>NC_143584.1:131989570-132589570 GCF_048544385.1 Mastigoproctus giganteus | reverse complement strand
CTTGAAGTAAATGACAACTTTTACATATGTGCAGTGCTGTTTTCCCTGGTGGCAGAAATTTGAACTGAGTTTGTTTTTCTTCTATAAATCACTTTCTCCTACTCTAAATGACTTGCCCACTGATGTACACACTGTTGACTCTAACCGTTTTGACACTAGGGTCTCCTAAATAGGAAAACTTATTTTATAACCACCCGGTATGTATATACACTGGAGTTCAAAGAAAGTGCATCACCTAGGAATTTTGCATTTCTAATCCTTTTTCGTGATGGTATGTTACACTATTAACTAGCATCACAAATAGAAATATAAACAAAAGATATTAATAGTTAAAGCAAAGGTAAGTAATATTTGACAGGTGCTCTAAAAATATTCCAAAATGAGCATTTGCAACCTTTATACAACAGTTTAGGTAAACACAACAATTATGGTTTAAATGTTATCAGAAGCCCTCAATTTGCTTCAGTTTATCATTTTAAATGGAAAACAAAATGAAAAATTCAACAGGTGCAAACTAATATTTAGTTGAACCACCTCTGGCCCTGATGATAGCAGCACACCATTGCAGCATTGGCAAGTTCAATTTCTGAAGATAATCAACTGATAGTTCGTGGTTCCAAACACGAATTATGGCTTCCTGAAGTTCACGAAGGGTCTTTGGTTTCTGGCGACTGCAGATTCCACACGATGCCAACAGTTCTCTATAGGATTCAGGTCTGTACTATTTCTTGGTCAGCTAAGAGTTGTAATGGACCATTCTTTCCAACCATTTTTTCACCTGTTACAAATGTAAACACATTACTGTTGAACCTCTATTGCAGAAATGAAGCTAAAGTAACTACAGAAGTGCCTACTTACACTTTTCACCAATAACAATGAGCAGTCGTCCTGAAAGACGCAGTTACTTGGCAGGTTAAAATGGTCTCTAATGGGTGGCAGCAATTTGCCTTCCGATGTAGCCAGGTATCCATTGGCATTTATGGAACATTTTATAAACTGCAGGTGACCTACTCCGAGATATGAAATGCACCCCCATATCATTTGGGCTGGTAGGGAATTTCACTGTAGACCCCATACAGTACGAATGGTATCCTTCACCCTGTCTACGGCGAACCATTTGTCTCCCATCAGAGCCATGCAAGTTGAAGTTCTTCTCATCCAAGAAAATAACTGACTTCCACTACTCGGGGGTCCATTTGACATGCTCCTTACACCAAATTAATCCGGACTTTTACATTTTTTGTGTGATGAGGGGCTTCTTCTTATCATGATGGGCTACAAGTCAATATTTGAAGAGGCATCTTCTGACTGTTTCTGCACTTTCTTCCGCTCCTGTATGTTCTTCCACTTCTATTTTGAGCTCAGACAAAGAAGCTTTATGGTTTTTAAGGCATAAGTGCTTCAAAATGCGAACCTGTTTTGGCGTAGACTTGTTTGCATCCAGTTCCTTTTCCTATCAGCAGAACCAGTATTCTTGAGTTTGGAAAGAAATCTACTCACAGTTGACTGATTACAAGACATTCTGTAAGCAATATGATGGGAAGAACATCCTTCCTCACATAAAGCAACAATAGCACTCTTTCTTCATGGTGTCAACTGCACGTAACTTGCCATCCTGACACAAGTAAGAAATTACTAACTCTTGAAGAGCGTGCTTATATAGCTGAAAGTAACAGCTGAAGCAATATTATGTCATCACCTATGTGTGTCAATCTTGTCTGATGCAATCTGTAAAAAATATTGCCATATACTTACGTTATTCGGACGACAATTACAATTTTAAGGGTGATGCACTTTCTTTGAACACCAGTGTATATATACACTATGCAGCCACTTTATTAGACACACCTATCTAGTAGCGTGTTGAGCCTCCTTTAGCCTTCAAAACAGCCTGCATTTGTCTAGGCATGGATTAAACAAGGTACTGAAAACGTGCAGGAATGGAGTGCTATGCAGACATGAGTGTGTCACGCAGTTCCTTGAGATTCAACGGAGGTGTAGGCCTGCAGCAAACAGCCCTTTCCAGCTCATCCCAAAGATGTTCAATAGGATTAAGATTCAAGGAATTGAGCGGGCCACTGCAGCAAAGAAAATCATTGTCGTGTTCCTGGAACCATTCCATAGTTATTCGGACTTTGTGTACTGGCACATTATCCTGCTGGAAGTAACCATCTGACTGAGGATGAACTGTCAACATGAATGGATGCACTTCATCATCAACGATGTTTAGGTACGATGTGGCATTCAGACGCGATAATTTTGTTTTCTACGCACCAAGGTTGTATTTTGACTTGATGTGCAACATGGTGGCCCATCTGTTTGCTTGCACAATTTTAGCCATCCCCTTCTGACCTCTCTTATCAACAAGCGATTTTCTGTTCATTGCACCAGTCTCGATACACCCTTGAAACTGTGGTGCATGAAATGTTCAGGAGAACTGCCGTTTCAGAGATGTTTTTTTGTCCAGCATGTCTTGTACCTAGTACCATGCCACATTCGAAGTCCATTAGATCACTTCTTTTCTCCATTCTTGCTACATTTTTGTACGCTTAACTGATACTAGAAAGTTGTTCTGCTGTATTTATATCCAGAACTGAGGTCATGTGACTTGCAACATTGTGGGAAAAACCATTTGTGTGTGTACAGCAGGGGTGTACCTAATAAAGTGGTAGCACAGTGTATATATATATATATTTTTTCTCTCTTTTATTTGTTTGTTTTGTGTAACTGTTGTGTGGTATAGTCACAGGCTACTGTATGGCATTTTTATTAACAGGAGACAAAATTAGATAAGATATTAGGGTAAAAATAGACAATCCTGCCCTCTGGACTTGAATAACTCAGAGTGCTAAGATAAATACTAGGAAAAAAAAAAAAAAGTGAAAATTATGTGAATGAAGACTATAAAATACACATTTGTGTTTTCCGAGATTGTAATTTCCCACACACACCATTGACATCCCTGGATTAGCATTAGCATGGGTACATGATGCAAGAAAGCAAACTTATATAGCCTCAGCCAAAAAAAAAAAAAAAAAAAAAAAAAAAAAACATGCCATTCTCATTTCAGTCATATACCTGCTCCAAATGTTTGTTTAGTTCTTCTTTGGATCTGTATAAGCTGTAAACTGCTACAATGACAGATGAAAGTTTGTTCCAGCAATCAACCAACCGCTGGTTAAAGGCAAACTTCCACACATCTATGCTACAACTGTGTTTCCTCAATTTGAATTTGTGCCCTCTCAGGCAATTATTGTGAGCAAGAGGAAGAATCCCATCAGCATTGAGCATGCTCAAACCATTCCAGGCTTTATACACCTTAATCAGATCACATCGCATGTGCCTAGACTCCAGACACTGTAATTTGCAAAACTTAAGCCTTTCTTCGTAAGAGCAACCCTTTGTTCTGTTCATCAATCTCGTTTCCCTATTCATTCTAACAGCTGTACATCCTCCTTAAAATGAGGCCTCCAGACCTGTATACAGTACTCAAGGTGTGGCCTGATCATTGCCTTATACAAGGGGATAATCACCTCCTTATCCCTGCTAGAAAAATTCCTGTATATCATTGACAAGAAACCATGAGCTACTCTTGCAGACCGTCTGCATTGCTCAGAAAACTTCATATCTGCCTGTACAATTATCCCCAGGTCTATTTCATTTTCCACTACCCTGAGTGTAATACCACCCCGTTGGTAATTTCTCTGGGATTAATGCGTCCCATATGCAGTACTTGTCATTTGCCAATGTTAAGCTTCAGTTGCCACCTCTCAGCCCATTTACTCAACTTTTCTAGATCCTGTTGCAGCACTTGGACATTAAGCCTGATATACCATCATCAGTATCATTAATGAATGCAGAAAACAACAATGGACCCAAAACTGAACCCTGGTGGACTCCACTAATAACATTAATCCATGAAGAGCAGGGTCCATTGATTACCCCTCTCTTTGTTCTCCCCCCTCAACCATCCCTTGATCCATAGCAGCAATTTGCTCCAATGCCACACATATGCTCTCATTTTGCAGCAGTCTTCCATATGCAACAGTATCAAAAGCCTTTCTAAGATCCAAATATATGATATCAAAATTATTCTTTGCATCCAGATCCTTTTTGACTACATCATAGTATCCAATCAAATTGGTCATAAAAGACTTCCCGCTAACAAATCCATGCTGTGTCTGAACTATTACTGCAGTCTTTTCTAGGTGATCCTGCAATGCTTCTTTAACCAGTGCCTCCATTAATTTCCCTGGAACAGGTCTGTAATTACCTGTGTCTCCCTTTGACCTCTTTTGTGAATTGGAGTCACATTTGCACATTTCCATGCCGTGGGCACTTCCCCTGAGTCCAAGGAAGCTCTCATAATTATGACTAAGTGTTTTCTTACTTACTTTGCTGCCTCTTTTAATATAACTGGATAGATCCCATCCACCCCAGGCACATTTCTTGTTTATGTTCAACAATTTCTCCTCCACTTTACTCTCAGTTATTACAAGATTATCTAGCTTACTACTAGAGTTTTATACACCTCTGGCATTCCCCTCCCTGAATAACTCCTCATGCGTGAATGTAGCTGCAAAATATTCATTTAGTTTGTTAAGCTACCTGAGCAGGATCATCAACAGTTGGACCATTGATATGAAGTGGACCAATCTGATTCATCCCCTTCTTTCTAGAGTTTACATAAGTAAAGAACTCTTTGCTGTTTTTCTTTGCATCGTTTGTCAAAGATTTCTTGTAATTTGCCTCTGCCTGACTAAGCTCTGTTGTGACTTGGGTACAGACCAGCTTATATCTATCATAGGCTTCTGTGTCACCTGTTAATTTATATGTATCCCATGCATTTTTCTTCTCTGCCACATGTCTAATTAGTTCATCTGACATCCATTTAGGTCTAAATCTTAAACAATATTTCTTATTTGGTATGGAAATCCTAGTAGCTTCCAAGATTATTTCTTTGAATGCTTCCCATTTGGAATTTGCTGTTGGTAACATCATCAGTTGGTCCCACCATATAGAATTTAAATACTGTCTCAGACCACCGTAATCACCTTTACGAAAGCAGAAACCCTTCCCTTTACCCAGATGGTAGTTACCCCTTTGTGTAAATCCCACTGCAGCACATTGTGATCACTGCCACCTAGTGGTTCCTTTATCTGCAGATTCTTAATTCTTGGTACAAGATTATTAATGGTTCAAGATACTTAATACAAGGTTCTTAATACAACATCTTAATGGATGTAGTAGTTAGGCTGATTATGAAAAGGCTGTATGTCTTTTGAAGCTGTAAGTTGGTAATTAAAGTTAATTTTAAAAAATACGATTATATTCCCACTGTTTTATTTATTAATATTATGTTATATAGGATAAATGAATTATTATAAATCCCAGGTAACTGACTTAAATATTGGAAATAGCATCTCTTCAAAATGCAGCATTATTTCAGTAATATATATTGAGTGATTACTTCCATGCTATTATACCAATTTTACCCTTTGTTATTCAATTGGAGAGGTCCTATTTCTAGTTTAATAATGGATTGGAGGAATTTCTAAAAGTTTTTTCAGTAGGGTCTACAGGTATCCAGTTTTAGGCAGAGGGAATAGCCCACTTCCCCCAAGTTTTCTGTGTTTATGAATCTGCAAAACCTGCAAATTAGTTCATGATGCACATCAATAGAAATAGTATAAAATGTTGCAATATGGCCTATGTTGCTGATGCACCCAAAAAAGTCACCAACCTACCTGTGTTTATCCAAAATTTCATGAAGAATAGGACCTTTTAGGTTACAGAGTAATTACAGTTGCTATCGAAATCACAGAAACAAAAGTAGGAGTTGATTAAGGATGCATCTTTAATGCCAGGCTGTTCACCATAAAAATAAACAGTATCATAAATCAACTGCCACCTACAATACTACATGGCATACTTTGTGTAGACTCCTTCATTATCTCTTATTAAGAACAGAATATCAGAATAGAAGAACAAATACATGCACTTTAACAATATCATTAAAATTTCTCGAACTCATTTTAGATCACAAGCTGACCTACATGGCAATTGTGAAAAATAATTTCACGAAATCTAAGTATTGTTAAAAGTCTGACTGTATGGGGAGTACAACATTACACCTTATTCTAGCACTGTAAACCACTAGGAAAGTTCAAAGCAGATTATGGAGCAACAGCGTCTAAAGGGCCCTAAGATAGTTATACCTGAATCATCAGTAAATCTTTTAATTCTGTTGTACATTTTGGAAGACTATTGTACAAATTGGAGCAGTATGGCATTAAGGGCAATTTGCTGATATGGATAAAAGGATGGTTGAGTGAAAGAAGACAGAGAGTGGTAATCAATTGGCACTGCTCTTCATGGACTCCAAGAAGAGCGTGGACTGCTCTTCCTGGAGCACTCCACTAATGTGTTATTAGTGGAGTGCTCCAGGGTTCGGTGTTTAGCCTATCGTTGTTTTGTATATTTATTATTATTTATTTATTTATTATTATTATTTATTTATTTATTTATTTATTATTATTATTTCTCACCATATAGTGCAAAGAAGCCCGAGGCTTATGATGCACCAGCCAAAAAATTTTTTTCCGAGTTACCCTCTGAGAGAGAGAGAGAGAGAGAGAGAGAGAGAGAGAGAGAGAGAGAGAGAGAGAGAGAGAGAGTGAGAGAATCAGAAATAGAAGGGAATCACCAAGAAAGAGAAGAATGATCAATGATATTAATGATGGTATATCAGTCTTAATGTCCAAGCTTGCAGATAATACAAAGGTTGGTAGGGTTATTAATGACTGTAATTACAGTATGCTGCTGCAACAGCATCTAGAAAAGTTTGGCAGATGGGGGTTTAGAAGTGGCAACTGAAGTTTAACAGTGACAAATGCAAAGTACTACGTATGGGGGGGTAGCAGTAACCCCACAGAAACATACCACCTGTGTGGTACTACACTCAGGGTGGTAAGAATGAAAAAGACTTGGGGGGGGTGATTGTGTAGTCAGATATGAAGTTCCAAGCAGTGCAGACATGCTGCTGCAGCAGGTCATGGGGTCTTGTCATTGATATATAGGAATTTTTCTAGTATGGAAAAGATGATTATCCCTTTGTATTAGGCAGTGTTCAGGCCACACTTTGAGTACTGCATACAGGTCTGGAGGCCTGCCTCATTTTAGGAAGGATGTAGAGCTGCAAGAATGAATACAGAGAAGGGCAGCATCATTGATGAGGGGAACAAAGGGGTCCTGTTCCCAAGATAGGTTTAAGTTCTGCAAATTGCGTCATCTAGGGGCTTGGCACCTGCAAGGTTACCTGATTGAGGTATATAAGGCCTTGAATGGTTTGAGCTGGCTCAGTGCTGTTGGGATTTTTCCTCTTATCAAATTAAAAACCTGAGAAGGCTTAAATTCAAATTGAGGAAAAACAGTTGTAGAATAGGTATGTGGAAATTTGTCATTAGCCAGCAGGTAATTGATTGCTGGGACAAACTTCCATCTGTCATCGTGGAAGTTGATAGCTTATCTGTTTACCTCCCCTCCTCCCCTTGGCAGATATTTGTATGATAGTTTTGCCACTGCCTTGTAACATGAGAAGTGGAACAAGTTTATTCACTCAAGTGTTTAGCAGAGAATCTGAGCTTCGGTTGAAAATATTTTATACTCAAAAACATGTCCAAATTTCCTTTCTTGTGCAGGTTAGTGTTTTAGCTCATTAAGTTGTTAGGTGATATTGAGAAAGGCTAAATCCCTTAACCAGTACTGGTCAGATAACTTACCATTAAATTTCCTGTGAGGAAAATCCAGATTTTATGGGAAAGTACAGAAAACCATTAGAGTAAGTTCTTTTTACTTCCACTGTATTTTTCTGCTGTGTAATACATCTTCATACTTTCCTTTAGTTTCTAATAAAAATGCTAGAATTGTTTATGATTTAGTGCAGATTTTTTAATTAAATTTACATTTGATACAACAATATCCATTACACGTTGTTCCCAATTCATGCTTTACATTAAATTGAATTTATTGTTCTTCCAAAGTTAACTCAAATTTAGTGAAACCCAGTAGATGGCATCAGGTCCAAATTGCATGAAATATCACTATAAACACAGATGAAACCAACCCAAATAAGGTGACCAATAATAAACAAAAAATAAATAAAATAGTCTGATCATTGCATTCCATCTGTTTGGAAGGCCACAAGGCTAGCATTCGCTAGTGAATCATTGAATTTTGAATATTAAGCAAACCATTGGATTGTCAACCTGACAGCTATGCTAATTCACCTGCCAAGGCAATAGCTTTGAATACTGGGTTCCTTATGCAGTGAAAAATTATAGTATAACAGAGTATAACACTCCCATTGCAACACCAAACCTGTGACATAGAGTAACAATTAAATAAGAATAGGCCCAAAAGAAATTGAACTGTAGCTATATAGAAGTAATTGACATTTTTGTAAGTTTATATTATTTGGTATTCTTTATTAATTGGCATTTTTTAAAAAAGTATTTCAGGAGTGCATTCCTTTGGCAGAACCCTTTATCTTGATTTATTTTTTGCTGTAGTTATATAATGTGGTTTACTTTCAGTTTGCCACTTATTTGGCCTGTCATATTTTTATTTTATATTCTGATTATATATAGTTATATATTACTATTAGTGTATGATATTATTTGTTGGTATGCCTATTTTTATAAATCTTGTTGGCAATATTGTATAGTTTTGTGTGAGTTGTAGAAATATGTTAATTCATTACACATTCACTTCTGTAACAGTTTTTAATATTTCATTTGGTTTTATTTTAGGACTACTTTCAGCCCGCAGAAGAATTCCCTCAAAAATTAAAGAAAGTAATGATTATCCAAGTACACCACCCCCATCCCCTTCTGGACATCATTTATCATATTCAGGATATTCATATGCAGCACAAGACATGTTAGTAAATATTAATATTTTGCTCATAGGGAAACAGTCTCCAAAATTCATCTCAAAATACAATTCAGTGAGTATATTATTTGTACTGTATTACAAAAAAATTGATATTAATATAAAATAGTTTCCTGTTCAGAAAAACTTGTTCTTTTCCAAACACTGAAAACTGATCTCTATTGTTATAGTACAAGGTCATTTGAATGGTGTGCAACATATAATATACTTGTTGTCCCAAAAGTAGTGAACCAATTTTAGATTGAGATATTTCTTAAACTATAGTGATCAGTCTTTTATTTTTGTTGCAGAATTGGAGTTTTAAAAGGATTAGGTGGAATAACGAAGAATGCACTGCCATTATCTTAGCATTGTGAAATCTCGATGTGCATACAGGTGAAAATTTAACGTTCACAAATCTCCTTCAAAATGTGATAAAACTGTGTTGACCAGTTTCTTGCTTGTGGAAATGTAGGTAACAAACCATGCTCTGGACATCCATGATCTTTATGTAATAAAGAAGAATTGAAGCAGCCTGTAGGTCATTGTTATACAGTCCACAGAGATCAGTATGAGGTCAGTCTCAAGAAATTTCCATGACTAGATCATCTTTGCACAGAATTTTTACCAAGTACAGTAAACCCCCGCTATTCGCGGTATCTGTATTTGCGGTTTTGCGTATTCGCGATCGCCGATTTAATATAAAATGAAACCTAAAAAAATGTGAATTTTAAAGCACCGTGAATATTTTCCGCCATAAAAAAACATGGGCGTAGCTAAAATTATCTTTCCCGGTCAAAACAGCGCTCAGTGGGTAGGGGGAGAGGGGTGACAAAATCACGAGCGTGGATGTTCAATTTATAAGCATATAAATTAAAAGCAAACGACGAAACCTTCCATGACAAGCGCATAACACATCCTTGTTCAGTATGTGTTATGCGCTTGTCATGGAAGGTTTCGTTGTTTGCTTTTAATTTATATGCTTATAAATTGAATAAATTTATCAATTTATATGCTTACAAAATGATAAATCTACCGTTTTGCAGTGTAAAACAGACTTTTTCGAGTGTGTTAACGGAAGAAAGTGACTTTATTGTGGACAAGTTCTTTCTAACCACTACAAAATTATGGCTACGAATAACAAGAGAAATGTGAAAATATCAAAGAAGGTGATGATGACATTAGCGAATAAAATTTCTAATGGTGAAAGTGTCTCCTCAGTGGCAAAACATTATAAAATCAAGAGTCAACAGTAAGATCAATCAAAAAATCGGAAAGAAAAATCCGCCGTAGTGTCCATGAAAACGCGCTAATTGCTTCAAAAATTTTCTCTGTAACTTGTGATGTAAAATTAGAAAAAATAGAAAAGGCTTTAAATCTGTGGATAGAAGACCGAACTCAAAATAAAATTCCGTTAAGTTCACTCATCATTCGTGAAAAGGCAAAACTCCTTTATCAACACTTTAGCGAAACTGGTAATAGCACTGGCGGGTAAGTTATTTTTGCTAGCAAAGGCGCTGGTTTGAAAGATTTGTTTGAAATTTCTAATAAATATTACATTTAATATTAAATTGTTTCTTATTTTCATATCAATGCCATATGCATGCATTTCACTATGTACATAGTCATATTATGAAGGTACATATAATACATACATAGACAAAATTTTAGACTAGTTTTTCTTATATATTTCATACTTTGGAACCCTTTATTACTATGGGAGCCATAACTCAGTATTCGCGTTTTCGGTATTCGCGACATTTCTCAGGAGCATAACCCCCGCGAATAGCTGGGGTTTACTGTACATACACTCATATCCTTACAAGATTAGCTAGAAAAAGCAAAACTATGAGAGGTGTATTATGGCCACAGAAGCCAATGCACAAACAACTAGCAAATAGCAACAACCACCTTACAAGATTCAATTCGTGCAGCAATTATTGCCTACCAACCATTCAAAAAGGGTACAGTTTGAAAATGAATTCCTGGCCCCTAAAAGAAGGACCAGATTTTTTCAAAAAACTTTTGATGAATGATAAGACACACTTCCACTTAAGTGTGTTTGTAAACAAACAAAACTGTTGTTTTTGTGCACAAGAACAAATTTTTAAATTGTTGAAGGAAATACTGTTACTGGTGAATGGTAGTGCTAAATGCTAATAACTTTTCTGAAGCCATCGGTGGATAATAAAAACAGGGAGGAAACATAGTTCCAGCAAGATGGAGTAACAAGTCACACATCCAAAGAAACGATGGCATTGTTTTGAGAAATGTTCCGAGATCATTTGATATTACAATTTGGAAACATTTAGCCTCTAAGATTTCCTGATCTCACAGTCCCAGAATATTTCCTCTAGGGCTTTCTCAAGGAATGAGTGTACTTTAACAAACTGAAAATAATTATGGCTCTCAAGGAAAAATAATTCAGAAAATAATTTAGGAACTGTCAGTAGAACTTCTTGAGAAAGTGATGGCAAGTGTTGTGCCCTTCGTACTACAGTACAGATATCAGAGACGCAGGCATCTGCCTAATGTAATATTTCATACATAAATCTCCAAAGTGTGTACTGTCAGTAAACATAGTAAAATTTGTCTTGTATCATACCATGTTCTTTCACAATCTTTAAAACAAATAGCTGTATTAGTGTTAGGACACCCTATATTTTCACTGTAATTTCAGTTTTTTCCTGAATGCAAGCTTGAACTATTTCATAGCAAACATATTTGATATTTCTGTTTTGCTATTGGTTTTTAAGTTTTTCTGTGTAGCATTTTTAGTATTTATTACGTCTTTTTTCATGTAACCCCAAGAAAAAAAATAAATAAATAAAATAAAATGAAAAATAAAAATTGCTGTCACTCTTACAGTGGAGTATCCTTCATTTTTTACTCAGTTTGACCTTTTTTTACTCAGTTTTACTCAGTAGATGGGCTGAGAGGTGGCAACTGAAGTTTAACATTGGCAAATGACAAGTACTGCATATGTGAAGCATTAATCCCAGTGAAATGTACCAACGGGGTGGTATTACAGTCAGGGTAGTGGAAAATGAAATAGACCTGGGGATAATTGTACAGGCAGATATGAAGTTTTCTGAGCAATGCAGACGGTCTGCAAGAGTAGCTCATGGTTTCTTGTCAATGATATACAGGAATTTTTCTAGCAGGGATAAGGAGGTGATTATCCCCTTGTATAAGGCAATGATCAGGCCACACCTTGAGTACTGTATACAGGTCTGGAGGCCTCATTTTAAGGAGGATGTAGAGCTGTTAGAATGAATAGGGAAATGAGATTGATGAACAGAACAAAGGGTTGCTCTTACGAAGAAAGGCTTAAGTTTTGCAAATTACAGTGTCTGGAGTCTAGGCACATGCGATGTGATCTGATTAAGGTATATAAAGCCTGGAATGGTTTGAGCATGCTCAATGCTGATGGGATTCTTCCTCTTGCTCACAATAATTGCCTGAGAGGGCATAAATTCAAATTGAGGAAACACAGTTGTAGGATAGATGTGTGGAAGTTTGCCTTTAACCAGCGGTTGATTGATTGCTGGAACAAACTTCCATCTGTTCGTTGTAGCAGTTTATAGCTTATACAGATTCAAAGCAGAACTAAACAAACATTTGGAGCAGGTAGATGACTGAAATGAGAATGGCATGTTTTTTTTTTTTTTTTTTTTTTTTTTTTTTGGCTGAGGCTATATAAGTTTGCTTTCTTGCATCATGTACCCATGCTAATACTAATCCAGGGATGTCAATGGTGTGTGTGGGAAATTACAATCTCGGAAAACACAAATGTGTATTTTATAGTCTTCATTCACATAATTTTCACTTTTTTTTTTTTTTCCTAGTATTTATCTTAGCACTCTGAGTTATTCAAGTCCAGAGGGCAGGATTGTCTATTTTTACCCTAATATCTTATCTAATTTTGTCTCCTGTTAATAAAAATGCCATACAGTAGCCTGTGACTATACCACACAACAGTTACACAAAACAAACAAATAAAATTGAGAAAAAATATATATATATATACACTGTGCTACCACTTTATTAGGTACACCCCTGCTGTACACACACAAATGGTTTTTCCCACAATGTTGCAAATCACATGACCACAGTTCTGGATATAAATGCAGCAGAACAACTTTCTAGTATCAGTTAAGCGTACAAAAATGTAGCAAGAATGGAGAAAAGAAGTGATCTAATGGACTTCGAATGTGGCATGGTACTAGGTACAAGACATGCTGGACAAAAAAAATCTCTGAAACGGCAGTTCTCCTGAACGTTTCATGGACCACAGTTTCAAGGGTGTATCGAGAATGGTGCAATGAACAGAAAACATTCTCTCAATGGCACTCCTTTGGAAGAAAATCGCTTTTTGATAGAGAGGTCAGAAGGGGATGGCTAAAATTGTGCAAGCAAACAGATGGGCCACCATGTTGCACATCATGTCAAAATACAACCTTGGTGCGTAGAAAACAAAATATCGCGTCTGAATGCCACATCGTACCTAAACATCGTTGATGATGAAGTGCATCCATTCTTGTTGACAGTTCATCCTCAGTCAGATGGTTACTTCCAGCAGGATAATGTGTCAGTACACAAAGCCCGAATCACTATGGAATGGTTCCAGGAACACGACAATGACTTTGCTTTGCTGCAGTGGCCCGCTCAATTCCTTGAATCTTAATCCTATTGAACATCTTTGGGAAGAGCTGGAAAGGGCTGTTCGCTGCAGGCCTACACCTCCGTTGAATCTCAAGGAACTGCGTGACACACTCATGTCTGCATAGCACTCCATTCCTGCACAACGTTTTCAGTACCTTGTTCAATCCATGCCTAGACAAATGCAGGCTGTTTTGAAGGCTAAAGGAGGCTCAACATGCTACTAGATAGGTGTATCTAATAAAGTGGCTGCATAGTGTATATATACACTGGTGTTCAAAGAAAGTGCATCACCCTTAAAATTGTAATTGTCGTCCGAATAACGTAAGTATATGGCAATATTTTTTACAGATTGCATCAGATAAGTTTGACACACATAGGTGATGACATAATATTGCTTCAGCTGTTACTTTCAGCTATATAAGCACGCTCTTCAAGAGTTAGTCATTCCTTACTTGTGTCAGGATGTAAGTCATTCCTTACTTATCAGAATGTAAGTCATTCCTTACTTACAGGTGCAGTTGACACCATGAAGAAAGAGTGCTATTGTTGCTTTATGTGAGGAAGGATGTTCTTCCCATCATATTGCTTACAGAATGTCTTGTAATCAGTTCTTCTCATCATATTGCTTACAGAATGTCTTGTAATCAGTCAACAGTGAGTAGATTTCTTACCAAACTCAAGAATACTGGTTCTGCTGATAGGAAAAGGAACTGGACGCAAACGAGTCTACGCCAAAACAGGTTTGCATTTTGAAGCACTTATGCCTTAAAAACTGTAAAGCTTCTTTGTCTGAGCTCAAAATAGAATTGGAAGAACATACAGGAGTGTAAGAAAGTGCAGAAACAGTCAGAAGATGCCTCTTCAAATATGGACTTGTAGCCCATCATGCTAAGAAGAAGCCCCTCATCACACAAAAAATGTAAAAGGCCGGATTAATTTGGTGTAAGGAGCATGTCAAATGGACCCCCGAGTAGTGGAAGTCAGTTATTTTCTTGGATGAGAAGAACTTCAACTTGCATGGCTCTGATGGGAGACAAATGGTTCGCCGTAGACAGGGTGAAGGATACCATTCGTACTGTATGGGGTCTACAGTGAAATTCCCTACCAGCCCAAATGATATGGGGGTGCATTTCATATCTCGGAGTAGGTCACCTGCAGTTTATAAAATGTTCCATAAATGCCAATGGATACCTGGCTACATCGGAAGGCAAATTGCTGCCACCCATTAGAGACCATTTTAACCTGCCAAGTAACTGCGTCTTTCAGGACGACTGCTCATTGTTATTGGTGAAAAGTGTAAGTAGGCACTTCTGTAGTTACTTTAGCTTCATTTCTGCAATAGAGGTTCAACAGTAATGTGTTTACATTTGTAACAGGTGAAAAAATGGTTGGAAAGAATGGTCCATTACAACTCTTAGCTGACCAAGAAATAGTACAGACCTGAATCCTATAGAGAACTGTTGGCATCGTGTGGAATCTGCAGTCGCCAGAAACCAAAGACCCTTCGTGAACTTCAGGAAGCCATAATTCGTGTTTGGAACCACGAACTATCAGTTGATTATCTTCAGAAATTGAACTTGCCAATGCTGCAATGGTGTGCTGCTATCATCAGGGCCAGAGGTGGTTCAACTAAATATTAGTTTGCACCTGTTGAATTTTTCATTTTGTTTTCCATTTAAAATGATAAACTGAAGCAAATTGAGGGCTTCTGATAACATTTAAACCATAATTGTCGTGTTTACCAAAACTGTTGTATAAAGGTTGCAAATGCTCATTTTGGAATATTTTTAGAGCACCTGTCAAATATTACTTACCTTTGCTTTAACTATTAATATCTTTTGTTTATATTTCTATTTGTGATGCTAGTCATTAGTGTAACATACCATCACGAAAAAGGATTAGAAATCTGAAATTCCTAGGTGATGCACTTTCTTTGAACTCCAGTGTATATACATACCGGGTGGTTATAGAATGAAGGGATCCTCTTATCATGAGAGGCTTAAGTTCTGCAAATTGCAGTGGCTGGAGACTAGGCATCTGCGGAGTGATCTAATTGAGGTGTATAAGGCCTTGAATGGGTTGAGCATGCTGAATTCTGATGGGATCCTTCCACTTGTTCAGATTACGAACCTAAGGGGGCATAAATTCAAATTAAGAAAAGACAAATGTAGAATAGATGTGCGGAAATTTGCCTTTAACCAGCGGGTGGTTAATTGCTGAACAAACTTCCATCTGTCATTGTGGAAGTTGATAAGTTGAATAAATTTAAGGAGGAACTGGCATTTGGTGGAGGGAATGGTGTGATTTTTTTTTTGGCTGATGCTGCATAACCTCATACACTTGCTTTCTTGCATCACATGCCACTACTACTACTACTACTACCTTTCTAGACAGTTCAGGCGAATTTTTAAAAATACTGATATTACACTCACATTTTCTACATACAATAAATTAGGATCCATGTTCAACTCTTATAAAGAAACCTACAAATACCAAATCAGTGATATGAACGATATAGTATATTTAATTGAAAGCCAACAAAAATGTAATGCATGTTATATCCGAAGCACCACTTCAAAATACGGCTCTACAACAACATCAAACACACGAGCATTCTGCCGTTATAATAGTTTTAGAACCGGACAATCAAATACAGAAATCACGTTACACGTACAATCCCATAACCACACCCGTCTAGTAGATTCAGCAGTTCCCATTATTAAATTAAAATCCAGTTTCAGAATTTACCAGTATGAAACCCTAATCATAGAATGGTTGCGACATCATTCTAAATTTGATGTATTAAATGCAAAACTACCATATAATCTCTGCCCGGCCTGGAATCTTATGCACCTGAGATTCCCGCATGCATAAAAGAGCATCACGCAACTTAAGAGTTCTTTATATTCACGCCCCCCCCTCTCTCTCTCTCTCTCTCTCTCTCTCTCTCTCTTTTTTATTACCAACTGAAGATGGTAATACGAAAGCCAATCGTTACGGCTATTGGTCTCTGTGATTACATTCTCAAGTTTCAATATTTTCAATTCATTTCATGACAACCAAGGATGAAGACGTGCCCTTCTATTTCCTTGAGCGCATTTTAATTCCGTTCAAAACAATTAATCTCACCCATATTAACCTCAATTTTAGCCAATTCCCACTCCACTTATTCTAAATCCAAGTGCAGTTTAAGTACTAAAAATTAAGCTATTGCTACCATTTATTAAGTCAATTGAATTGGTACTTTAAGGAATCCTAAAATTCATCTAATAAAATCAACAAGCATTGTTAGTGAAATTATGTAGATAGGGAAAGAAGTGGTAGTTATGGCTCTGAAAAATAGGCTACTTTTCCATTGTTAGGTGGCAGTAATCAAAATTATTCTAATCTATATCTAATTATGGTAACCTTTTGTAGAAAAAAGTCAAATCAAAAGCAGCTTGTTTTCATTGCCAAAATTAAGCATCTTCTGATTGACCTGAAAGCATGCAGGATTCCTTCAAGAAACTATCTCACACTTAGTAAATAACACTGATGTGCATGTTATGGTAGGCCTAAAAACAGGCATGAAAAGGGTATATTAAAAGAGGAGCTTGAGAACTTTGATCTAATAGGCTGTACACATTAACTTATTAAATTGTGTGATGAAAAGGGATCCTCTGAAAGTGAATGAATATTTGTTGGATATTTATTACTATCTAGAAATAAGGAGAAGAAGGAAATTCTAAAAAAGGGAAGATAGATTTAAACAATTTCAACTAATGTATATCTAGTGTGTGAACATTTTTTAATGTGTGCATGTATTGTCCTTCAGTGATTACATGTGTAATTAGGCTGATAGGACAGTGGCAATCTCTGTTGAGTCTGTTTAAAGAAGATTTAAGAAGTGGTGAAAAAGTAATGATTGGCACTGAGTTATGTCAGAGAAATATTCTCCCCCTTGACCCTTGCACAATCTGTCCAGGGCCGAATTGATTGACAAGGCTCTTCTCATATACTCCCTCCTATCGTGTTTGGGCAGAATTGCAGACACTTTCAAATTAAACCCTAATTCACGCCTTTTTTTCAGCTACTTTTTATGGACTAATAACATTAGTCCACGAAGAGCAGCACCCATTGATTACCACCCTCTGTCTTCTCCCACCTAACCAACCTTTTATCCATTGTAGCAACTTATTCTTAATACCATTCTGCTCCAATTTGTACAATAATCTTCCATGTGCAACAGTGTCAAAAGCTTTCCTGAAATCCAAATATATGATATCAAAATTATTTTTTGCATCCAGTTCCTATGTAACCACATCATAATAACCAATCAAATTTGTCAGACAAGACCTTACCTTAACAAACCCATGCTGTGTTTGAATTATTGCTGCAGTCTTGTCTAGATGATCCTGCAATGCATCTTTAACCAGTGACTCCATTATTTTACCATGTCATATGAACTAATGAGACATGTGGCAGAAAAGAAATATGGATGGGATACATATAAATTAATAGGTGATACAGAAGCCTATGATAGATATAAGCTGGTCTGTAACCAAATCACAACAGAGGTTAGTCAGGCAGAGGCAAATTACGAGAAATATTTGGCAAATGATGCAAAGAAAAACAGCAAAGAGTTCTTTACTTATGTAAACTCTAGAAGGGAGAGGAGGAATCAGATTTGTGCACTGGATATCGATGGTTAAACTGTTGATGATCCTAATCAGGTTGCTAACAAACTAAATGAGTATTTTTCTTCTACATTCACACATGAGGAGTTATTCAGGGAGTGGAATGCCAGTGGTGAATTAAACTGTGGCAGTGAGCTAGATGATTTTGTGTTCTAACTGAGAAAAAATGGGTGAGGGGAGAAATTGTTGAAGATAAACATAAGAAAGGCACCTGGGGTGGATGGAATCTTATCAAATTATATTAAAGGAGGCAGCAAAGGAAGTAAGCAAACATTTAGCTATAATTATGAGAGCTTCCTTTCAGTCAGGGAAGGTGCCCTTGGAATGGAAATGTGCAAATGTGACCCCAATTCACAAGGAGGATCAAAGGGAGACACGGGTAATTACATACCTGTTAGTTTAACTTCTGTTCCAGGGAAATTAATATAGGCACTGGTTAAAGAAGCATTGCAGGATCACTTCGACAAGACTGCAGTAATAGTTCAGATGCAGCATGGATTTGTTAAGGGAAAGTCTTTTCTGAACAATTTGATTGGATACTATGATGTTGTCACAAAGGAATTGGATGCAGGGAATAACTTTGATATTATATATTTAGATCTTAGAATGGCTTTTGATACTGTTGCACATGGAAGACTGCTGTGTGGCATTGGAGGCAAATTGCTGCTATGGATAAGGGGATGATTGAGTGTAAGTAGACAGAGTGGTAATCAGTGGACACTGCTCTTCTTGGACTAATGTTATTAGCAGAGTTCCTCAGAGTTCAGTGTTGGGTCCATTGTTGTTTTCTGTATTAATTAATGATATTGATTATGGTATATCAGGCAAACTTGGTCCAAGTTTGCAGATGATACGAAGGTTGGGAGGGTTGTTAATGACAGTACACTGCTGCAACAGATTATTGAAAAGGTGAGCAGATGGGCTGAGAGATGGCAACTGAAGTTTAACATTGACAAATGAAAAGTACTGCCTATGGGAAGCATAAATCCCAGAGAAATGTACCAACTGGGTGGTATTACACTCAGTGTAGTGGAAAATGAAATAGACCTGGGGATAATTGTACAGGCAGATATGAAATATTCTGAGCAGTGCAGACTGTCTGCAAGAGTAGCTGATAGTGTCTTGTCAGTGATATACAGGAATTTTCTAGCAGGGAAAAGGAGGTGATTATCCCCTTATATAAGGCAATGGTCAGGCCATACCTTGGGTACTGTATACAGGTCTGGAGGCCTCGTTGTAAGGTGGATGTAGAGCTGCTGGAGCGAGTGCAGAGAAGGGCAACAAGATTAGTCAATGGAACCAATGGTTGCTCTTACGAAGAAAGGCTTAAGTTTTGCAAATTATAGTCTGGAGACTAGCCACCTGCGAGGTAATTTGATCAAGGTTTATAAAGGGTTGAATAGTTTGAGCATTCTCAGTGCTAATGGGATTCTTCCTGTTGCTCAGAATAATCGCCTGAGAGAGCATAAATTCAAATTGAGGGAAGACAGTTGTAGGATAGTTGTGCAGAAGTTTGCCTTTAGTGAGCGTGTGGTTGATTGCTGGAAGAATCTTCCATCTGTTGTTGTAGAAGTTGATAGCTTAAATAGATTCAAGGCAGAACTAGGTAAACATTTGGAGCGAGTGTATGGTGAAATTAGAAGTGATTTTTTTTTTGTTTTGGCTGATGCTACAAGGGTGGTTCAATAAAGAATCGCATTGACCTAGCTGCAGATGTGCTAGCCTGTTGATTCTTGGCAAAGGTTTTAGTCCTTCTTTACGTAGCCACCATGCAGATTTATACATTTTTTCCATCGATGTATGAGGCTACGGATACCATTTTTGTAGAAGTCGTGAGGTTGGTCTTTGAACCATGACTCTACTGCAGAAATGAGAATCTCATTGTCAGACATTCCCCCGAGGAAATGGGTTCCTCGAAGAAATGATTTGATGGAAGGAAACAAGAAGTCCGATGGTGCAAGATCTTGTGAGTAGGCTGGATGGGGCAGTATTTCATATCCACAATTGGCCACTTGTGTTGTTGCAATTTTAGAAGTGTGAATTGGGGCATTGTCTTGAAACATTCTCACACCTTTGGACAGCATGCCATACCTACATGTTTTGATTTTCTCCTGTAAATTTGTGAGTAATTTGGCATAATAGGCACCTATAATTGTTCTACATTTCTGCAGATAATCAGTTATTATTACACCTTTCTCATCCCAAAACAGTCAGCAAGATCTTTCCTGATGATGCTTTGACCCTTGCCTTCTTGGTGAGTGGGGAACCATGATGTCGCCATTCCGTGGAGTGCTTTTTACTTTCAGAGTTGAAATGGTGTATCCAACTTTTATCCTGAGTGACGAGAGAAAATGTCTTCCTCCTTTTTTTGGCACTGGGCTAAGAAACCTTGTGATTTCTGTTGTCGATCAGCCTTCTGGAAACCAGTCAATAATCAGGGAATCTATCTTGCACTCAATTTCCATAAATGGTGTTTGTCATGAAGGACTGATTCAACAGAGCCCACACTAATCTTCACCTCCTGGGACAATTCATGCACAGATATCCGGGGATCTTCCATGATTAACGACTCCACTTTTCTGATTGTGCTGTCATCAATAGGTAAATGGGGACGACCTGAAATGGGCTCAGATTCTACCAACGTCCGACCACACCTAAACTATGCCAGTGCCTGTGCTTCACAATGCTATAGGATGTGTCTTCATCCTTATATACAGCAGTCATCTCCTCGTGGATTTCTTTAGGTGATTTCCCCTTCAAGAACAGATACTGGATTACAGCTCTGGCTTCAACTTTGTCCATGATGCTACTTTGTCACATGTTCCGCTCTGTAAGAGAAAAACAAATTAAGACACAGGCTGAAATTTTACACCTTTAGTACAGAGATATGTATGATGCTACACACAAAATATCATGATTCTGCGATATGTGGAAGTAGGTGAGGGCGATTCTTTATTGAACCACCCTTGTATATAAGCTTGCTTTTTTGCCTCGTTTGCCTTTGCTAATGCTCAAATCTAGTTCATGAAACAAAAGTTTTGAAAGACAAACTGAGGAATTCAAGTAAAAGTGCTTCCAAATTGTAAACTTCTGGGAAAAGGAACCCTGAACAAGACAAGTAAGCTGATAATTCTAGGCATGTTATCCTCATTCATGCAGAAAGTCTCTTCATGTTTCTCTCTTCTGGCTTAATAGAGCAATTTGCTTGTTTGTTGTAAATGTTATGCCAGCATTTTAAGATCCAAACATACCTATGCAATTTAGTACACCTTACATCCATGTACTGACGTCATTACTTCTAGATGTTTTGAAGAATGTTATGTTCAAATTTATTTTAGCAACATTTTTCAAATCTATCTCTTCCATTTTGTAAATTGATTACCATACCAAATTATACCAAAAAGATAATTCTAACTTAGGGGGGAGGGGAACAGGTATTCTGTGTGTTATCAGACACTCAATCTAAAACACTGATGGATCCAATTTCATTCTATTACAGAAGATTTAGGAGAAGTCCGCTTGGCCTGCCACCCTAAAATCCACTCATGGACACCTCGATGGTAAGCCCTGTTATGTCACTTAGGTGGCAACGAACATGTAGAGTGGTTCTCTTCAAGATGCCTGGTCAGCGTGAAGAGGAAAAGACCAAACCCTCCAACACATGACAGCATGACGAAACAAATGGCCCTTAGTCCGCAGCGGCTCTCACGCCCCCTCTTACGGCAGCGAGAGGATCAGAGTAAAAGCAGATGGTGCTAAGAATCTCTGGGTACGACCAGGCTGCCATGCATACAAACTGAATTTGGGCTGTTACAACGTAAGATTGCTCATCGGTGAAGACAGGATTTTAGAACTGGAAAAGGAATTAGAAAATGTGAATTGGAATAGCATCGATTTGGCTGAAAGAAGAAGAAGAAATGAATCACTTATAAGTTTATCAAGTGGAAATCTGCTGTACACCAATGGAAACAGTGAAAGGAGCGAAGGTGGAGTTGGCTTTCTGGTCCATAAAGATATGAAAAACAGCATTTTGGAATTCAACAGTACATCACCAAGGGTGTCATGACTAATACTCAAAATTTCTAAGAGGTACAAGCTAAAGGTTCTAATGATTTATGCACCAACATCGAGCCATGATGATGATGAAGAGGTTGAAAAAATGTACACCGAAATTGAGTTTTCTAGATGAGCAGAAAACCCACTACACTATCATTATGGGGGATTTCGATGCTAAGGTTGGAAAAAGACAAAACAGTGCAGAAAGGGGAACTATAGGAAATTTTGTAATTGGTGAAAGAAATAAGAGGTGAAAGACTTGTGGAATTTGCAGAATGTCGAGGATTGTTGGTAACGAACACTTTTTCAAGGAAAGGGTGAACAGGAAGTGGACATGGAAGAGTCCAAATGGATTAACAACTAATGAAATCGGCTTCATTCTCACTAACAGAAGATATATCGTGAATGATGTTACCGTCCTGAACAACGTAAATGTTGGATGTGGTCACAGAATGGTAAGATGCACACTTGATATAGATGTAAGAAAAGAAAGAAAAAAAACTGACTCGAGTAAATAATATGAGGGTCTTTGAGATAACAGAAGAGGAGAAAATGCAGTATGTACTGGAACTTAAGAACAAGTTTGAGTTTCTGCAGACAGCTCAGGACCAAGATATCCACGAGGAATATCACAACATTCTGGAAGTGATAAAGCCCAAGAAACCTATAGGTAAAAAGAAATCCAAAAAAGAAAAAATTAGTCAAGAACCATTTGTCATGATGAACCGAAGGCGAAAAATGAAGAGCAAGATAAACACCGACAAGGAGAAAATTGAGTATACTGAGTTATGCAAAGCCATTAGAAAGAGACTCAGAGAGGACATAAGAAGATTTAACACAAGAAAAGTAAAACAATCATTAAGGGAAAACAAAGGACTTAAATCAGCAGCCATGAGCAGTAATACAGAAAGACAAATGATACTGAAACTGAAGAATAGCAATGGTGAATTTATAAATAGCAGAGAAGGCATAATTCATATAGCAGAAGACTACTATAGAGAATTATACAAGGAGCGAGGGAATGATGCCAGCAGTGGGGAAGATGGAATGCAAATTAGTAATATGTATGACTTACCCAATTTTCTTCCTGATGTGGTGGAACATGCATTGAAGAAAATGAAGACTCAGAAAACTCCAGGTGAAGATGAAGTTACTGTAGAGTTGTTAAAATTTGGAAGGAAGAGACATGACACAAAAACTGGCACAACTCATCACAAAATGCATTAGAAAAGGAGTGGAATAATGCAATTATAGTTTAGCTGCATTCGAAAGGGGATAAATCAGAAATTGGAAATTATAGACCAACTATCTTGTTATCCCACATCCACAAGTTGTTCACAAGGGTCATTACTAACAGATTAGAAAGAATACTTGATGAGGAGCAAGCTGGCTTTAGGACAGGATTCTCAACTATGGATCACAGCTAATGGAGAAAGCAAATGAATATAAAACACCATTATGCCTGACATTTGTGGATTATGAAAAGGCATTTGACTCCATACAGCATAAAGGAATGTTTCGGGCACTGGAAAGACAAGGCATAGATACTCCATATATTATGATATTGAAGAAAATATTAGAGAACGCTACCTCCTTTATTAGACTAGACAAAGACAGTAGCAAATTTAAAATTGAGAAAGGAGTTCGACAAGGAGACACAATATCTCTGAAGTTGTTTACTGCTGCCCTTGTGGAAGCTTTCAGAAGATTAGACTGTCGCAGAAAGGAGTCAGTGTGAATGGAGAGTACCTAAACCATTTATGGTTTGCAGATGACATTGTGGTCGTAAGCCACAATCCCAAAGAATTAGAGGAAAATCTTAATCAGTTAAAACAAAAGTAATGATGAACAAGTATGCCACAGAAAGGGACATAATGATTGAATGAGCTGTAATTGAAAAGGTGGAGTCATATACTTACCTTGGGCATGTTATTAGCTGTAATAATGATAAATGGCTGGAAGTCAAGAGAAGAATAAATTTTGGATGGATAGCATTCAGGAAATATAGTCACATACTTGAGGAGCAATATCTCAGTTTGTCTGAAACGTAAAATAATGAACCAATGTATACTCCCCACCATGACTTATGGAAGTGAAACTTGGGCACTCACCAAAAGAATGGAAGAGAAGCTGAGAACTACACAGCGAAGAATGGAACAAATTATATTGGGAATCAGACTGTTAGATAAGAAGAGAAACACATGGATTAGGTAGCAAATTCAAATAAAGGACATTCTTATCAAAACTAAAGAACTAAAATGGTCTTGGGTAGGACACATAGCTTGAAGACATGATGACAGATGGACTAAGAAAATAACAGGATGGTGCCCAAGAGGAGCTAGAAAAAACCTGGAAGACAACGGCAGAGACGGATAGATGAAATTCATGAGTTTGTGGTTAGTAAATGGGTGGCCATTGCAGAAAACAGAAGGAACTAGAAAGTTGCTGGAGAGGCCTTCATCCTGCAGTGGATTGAAAATGGTTGATGATGATAGTAGTTATAAAAATTTATTTGTATGACCAAGTCAGAACAAGTGCACATGGAAGCTTGAAATATAACAAGTTATCTGAGTAATGCTTGGTATTTTAACAATTCCTTGTAGATATGCTGAGTGTGAGAGAATATTCTGCCAGATTAGAAAAACAAAATCTGAGTTCAGATTTCTTTTTGTTGAATTTTTTGGAAATGCTCCTGATATTTACGTCATATTTGCATTTCTTTATGTACTTGTTGAAGAAGGAGTTCGTTACTCCGAAAGCTACTTGTCGTATTAAAACGTTAAATTTAGTTAGCTACTGCTTCCACTGGCCCTGCTGTATTCTCTTCTTCTAAACCATGGAAACCAGTGCCACAGGCCCATTCTCTTTCTTAAATAATTTCCCTTATTTGTGTCAGCATTTCTTGTTAATGTTAGATTTGAGAAGTTTGTGCTATTGTTTTCTTCATTTTCTATTGTGAATTGTAGCCTTTCATCTATTTCAACAATTTTATTTATGGTGTCTGGTTTTCCTATAAGCAGACAATCATTAATGTATTCCATAGAATTTAAGGGTTGGGGAAGAGTACTTGGATGTGATATGAATCTCTATTTCCAAGAGGTAAAATTTGGGGAGATGTCCACTTATAGTACTTTCCATTGGTACCCCAAACACTTGTTGGTAAAAGACTCCTTCATGGTGAAATAATTGGCAGATAACAGTATTTTAATAAGTTTATGTCAGTGATTTCTAATTTGGTTCTGTTTTTTAGTGTGGGATCATTGCATAACAAATGTTCCATAGCCTTCACTGCTTTTTGTGGATGTACATTTGGAGATAGTAATTTTATGTCAAAGGAATATAATTTTTCATCGGGTTCCAATTTTTTATTGTGACTGATGAAAATTGGTGTTCCGTATTCTTTATGCGATATTTGTAATGATTCATTAAAGGTTTAAGTAAGTCAACTACAAATTTGGCCAAGTTTGCTGGACAAGTTTTTGAAACTTACTATAGGTCTTGATGGTTTGTTGAGTTTGTGTAACTTAACGGCACCAAAGATATAGTGCGAACGTGTTGATTTGGCTAAGAGATGTGTGTACAAATTGCTATGGACGTTAATGGTTTGTTGAGTTTGAGTAACTTTATGACACAAAAGATATAGGGTGAACATGTAAGAGATCTGTGTGCAAATTGCTTGTGATGTTTTCTTTGCCGGTGGGCAGGAGCATCAGTGCATAGCACATGCTTCTTGATTAGACTGGGGTTTGAGACCATAAGCCACCAAATAAGGAGGATTCGGAAAGGTCAGGGAATGACCACCGCATATCCCCAGAGCAATATGGCCTTAGTTGCTAATGCTCCTAAAAACTAAATAACAACAACATCTTTTCTTTGGACCATAATCTTTTTAATTCTTTTTCGATTTTTGGTCTGATGGTGGGAATAGGATTTTTTTCTAGTTTTTGATATGTATCAGTGTTGTTTAGGAGGTTTGTTAGTTTGTTGTCATAATTGGATTTGTTTATTATTACTATTGAGTCGCCCTTGTCTGCCTTTAGCATTAGTAGAGGCATTTGATGCAAGAAAGCAAGCTTATGCAGCATCAGCCAAAAAAAAAAAAAAAAAAACACACTTCCACTTCACCCCTCTGTTCGTTCAAAATACCTGTCCAGCTGAGCCATAAACTTATTTAGGCTATCAACTTCCACGACAAGGGATGGAAGTCTGTTCCACCAACCAACCACCCGCTGGCTAAAGGCAAATTTCCGCACGTCTATCCTACATCTGTCCTTCCTCAATTTGAATTTATGCCCTCTCAGGTGATTATTCTGAGCTAGAGGAAGAATCCCATCAGCATTGAGCATGCTCAAACCATTCAAGGCTTTATACACCTCTATCAGATCACCTCGCTGGTGCCTAGTCTCCAGACACTGTAATTTGCAAAACTTAAGCCTTTCTTCGTAAGAGCACCCCTTTGTTCCATTCACTAATCTTGTTGCCCTTTTGGATGATGATGTTTTTATTTGTGGCTAATTTTTTGATGCACTGAAACTCTTCGTTTGAAAGGTTACGAGTAAGATTTGGTTTTTTATATATTACATTATTTATTTGCTTAATTAAATTTTTTCTATTACTGTGACTATGTAATCCTGTTTGGATACCTATCACATAGTAGTTGTATGGGATCTTTTTTGGGGTCACACTGTAATGGACACATTTATGTGGAGGAGATTGTTCTTATTTTATTAAGTTATAGTTGGAAAGATTGGTTAGGAAATCACCATTTGCAGGACCTGTTTGGTGCATTCCTACAGATTCTGGTCCCTGCACCTTTAAAAGGGAGAACCATTTTTTTCTCATGTCTTGCTGTAAGTATGAAATTTTATTCTATCTTGTAGATGGTGGGAGAAGGCATTCCACAAGTGATTTTGTCAATTTTTGACTCAGTGAATATAGTGCAGAAGGTTTCCCTTTGTGTGGATCCCTTGTTTTAGTGCATGTTTTACTATAGATATGGCGGCTCTTTTGAACTTTCTTCTAAAATTTCTATAGTTTGCTTGTATTTTTATTTGCCAAATTTCGGAATAATTTGTGAATGTATGCATTTTTTAGGAAAACTATGTGCATTTTTTGTTGGAAATACTTTATTAAAGTTACTTCATATAGGTTAAAATGTTCAGGTAATGGAGGTTGTACGCTTTTGAAATTTAACAATGGATTATTCACTGATGCATTTGTCCGCCACATTTTAGTGGTTATGAAACATCAAATATTAGCAACTCTCGATCACAGATTGTCTGTCCAACATGTCTAGTAAAGTTTCGAGACAACAGGTTTCCCATAACGTTTTTGTACAATGTCAATGTCTCACAGAATGATTGTGAATGGTGAGTAGATTTGTCCTTGATTTTGTTGCTAATTGGAGCAACTGGGCTATTTTCTTTGTTTTAATTTTCTTTTATTTTTCCATCGTTTGTTGTATTTTGGAATGCATTTATTTAATTTTATTTTATTTTCAGCCTTAGATTGTTTCCATAGAAACAGGATGCAAAATGACACAAATTCTTATATTTTTGACATAAATCTCACTAAAAGAATTTGATGACTATTTACACCACTAAATTTTAAACTGAATTACATTTTAAACAAATATATACCTGAATGATTATTTATAAGTTGTGTTTTTCAGACAAATCGCCACATAAATATAGATTTCAACTGTTTGGATACAATAATAAACCTTCATACTTGGGTGATGGTTTTGGATTTCTTTGATATTGGATCCCAAATGCCAGTGGTCTCGCAGCATAAGACTTCATCCTACCACTGTATGGCCATATTAAATGATGGTGTGAATAATATTAACAGACAGGGTGAGTTATATTAAATATAATACTATGTAAAATTGTTTTAATTCTTGAATTGTATAAAATGTTTTGTTAGGATAAAGGCTATTCTTTGCTTAGAAAAGCTTAACTGATTTATTATTTTATAAATGGTTGTACAACAGAATAAAATAAGATTGGCTGTTTATAATGCATAATGATGCATGATTTTGTAGGTTTCATGTTGCATAGTTATGGTCTTGTTTAGCAATAAACAGTTCCTGGAAATGCTTTTGTTAGAATTAATATGAACAGTGATGCATGAAAGCCATGCATCTTATTTTGTAACACTTAACAAAAAAAAAAAAAATATGGGGAAAAAAAAATCTTCAGATTGCATCCAAGTACAGTGGCTTCTCAATTTACCCAAGGGTTATGTTTCAGAGAGTCTTGCAGAATTTAAATTCACGCATAATGTAAATGATCACTAAAATATGCAATAATAGGTCTATGAGGATACCTCTCGCATCTAGCTAAGATTCCCCTACCAGTACATACCATTCATTTTCTTTGGTTGGAAGACTGGGCACTCCAAAGATTCATCTTTATTTATTTATTTTATTTTATTTAATTTTTTTTGTATAGTAAGAAAAATCATGTTCACTATAACCAACATGTACAATACAAACAACAATTGAGAGTGAGAGAGAGATTGGAGTGGAGGATGGCCTTAGGCAAATCGATGTGAGGGATCATCATAGTCAGCTTCCATTCCCTCTGGTTAGCGTAACACTCCCACCACCACCAGATTGGTAGTGGTAGGTGTGTTACGCTAACCCAGGAAGTATAGGGTTCACTTGACTGCTCCCATGAGTTCTTGAAAAATGAATCCTAGTTAGTTGTTTTGCATGTTGCGTCTTCTCACGCTACGACTCATAGTAGCAACCAAGTTCTAGCATAACTTTATTGCACTTTAGAGCTTCGTTCAAGATTAGGGTCTTCATTACTAACAGATTTAGGCCTTCATCTATAAGATTTAATGCTTTCAATATTCCTTTTACTGTCAGGCTTCTTCTGTAATCATTCTTCCATTCTTCTTCTTCTTCAACCTCTGGGCTTTCGCTCCCTTCTGCCTCCTCCTCTTGAATGTGATGCTTCTTCAGTGCAAACAAATCTTCATTTGACAATTCTTGATGTGAATCAATTAAATATAGACATCAGTTCCGTCACACTTCAGTGTGAACCCTATCTTTTTAGTGAGTTTCACATATTTGTCTTTAGTTTGTGCATAATCTTCATCGGTATGAGAGCTTTTAAAGAGCTACTAAGATCTGGTCATAACTTATGCCATGAACTTTGAATAGTTACGTGGAACTTCATGCCATGCAGCACCAGTGAATTTAAAGCATCTTTTATATTGTTGAAGACTTGCCAGTATTGCTGCATACTCATTTGTTCATGGTCGGTCTTGTCAATTAGATCAGCCAGAATACGCTATAAATACTGATCCTTAAAAGATTTAATCACATGTTGATCCTTAGGCTGGAGTATTCAGGTTCTATTTGCCAGGAAAAAAAACAATGTCTGATGTCTGTTCTAATATAAATCTTAGAACAGACATCAACAATACTACTTGGATAGCTTCTGGCATTATCAAGAATAAGTAAGATGTTGAATGCAATTCCTCCTGCCTTTCAATATACTTCTAATTCTGGTTGTACTGAGATCCTAGTTAATGTCTGAAAATTACAGCAGTCATCCACCCTGTAGGGTTTGAGTAGCAGTACAAGGACATGTACTCCCTCTCAAATCCTGAGTAGCAGTACATGCCTGTACTGCTACTCAAACACTATCAAAACCCTCATACTTGTACTTAAGGGCATGAGGGTTTTGATAGTGGTAAATTTTCACAGGCTTCAGTTTAGGATCAAACAAAAGTGTTAGTCGATCTTTTGCCACCTTAAAGCCAGGTGCAGTCTTTTCAGCAATGGAAATATAAGTGCGATCAGGCATTTTTTTTTTCCAATATAAACCTGTTTTGTCAAGGTTGAATATCTGTTTGGGTATGTACTTCCCCTCTTCTAAGATCGCCTTCAGTTTCACATGGAATGCATCTGCAGCATTTTTATCAGCTGACACAGCTTCTCTACATGTTTTCACATTATGAAAACCATACCATTTACAAAAATTCGCAAACCAACTTGGACTTGCCGAAAAGGGCTTAACTTCCCCATCCTCACGTTCTTTTAAATCATCATAAAGGCTATGAGTGTTCTTTTGCATTTGTGCTAGGCTAATGTTAGCATGTGTTTTATTTTGGTGACTCATGCATGTAGCATTCATTTTTTCCATGCATTCCATCAAACTTGACCAAGCATATAGTGACTTTTGTGCAGTTAAGGACACATCATTTTTAAAACTTTCTTTAGTTTTATCAGCACTATCTCATATTGTACGCTCACTCAGACTTAGAGCATGTTTAATGTATGCCATGCTCTCACCTCGTTTGTAGCACTTAACCATTTCCAGTTTTATTTCAGGCAAAATTGATTTCGTTGATCTCTTACCATCACTTTCACTAGTACTATGAGGATGCTTTCTAGTCATAAGGGTAATAATAAAAACAAAATAAGTAAAAATAAGCACAAAAGAAAAAAGTATGCACTTCCAATAGATGAGCAATTGACAGTCTTTGGCAAAACAAAATGAGAAAATGGTGGGCCATGGTGCTGTCCTTTCATGGCACTTTCTGGAAATATGGTCACTGCACATAGTTTTAAATTTGTGTAATTTACATATGCTTAAATTAAGAAGTCATGGTGTTTGTCTAGCATATCTTAAATTTTAACAAACTCTTTAGTTCAAGCAAAAAAGGTTATAGATTCTCAGCAGTTAATAACCCTTTTTATAAAATTGAATTTCTTATAATGCCATCTCATCTATCACAGCAAGGTTGCTGTAATATAAAGATATTTCTTAGGATGTTTCTGATATTTCTTAATTACAGCAAAGTCTCTATCATTAAGAAACAGCTGAAACAGCATTCTTCCCCCTTCCCCAAAAGGGGAAAAAAATCTGTACACCCTACTCGAGATCCCCATCAGTAGTTCATTCAAAGCAGTTGTCAATTTTAACACCACATGTGTGTTGCTTTATTTAATCAGCACTTTATCTGTAGTAGTATTATCCTACCAATCACAAGTTATTGCACTTATTAGAAACATTTATGTGGATCCATATCATATGAAAGTCTAAATGGACCATATCAAGATTATTCTTTTCATCCATTTATTTTGTGACAACCTCAGAATACAATTTCAGATTCATTAGGCATAGTATTCCCCTTCAGCTGATTCAAGCTTTCTTTTATGTATAATTCCATTTTTGTCCAGTTACCTGTAATTTATCCACATTCACGTACTTGATAATTTTCTCTGCCACAAATTTTACAGGTGCCTCCGTAGCGGTGGGAAGGAGCAACAGTGCATAGCACAGGCTTCTTGATTAGACCGGGGTTCGAGCCCGTCGCCACCAAATACGGAGGATGTGGAAAGGTCAGGGAATGATCACCGCATATCCCGGAGCAATATGGCCTTAGTTGCTAATGCTCCTAAAAACCAAATAACTAACTAACTAACAAATTTTACAGGTCATCTGTGTGGTTATTTGAAATGAATATATATATATCTCGTGTGAACCATCTTTGTAAATTGGAGAGATAGGTTATATAATAAAGTCACAATGAATATGTTGGGATTTCGTTAAATCAAGGCATGCACCCATTATAACCTTGCTACTTCCTTTGATATAAAGATAATTGCATTGCCTTCTCTTTCCATTTTTTATATTCAATTTGACATTTATTTTATATTCATGATAATTACTCCTATTTTCTATGATCACGTAGTTGTCTAGTTCCCAATATCTTTTATCTAGATGTGTGCTGCCAAATTTAAAAGATTACACATATATGAATATTATTGCAGAAAATTTATATAGCTAAAGATTATCTATTGTATTGTAGTAAGATTTAATATCAGCATACATTATTTTACATAATAACCTTCAATCCATGATAATGTTATGTGCCTTTGTGCTTGTTCCTTGATATCAGAGAAGGAACTATTCTTCGGGGCCAAAAAATAAAAAAATAAATGAAAGACAACAAGGAAGATATAGACATTATTTGCTATTGTAATTTCATGCTAATTAGCTTGTTTACTTTACTTTATCAAATAGTTCTGCAATAGTCTGAAGCACATTGTTGCCCGTCTGATACACACGTGTTTAAAAGTAACTGAAATGGCATTTGCTGACACATGGTACTAATAGTAGTAGGAGTAGTAGCCAGAGAGCTAAAAGAGAAATGAATGGAAATTTGATGTAGCTAATTAAAGTGAACAGCATTATTTTCATAATACTTTTGACTCTAATTAGTACAGTATTATCATAAAATGAATACAGTTTAGTTCTAGGATGTTAAAGTATTTACATCAAGAAGATATTCTCATATATGAATGAATTCCTGGGGGGGGGAGGTATCAGAATTAAATTTAATGCCAATAATTGCTAGATTTTAAGTGCCATAGAATACTTGATGAATGTTGATGAAACAACGTTGGAGGCAACTGTAAGCAAATTAATATTTTTCCTTTGCAACATTGGTATAGTTATTAAGAAAGATTTGATCCAATCAGCACAGCATGAAATTGTTTTTTAAGTGATTGCTGTTGCCAAGTTAGTTGGCTCAAACTCAATACATAAATACATTGGCTAGAATCCTGTGTAATTCTAATGATAACAGAGGTTTGATTGGAACAATTATTTTAAAAGAGCTTGCACTTATTGCTTTTTTTGTCTCATGAAACAGTTATATATTAATATAGCCATAGACTCTTGGAAGCAAATTGTTAGGTACAGAAAGGTTGAGAACTATTTATTTATTTTGAAACCGACTGTATCTTTAATTCAAGGGGAACACATTGATTCATTCACAACTTGGTTGAATGCAACTTTAAGAAATAGATTTAGAACCTGGAACTTTGGGTTCCACTAATAAGTTACTTATTAGTTAAATGGGTTAACTTGATCAACCAACTTAACTGAGTTTAGCTTTGCTGGTCAAAGTTAAATGGGTTTGGTGTAGTTGGTTATAACCGTTAAGTTTTGGTTTAGTTCACAACAGATTGACTGCCTGGTGACAGTATGGTTCATTTACTACTTCTTGTGCCCCTCTAGCAAAGAGTGGCACAAGCAGTAGTAAATAATTTTTAACTAATGATTACAAGTACTAATTAACTTTTTGCTCTATTCTTTTAGTTGCAAATTATTTGTTCCATTGAAAGACTACTCCAAGTATTCATAAATAAAATAGAATTATGGATTAATGATTTTTTATGAATTTAACACTGTTATATACTGCATTGAATAGATAGTTCAACTGCAACGAGTAAAAAAAGGTAAAAAAGGATACAAGGGGTATCCAGGTGGCAAGGAAAAAATTTTAAACTGGAATTTTAAAAATTTTAGAAATAAATAAATAATGAGATGCCTGAACCTATGCAGGGAAGCAATGCAGTAAGATTTCCTGCTTAAAGCTGGTGCAACTGCTACTGAAAAACCCCTACATCATCTATCCAATTGCAAATGTGAACCAAACAAGAAACAGAAAACATAAAAAGGTTAAAAAAAAAAAAAAAAAAAAAAAAAAGGTAGATATCTCTATAATGTCATCAGCTGCTGACATGATCAAGATATCGGAAATGTGGTTCCATTCAGATTTATGGGATCAAAAATTTGAATAATGAGCACAATATGTACAGGGAGGACAGACAGAACATGAGGGTGAGGGTGGGAATCATTCTCTTGGTGAAGAAGTGCACACACAGTTGATCTGGGCTGTCAGTGTAATATTGAGTTTGATGTATAAGCTTCGAGAATACAAAATGAAAATAGGCAAATGTTATTGGCCAAATGACTGTGAATATGATGAACAATATCAGCAAGTAGACAAATAGAGTGTACAGAAACCTTCATTGGGGTGCTAAATCAGAATGGCTTATAATGGGGGATTTTCTTGTTCCCAGATTGACTGAAAATTGTGGATTGGTCACTCACATAGTAAGTGACCTTTTCTGGATTAATTGGATGACGATTTTCTTTGCTACCACGTTAAAGAGGCAACAATAAAAAAAATAGTACTCTTTGAGTAGTGATATGATTATCATCGGTGACTCTTCATGCATTAAGATTTTTCAGCTAAAGGAACCACTACATGGCTGTGGTATCAGTTTTAAATTTCTTTTCAATTGGACCAAATGGTGTTAATAAACAATTGCAAATTGAAAAAAATGAGTTGTTCAAGGAAGTAATTTTAAAAGCTGCTAAGCTTTTTATATCAGCAAGATATTGTTCAAGGTGTAGATATAGTTAGGTATGAGACTGATGAGACCACTGGCTGAGAATAAATATGCATGGGATGGTTATAAATTACCTGGTTGCACAAAACCCTTCAGTAAGTATTAACTAGACTGCAATGAAGTCACTAGGGGAGTTAGTCAAGCTAAGTCAGATTATGCAATTTCTGTGGTTAATAACATGTAGAATCGTAGAAAAGAATTTTTACTTATGTTAGCACTGGAAGGAATTGGTTGAATTGCATTGGTCCAGTAGAAATGTATAGCATACCTATTCATAATTCTCCGTAGGTTGCCAACAACACTGATTAAATATTTTGCACTACATTCATACATGAAGAAGTTTTTACTGTAGGGATACTTGAATTATACATAATTTTTTCCGGAGTTAAATGATTTTGTAATAACTGAGAGAAATTATTCTCTTGGGGTTAAGGATCTATCTAATTTTGAAAGAGGTTACCAAACCTTTAGCGTAATTCTGACAGCAGTTTAAAGAGCTTGAGGAATAGATGGATCTATATTTATGTTATTAATAAATCTTAAGTAAATCAAATTATTGCCTGATTTTTGATTTTTAGAAATTAATACCTATTTATAGCATTGTTTTTACGAAAAAATAACCCTTGATACAGAAAAGCTTTTTTTATATGGCAGATAGAAGAGATCTGACAACTTCGATATTTATAATCTTGAATGGGGTTACTAATTAACTCATGGTCTCCCTGCCATTTTTCACAGAAAATTAATAAATGTGTTGTAAATAGTATGATAATATTTTTAAGCATGTGTCTATATATATATATATATATATATTCATAACGCAGCTATTGTTTTCACCATGTCCACCCATCTTATGCATCAACTCAACTTCCAGTAGACAGATTTTCATGAAATTCGATTCTTGATCTTTTTAAAAAGATTTGTTGAGTTATTCCAAATTGCATTAAAATCAGACTAAATAGAAATCCACAAATTATTATTCCTTTTTTTTTTTCTGGCCTTAAGTCATAACTTGACTCCAAAAAATATGAATTTTCATAATATTTTATGTTTCGGTCTTTCAGAAAGATTTATAGAGCCATCCCAAATTTCATTAAAATCAGACCAATAGAAAACTGGCAGTTACTGGTCAAATTCAGGGATCTTAGAAAAATATAATACTTAAAAAATCGGCAACTTAGGTGCACTACTAGCAAAGGATAATATTTTATTAAAAAGGGTTTTTTTAAACAAAATAAGATTAAATTTTACTTATTTCCAATTCCCCTACACATGAATAAATTTCTGTTTATTTTTGATTATGGCCAATTCCAAAAGAGTGTACTTGCTACTCCATTTCATGCTGAATTAAGGGCAGCATATTTTCTGGCTGCCATATTCACAGTGGGCTCTGCATTTTTCTTGGCAATATAAAGGCACAAATCTGTAGACTTCTTACTTTTAGGCACATATGCTAACCACTGGACTATGGCCAACCCTGTGTTCCCTACTATTTTGTTGGTTGCAGTGTGATTTACACTGATAAATTCAAAATTGTAGTTTTTATTGTTGTGATTGATTGTTTGGTTTACCATCTGTTGATCTCAAGCTTATAACAGGCAGCACTCATCAGCTGCATAATGAAACTTTTACTTTATAAGTCTTTTCAATTAACATCTATTCTCCATAGTTAAGAACATAAATTGAAGGATACCTGTATGTTTATAATACTCATATACCTTGGGATTATATATTACAATCATCTGTAACTCATTCAATGCAATATTCCATGTAGTAGTAGTAGTGGCACATGATGCAAGAAATCAAGTGTATGAGCTTATGCAGCATCAGCCAAAAAAAACACACCATTCCCTCCAAATGCCTGTCCAGTTCCTCCTTAAATTTATTTAACCTATCAACTTCCACAATGGCAGGTGGAAGTTTGTTCCAGCAATTAACCACCCGCTAGCTAAAAGAAAATTTCCGAACATCTATTCTACCTCTGTCTTTTCTTAATTTGAATTTATGCCCTCCTTAGGTTTGTAATCTGAACAAGTGGAAGGATCCCATCAAAATTCAGCATGCTCAACCCATTCAAGGCCTTATACACCTCAATCAGATCACCACACAGGTGCCTAGTCTCCAGCGGTGCCTCCCTAGTGAGGTGGGCAGGAGCGGCAGTGTGTAGCACATGCTTCTTGATTAGACCGGGGTTCGACCCCGTGACCACCAAATACGGAGGATGCAGTGGTCAGGGAATGACCACCGCATATCCCCGGAGCAATATGGCCCCTTAGTTGCTAATGCTCCTAAAAACCAAACAACAACAACAGCCTAGTCTCTAGCCACTGCAATTTGCAGAACTAAAGCCTCTCTTGGTAAGAGGATCTCATCATTCCCCTCACCAATCTTGTTGCGCCAACCGGGCTAGCCGGGTGGGTAAAGTGCCTACCTAGCAACCCAAAGGTCGCGGGTTCGATTCCTGCCTCGGGCTTGGATCAAAGTACTGCAAAAACCTTGGGAGGTGCATTATGGCCACAGAAGCCTATGTGCCAACAACTACCAAAAAAAAAAAAAAAAAAACCAATCTTGTTGCCCTTCTCTGTACACATTCAAGCAAATCTACATCCTTCGTAAAATGAGGTCTCCAGACCTGTATGCAGTACTCAAGGCATGGCCTGAGCATTGCCTTATACAGAGGGACAATCACCTCCTTTTCCCTGCTAGCAAAATTCCTATATATCATTGACAAAACCCCATGACCTGCCCTGGCAGCCTATCTGCATTGCTCAGAAAACTTCATATCTGACTGCACAATTACTCCCAGGTCTTTTTCATTTTCTACCACCTGAAGTGTAGTACCACACAGTTGGTACGTTTCTCTGGGGCGAGTTCGATTAACGCGATTTTCAGTTAACGCTATTTGAAAAATTATACCACTTTACACAGTGCAAATTTCCAGTTAATGCAATCTCTCTTTTTTTTTTTATGCAATAGTTGAAAAAGATTTGAATTGCACGTTAAGCTTACCGCGAGTTGTACGGGCAATAAACAAACGTTTGAGTGCTGCTCGCCTCGGTGTGTTCCATCAACCATCGGAAGAAGATGTGTTACTTGTTTGTCTCCTGCTAATAAAGTTTATGCACACTTGCATAAAAATTCAAATTTTTAAATGAGCCAGATGAAAATGTTACTGCAAAGGAGATAACGGTAAAAGAATTAGATGAAATCTTTCGTATCGCATAGAACCTCAAACAAAAGGTTTGAGGTTCTCTGCGATATTGATTTCGCCAGGGCCCAGAGAAGATTGTTGTCGGCTATCGGAAATTGATTGAGGAAAAGAGAAAGTCAACACTGTTCAAATATTTCTGCAACAGTCATTTCTTCATTGTGTATTTTATGTCAGAGGTTCCCAACCTTTCTCGGTTCATGGCGCCCTTAGTGTCTCAGTAATTTTTTTCAAGGTGCACCCAGACCGGCGCCTCCATAGCCAGGTGGGAAGGAGCAGTAGTGCGTAGCACGCGCTTCTTGATTAGACCAGGGTTCAAGCCCGTCACCACCAAATACGGAGGATGCGGAAAGGTCAGGGAGTGACCACCGCATATCCCGGAATAATATATCCTTAGTTGCTAATGCTCCTAAAAACCAAAACAACAACAACAACAACAGCACCCAGACCAAAAGGAATACCTAACAGTTCCGTTTAGTAGTTAGGTCCAAAGAACTTAATAAGAAATGCTGAAACTGTGAACTACCTCGAGCTAGTAGTTCACGTGGTGTCCTACAGATGTCGAATATCACTGTGTTTTCCTCGAAAATTTAAAATATTCCGTGGCGCACAGTTTGGGAACCACTGTTTTATGCAATAAACATTTAATTCCATAATTATTTTCATTATCTTTTACATTGTATACAGTTAAAAAGTTATTTAAAAGGTATTTTTAAAATTCTTTATTGACGGTCCAGAAATTCAAGGTCCAATTATAATTTTTTCTATTGATTATTATATTCGATTAACGCATTTGCATGATGTGCTTGAGGGACGAATTAATCATGTTAATTGAGGCCAGCATGTACTTTGCATTTGTCAAGGTTAAACTTCAGTTGCCACTTCTTAGCCCATCTTCCCAAATTTTCTAGATCCTGTTGCAGTAGCACACTGCCATTACTGTCATTAACAACCCTACCAACTTTTGTATCATCTGCAAACTTCAACACTAAGCCTGATATACCTTCATGAATATCATTGATAAATATACAAAACAACAGTGGACCCAACACCGTACCCTTTTTTTATTTTGCTGAATTAATTACTTAGCCTCTTTTTGTGATCCTATGTCATCTATCTTTTGCTTGACTTCTCTGGAACAAATGCATTTATGGCTTTCGAGATATGTCTTTTTGATACTTTCCACATTGAACTTATGTCGATTTGTGCATAGTTTTCTCTCCAGTTAAGTGAGCCCAAGAAATACATCAATTTACAGCTCCCCCATTTAAATTGAAACCCTCACATTTTCCTTTGAATTTTCTAGTAAATTCTTTTGACACATATATATTTTATGACACTGGATCCAATATCCTTTGTTGATTTCAGTTATTCAATTATTTTGGTGCCTTTTGGATCCTTTGTAAAATGAGATCAAGGATGTACAGAATTCTTTCTCTGACATATTGGAATCCTCTGCATATTGTATTGTTGCCCAATTCCATTTATAAGAGGTAGGTTGAAGTTGCCCACAACAAGGCCATCATACTTGCTTGGCCTGTAATATGCTGTCATCATATCTTTACCTTAGTCATTTCATATCATACAGACTTAGCATCCATCTGAACTTTATCAAATTCTGGGAACATACCATCGGTAAGGGTATCCAATCCACATTGGACGAGATTTTGCAGTTCGGCGAACTCTAAGTTTTTAATTATATTTAGCCATTTTATTGACTTAATTGTTATATTAAATTATTTTCTATAAGTAGCTTATAGTCCTAGTAAAGCTTCTTGGTTTATTTTGAATTTAGATAGTGATTTTGAAAGTTAATACTTAGTGTCTGTAGATTTACTGTTTGTAACTTGCGGTCATTGTTATACGATACAATGTATATCCCTAACAAAAAAGCATAGGGTTTAACATAAAACTAGGTAGCGAAACATGTAGCACTGAATTAGAAATCAGTTAGCTTAGTATAGTGTTATCAATTAATGAGTAAAATATATTAATCTTATTAAATTTATTTTATTAAATTATAAACAGAATCATGACATTACTCCTTTACAGACTAGAGTAACAAAGCAACGCTCACAGATTAGCCAGAGTGCTGTGACTTGGAGGAGAACTGAGGGGGCGATTCTCCAATGCATCACAGTCTGAAAAATGGTGCGAAATGTGAAATGTTTGCGGACCTATCTAGAACAACACATGATCTAGCCAAGGATCTAGGTCTTTGTGCATCCGTGCCTGCGTGCTAGGTGCAGAGACCGTGATTAAATTAGGCACCAAATCTGTGCTCTGATGTGTATCTATGAGAGTTTGTGATGTATGGTGGATGCCGTCAAGGAAATTAATAAGAGGGGCCCATCAAGCTCTCAGCTGCCTAAGTCAATGCCAGAGCTCACTCCTGTGCATCAGGCAACACAGCTGCAATCTCCAATGCTGAATGTGTTGGTCCCACAGGAACTAGTTATTGTTGACGACTCTATTATCAGGGAGACTGGGAATATATTATGCAAAAAGAATAGATAGAACAGGACCAGGGTATATATTCCAGGGGCAAAAGTTGATGACGTTGTAGAGCAAATATCATCTTTTAAGATCACAAAAGGTGATATTGTTGTACACGTTGGCAATAATGACCTCAAGAGTAAGAGATCTTCAGATTTACTTAACAAGTACAGGTCAATGTTGAAAAAAAGTCGCAAGCTAGGGTTGAATTTGAAAGTGTCTGCAATTCTGCCCAGACACAATAGGAGGGAGTATATGATGAGAGACTTGTCAATAAATTTGGCTTGGAGAGATTGTGCAGGGCTCATGGATAGAACCTTTTTTTCAGCATGGCCTGTGCTGGTTATACAAGGATGGGATACACTTAAATAGAAAGGGTGCAAGAATATTTGCTTATTCTGCCGAGGCAGTGTTAGGTGGGTCAGAAAACTGGTAGCTTGGGGGGGATTCGAATGCTAAAAGATTAACAGTAGCCGCAGGCAGAGGTGAAAGTTGCACTGCTTCTATTGTAACAAGCAGTAGCCTACAGAGCAAGCTGCTGGGAGTCATCATGGAACAAATAAGTACACTGGCTGTGTTAGGGTAACTAAGAGTAAGAACAGGTGCATGTACACCGATGAGCCAAAACATTATGACCAACTACCTAATATGATGTTGGTCCTCCCCGTGCAGCCAAAACAGCTTGTACCCGGCGAGACATGGATGATACAAGATTTCTAAATGTGTCTTGTGGTATCTGGTCCCAACACATAACCAGCCAGTCCTTTAACTCCTGTAAGGTCCGTGGTTGAGACGCAACAGATCAGAGTTGCTGTTCCAACACAAACCACAGATGCTCGATGGGATTGATGTCGGAGGAATTTGGAGGCCAGGCAATACCTGGAAGTCTGCCTCGTGTTCCGCAAACCATTCTCAAACAGTCTGGGCTGTGTGTGGCATGGTGCATTATCCTGCTGAAAAATGGCACTTGTTTTTTTTTTTTTTTTTTTATGAAAACCCCAAACACGAAAGGCATCAAAAACCTATAGTACTTAGTACCGTGCATGGGTTGAAGGAGAAGTATGGGGCGAGGGGGATGCCGGAAACTTTGCTCTAGAGACTAAACATGGGGTTCACCACTTCAAGCCTCCAATAAGCAAAGTGGTGGTATTTCACCGGTTGATGAAAGTCAGAGGGGAAGACCGTTGCCACAAAAGGGTGTACCTGGTTAGCAGTGATGTTTAGGTAGGTAGTAGATATCTGAATGCCTGGCACATGGATGACTGGACCCAGGGTATCCCAGCAGAACATTGCCCAAAGCATGACACTGCTGCCACCAGTTTGTTTTCATCCAACAGTGCATCCAGGCACCATCTCTTCCCCAGGTAAATGATGCACACTTACCTGGCCATGCACATGGCACAACAGGAAAGAAATGATTCATCAGACCAGACGACCTTCTTCCAATCACTCAAGGTTCAGTTTCAATGCTCGCATGCCCACTGTAGTCGCTGTTGTCGGTGAGCTGTTGATAGCATGGGCACTCAGAGCGGCCTGCACCTATGCAGCCCCATTTTAATTATTTTCACTGATTCCCTTAACTTCATGATGGCAATATAAAATATCAATTCCAAAAAACATCCATTACAACAACAAATTCAATATCAAGTATCAAAACTTCTAGAACAAGGTAATAATATTAGATTTTGCTGGATCCCAATTCATGTCAGAATATATGGTAACGAGCAAGCAGACAGAGCTGCTAAAGAAGCCAACAGCATTATTTCTGTATCAGAACATATCCCTTTCTCTGACTACAAACAAGTTATTCATTATAATGGGATATATCACTGGCAAGTCTTGACCAATAACAAACTGCATCGAATTAAAAATCTGCTCCCACCATGGAAATCCAGCATGCAACAAAACAGATGTGACGAAGTGATACTTGCATGGTTAAGAATAGGATACACTCATTTCAGCCACTGTTATCTCTTGCGAGGAGCGGATCCCCCTCCATATACCACCTGCCATACACAACAGTGGAACACGTACAAATTACTTGTCCAGTATTTGCAGCAGAGCGTCAAAATTACTTTAGAGATCTAATAACCAAGTATCACTCCCTCACTCTCAAAACTATTAGAAGACAGGAAAAATATAACAGATGTTTTTCAGTTCCTCAAGGAAATATTCTTCTATAACCAAATATGAAATTGAATGTTATCCCTGTATTAAGCTATACACACTCCTTGATCTTTCGAAATTATTTCCAGCAAAACACAAGCACAAAGAGAACTACCTTATAAAACCTTCAAGGTGCATTTTAGCCAGTGTAGATCTTGCACCAAGAACTCATAAATAAATTAAATCAAATCGATCCTGCTCAGATAGCTGACAAACTTAATGAGTATTTTGCACCTACATTCACACATGAGGAATTCTGTAAGGAAGGGAAGGACAGAAGTTTACTAAACTTTAACAAGGAGCTAAAGGATTTTGTAATAATGGAGAGCAAAGTGGAGGAGAAATAGTTGAAGTTAAACATAAGAAAGGCACCTGGGGCAGATGAAGTCTATTCAGTTATATTGAATGAGGCTGCGAGGGAAGCAAGCAGACCATCAGCCATAATTATGAGAATATCCGTAGATTCAGGGGAAGTCCCCATGGACTGGAGATGGGCAAATGTATCCCCAATTCACAAAGGAGGTTCAATGGTGATTCAAATAATTATAGTCTGTTAGTTTGACTTCTGTTCCGAGAAAAATAATGGAATCACTAGTTAAAGAAGTGATGCAGGATCACCTAGAATAGACTTCAGTGATAGTTCAGAACACAGCATGGGTTTGATAAGAGGAAGCCTTGTCTGACCAATTTGATTGGATACCGATATGGTCACAAAGGAACTGGATGCAAAAAATAATTTTGGTATCATATACATTGATTTCAGGAATGCTTTTGATACCGTTGCACATGGAAGAGTGCTGTACAAATTGGAGCAGTATGCTTCTCCAATTTGTACTGTAGTATGCTGCTCCAATTTGTACAGCACTCTTCCATGTTTACTACTGCTCTGTATCGACTAATGGGGCCCATTGTTGTTTTCTGTATTTATTAATGATATCAATGAACGTATATCAGGCTTAATGTCCAAGTTTGCAGATGATACAAAGGTTGGCAGTGTTGTTAACGATAATAAAGACAATATGCTACTGCAACGGGATCTAGAAAAGTTATGTTGATAGGCTGAGAAGTGGCAGCCGAAGTTTAATTTTGACAAATGCAAAGTTCTACCTATGGGTAGCAGTAACCCAAGAGAAATGTACCAACAGTGTTTTTTATTTCCTTAGATTAATAATTTTTTGATGATACTGGAAATACAATACACATTTCCTGGATCATCTTGATTAATAGAATAAGCAGTGAGTATTCATTCATTACTTATGTATTTATTAAATTAACAACATTTTTTAAAAGTTTTTCTAAAGAACACAACAAAACAAACTGAATAAATTTACATGCTTACTACTGCAAGACCACAGCTTCTGTGTTATACAGTATTGCATTGGTAACTTCTGTAAACTTTCATAAATGCATTCGAGTGACAAAACACGTTAAAGTTTAATCAGTATTAAGTATAAAAGTGGTGATCAAAAAATTGAGATGCCCTTCAATTTTTTATAACTGTGATCTTCCGTTTTCTAACTATATGGTGTGCTGTTTAATTTTAATGTTATTTTTCTGCATGGTTATAGTGAAAAAAGCTTTTAATATTTTATTTTATTTTTCACTTTTTAATATTAATAATCTTGAACAACTACACACTTATCAGATCACTTTTTGAAATATTGGAAACATTTTTTAACACATTGGACTTAACTACCTTAATTTCTTTTAATGTACCCTACACCATCCAAGTCTCATCCTTTCATCAGTTTGGGTTTGGTTTTATGGAATAACTAATAGTCCCAGGAGGATAAATCAGAAGAATAAGAGGATGCTACACCTTTGAATGCTGATTTCAAATCTGTTTTTTCCTTTAGTGTGAGTCTGAGATGCCAAGTGATTTTGTGATTAAGTGTCTTGCTAGTGAAAAAGTTAAATTGTTTCCTCATTTATAGCATTATACTAAAATTCAGTTATATAGCCTATAGTAAAGAAAGTACTTTACTAGATCAGGAAGGAAAGTAACCTTTTCCTTTACCTATTGGAGGTACTAACCCATTACCGCTTGGTCACAAAGGTGGCACTGCTCCTACTTTGATGAGGTAAGGCCAGTAACTTGGAGGGGAAAAGTTCTCCCTTCGAGGGTGAAATGGAGCATAGAGATCCTAATTCCCAGAAAATCACTGGGCTTACACCAGAATATAACAGGTTGTAAACACAAGGAGCCTGGCTCTGTCTCAGCAAAATGTCAAAAGACTGACATAGACAAAATTTGCATTCTGGCCTTCCTCATTATTCAGTCAACACAAGACCAACCTATTGGAAAACTTTTGCTTTTTCTAGTGTAGAAATTCCTAGAAAGTGCGATAAGAACTCTGAAGACAGTTCCTACTAGTGACCTACTAGTCAAAATTGTCATTTCTTGATAATCTGAGAAATTACAAAAACACTCAACCTGTGGTAGAACATCTGTCACTGTTTCCCCCACATGCCTACCTTAATATATCAAAAAGCATCACTCCTGAGTAGAACCTGATGAAGCTGTCAGATGACAAACTGAAACAAGAATTGCAAGATCAGGGAGTGATTAATGTGAGACGAATCATGAGAGAACAAGAAGACACATTAGTTCCCGTATTAACATAATTCTCACCTTCAGTAATCCCAAACCACCAACAGTAATCAAAGCAGGCTATCTAAACTGTCATGTTAAAGCATATATCGCAAACCCATTACTTTGCTGCAAGTGGCAAAAGTTAGGGTATTTGCAAGCAGTTTGCAGGGGAGCAGCTACCTGCAGTGCACATGGATCTTCTGTGCATAACCAAGCTGACTGCACAGCTGTAATCCCAAATGTCTGAACTGCAAACAAGAACATCCTGCCTATTCCAAGGAGTGTCTCCTCTGGAAGCAAGAGGAAAAGTACAAAATCAAACATAATGTAACTTACCAGGAAGCTAACAACCCTGAGTCCCAACCACAGACTAGCAAACTTTGTATGCTGGCAACCATGAAAAAAAGTATCAATTGCTGCTCAAACAAAAATAATCATCCTACCCAGTGAATGATTTACTAGATTAGCATCACTGGGATCTAACGCCCATACCTTGGTTCCAGAGTTACATCATTGGAATCCGGCGTGTGCAGCCGTGTGCCACGACCCGTGGAATTCGGAAAGGGGGATCCTGGTGGTTGAGGGGGCCCAGCCTTAATACACCACTTTGGCTCCTGCTTCGACAAGACGGGTGGTCCCGGACCGGCCCAACTGGGATCAATCAGCTGGTGGTTCTTACTGCTAGGGTCAACTGCCTTCCAATAAGTCTCCCTCCCTATGGTCCTGGGACGGGATCAAGGCTTATTGGAAACGTGGGTATGGTGTTCCTAAGCGAACTTAGCATCCCATTTGTGTACGCAGTACTTGCTAATTCACGAGTGGGTGTCCCCTTATAGGACTCTGTGGTGGGTGAGGTACTTAGGGCATTGGAAATTTTTATCTTACTCATATGAGTAATTTAAATTCTATTTCTTCTGGGGCCCCAACAAGGCCCCTACCTAATCGAGATTAAACCACAGACAACACCTTTGCAAAAAGAGCCAGAACTTGAGGATACATCACCACCATCAGTGACACTGCTTTTCCTCATTCTCCATTCCACTGGAGAGCAGTCAATTGGAAAGATGTCACCCCTTCTTTATCCAGAAAGGATTAGAAGGGTTGGCAGGATCACCCAAATCTGTAAAACGACTGTGTTATGGCGACCTTTTGGTCGTAGCTATAAATATAAAACAGGCGGAAAAAAATCCTGAAAGCTACATCAATAGGGGGAATACCTATCACCATAACCCCCCCACAAAACTTTGAACTCTTCACGAGGTGTCATTTCAGAGTGGGACCTTCTTCATGTCTCTGAAGAAGAGATCTGCTCTGAATTGAAAGAACAAGGAGTGATGGCTGTCAAAAGAATATCAATGTGAAAGGATGGGAATCTTGTCCCTACCCAAGTTCTCATCCTAACATTTAACACCCCACGGCCTCAAGTTCTATCAAGGCAGGTTACTTAAACTGCCCAGTGAGGATTTATATTCCAAACCCACTGAGGTGTTTCAAATGCCAAAAATACAGCCACTCACAAACAGCTTGTCGTGCTAACCCTGTCTGTGCTTGATGTGGTGCGAAAGACCACAAGAGCAAGGAATGTTCAGCTTCCAAACCGATCTGTGTAAATTGCCAACAAGAGCATCCTGCCTACTCCAGAGCATGCCAGCGGTGGAAGGATGAAAAAGAGATCCAAAAATTGAAAACAGAGCTGAATATCTCCTAGCCGGAGGCTAGAAAACGCATACAACCAATAAATAGCGGGAAGCCTTCATATGCTCAGAAGGTTTCTGTGAAGTGCACTATCGGTACACAGAGATGGCTGTACCACCAAGAGAGTCATTCACTCCGATTACACGCTATTTATTGAGTTCACAAAAGCCCACCAAAAAAACACAGTCAGCTGCCTCTCCTATATCTGTACCTCCTAGTGCTCCACCACTACCAAAACCAAGTGGTAAAAAAGAGCAATCAATAATAACAGAAAAAATGGATGTAGAGGATAAGGAGGTACCGGACGAATCAGTCTTGGAACTCTTTGTGGAGGAAGAAATGGACACCAGACAGCGTCCATACTTCCTAAAAAGAGATAAACCCAAGACTGATAAAAGTAAGCCCTCAGCAACTCGGAAGCTGCCTAATGGACCCACCAAGCCAAAAATAATGGCTAAATTCTTACAATGGAATTGTTGTGGATTCCGGCAAAGAAATATTGATGACATCAAGGCCCTCCTGCAAAAGCACGAGCCAGTTTGCTTTTGCTTGCAGGAGACTTACCTAAAGGCAAATGATGATCCCACCATGTGTAACATCTCAATTTTTCGTAAGGATAGAATTGCAGATGGTCCTGCTCATGGAGGAGTTGCTATCCTTGTGGGCAACCAGAACCCAGTTCGGCCCTTGCTAATTACAACCAGCCTAGAGGCTGTTGCAATTCGCCTTACAGTGGGATTTTTATTAACCGTGTGCTCTATTTGCCACCTGGGACTGACATCTCCCAGGAAGACCTTGATGAGCTTGTAATGCAGTTGCCTTCCTCTTTCTTACTTCTCGGGGATTTCAATGGACATAATACCCTGTGGGGTAGTGCTAGCATCAATGGAAGGGGACGAGTCATAGAGCGTATGCTGAATGACAATGATCTCTCCCTTTGAAATATTGGAACAAACACCTTCTTCCACATGCCTACCTACCCGTACATTTTCTGCCATTGATCTATCTGCTCCCCTTCTCTACTCCCTTTATTCACTTGGGAAGTGGAGAACCCATATGGAAGTGATCACTTCCCTGTGATAATCTGCTTACACACTGGGAGACCATGTCTGCCTTTAGGTTACCATGGTGGAAGTTTGATCAGGCTGACTGGAGTGCCTTTCAACACCTGGAAAATTTTGATATCTCTGCAGTCAGCCAGGAGCCTATCCATGTTGCAGTCACGTACATAACAGAAAATGTTGTCCATGCAGCTACAACTACAATTCCAACAATGTCCACCCGGTTTCCTCCATTTTCAAAACCATGGTGAAATCCAAAATGCACAGCAGAAGCCGCAAAAAGGCTCAAAACAAAGCTTGGGGGATATTTCAATGATATCCTACCACGGTCAATCTATTAGCCTTTAAACGTGTACAAGCTAAAGCATGCTACATACGCCATCAGCGTCAGAAGGAATTATAGATCCATTTTACGTCATCGATTACCCAGTCTACCAGTGCTAAGGTGGTCTGGGAAAAAATCCGGAAAAATGAAGGGGAAATACACAGCACACCCCCTCATCGGTCCTGGAATATAATGGATGTACTATTGCAAACTCTACTGCAATAGCCAATGCTCTTGGGGAAACATTTTCTAACATCTCTGCAACATCATCTTACTCCCCTGAGTTTCTGGTCTTAAAGCACAACAGTGAAAAACAGGCCCTTAAGTTCACATTGAAGGGTTCCCACCCATATAATCGGCCATTTACTATCTACGAGCCGAAAACAGCACTTGCTCATACAAAGGCTACCGCTGTTGGACCAGAGAACATCCATTATGAAATGATCAAACATCTTTCACCAGAATCCATGGACTGTCTACTCTTCCTGTACAACAGAATCTTTCTTGAAGAGCATTTTCCGGATATCTGGTGCAAAGCAACTATTCCTGCTTTTCCCAAGCCAGGAAAGGATCCTAAATCTCCTATTGCTCTGACTAGCTGTCTGTGCAAAATATTGGAGAGAATTGGTCAGTGTCCATCTCTTATGGTATTTAGAATTGATTGACCTTCTCTCCCGATTTCAGTGCGGCTTCTGAAGAAACAGGTCCACACTGGACCACTTAATTAGACTGGAAAATCTATCTGAGATGCTTTCTTAAAAAGAGAACACTTGGTGTCCATCTTCTTTGACATGGAAAAAGCGTACGACACAACTTGGAGATTTGGTATATTAAAAGACCTTTACAATCTCGGTCTAAGAGGTCACCTTCCCATTTTTATTAAAAAATTTTTATCCTGCCGTTATTTCCAAGTTTGTGTAGGATCCTCCCTTTCACGGCCCTTTTGACAAGAGGAGGTGGTACCACAAGGATCTGTCTTAAGTTTCTCACTTTTTGCCATTAAAATAAATTCTATCTCTGAACAACTTCCTCCAACTATGAACAGTGCACTCTACATCAGTGACTTCAGCATATTTTCTCAATCATGCAATATGAGGGTTATTGAGAGACAACTGCAACAAGCTATTGACCGTCTTAACCCCTGGGCCACGGCCAATGGTTTCAGGTTCTCACCAGAGAAGACTGTTTGCGTCCATTTTTGTCGCAAACGTAACCTCCACCCTGAGCCTGAATTACGACTTGGACAAAGCACCATTCCAGTTGTATCAGAGATGAAATTCTTGGGACTCATTTTTGACAAAAAGCTGACATTTGTCAAACACATTCGTCAGCTATGCACAAAGTTCACGAGAGGGCTTAACAGTCTCTTCTCTCTCTCTCTCTCTCTTCTACTTCTTGGGGTGCAGACCGATGCACTCTACTCCGTCTATATCGTGCACTTGTACGATATAGACTCAGGTATATGCATCTACCAGAAATAGCGCTGTTCGTTGGCTTGACCCCATCCATCATCAAGCCATTCGTATTGCTACTGGTGCATTCAGAACATCACCTGTCCAAATTCTGTATGTTGAAGCAAATTAACCAACCTTGTCGCTTCAACGAATGCAGTTGTCTCTACAATATGCCTTCAAGCTGAAATCCTGGCCAGATCACCCCACGTGGACATCCATTTTTGAGCCATGATGGGAAAATCTTTATAACACACGACACACTGCCAATTGCCCATTCAGCATTCGTGTTCAAGAGCTACTCAATGAGCTTAACAACTCAGTAGACAAGGTTGCTCGATCACCAAAGGAGCCCTTTTTAACCTGGCATGCACAAACACCAGCATGTGACTTCTCGCTCAAGATTGCGACGAAGTCTAATTTTTATTTATTTTTTTTATGAAAACCCCAAACACGAAAGGTATCAAAACCTATAGTACTTAGTACCGTGCATGGGTTGAAGGATAAGTATGGGGGAAGGGGGATGCCAGAAACTTTGCTCTAGAGACTAAACATGGGTTTCACCACTTCTAGCCTCCAGTAAGCAAAGTGGTGGTATTTCACCGGTTGATGAAAGTCATCTACCACCTGGAAAACTCTGTCTTCTGTCTGCCTTCAGCTCTATTCACTATACCGTGCAGAAAGAACATTCTGACTTCTTGCCAGTTTACACAGACGGCTCGAAGTCAGAATCGTATGTGGGATCTGCTGCTGTTTTTCCAAATAATACCATATCAGAGCAGATACCCCTTGACTACAGCATTTACACTGTAGAGCTGCATGCTATAGAGTTAGCTCTAGATCACATACGAAAACACCGATACCAACGGTGCGTTATATATGCCGATTCAGTGAGTGCACTACAGGCTTTATCAGCGGTGTCATGCACTAATCATCCAACCCTGTCCCGAATTCAACAGATAATATACATCCTCTATGTAGGTGGATTCGATACCCGCTTCTGCTGGATCCCCAGTCACATCGGGATTAGAGGAAATGATTTGGCTGACATTGCAGCCAAATCGGAACCCCTGACGGATAATCTTGACCTGTTAGTCCTGTATACAGACTACAGGCAAGTGATCCGTAATAACTTACAATCTCAGTGGCAAGATTAGTGGCATCGCCTGGTTACCACAAACAAACTATGTCGGATTTAGCCTGTGATCCATCCTTGGCGATTCAGCTTACGCAGGGATTGCAAAGAGGAAGTTGTTCTTGCTCGGCTCCGCATAGGACACTGTCATGTGACACACTCCTTTTTTTGCTGAGGGCTGGCGACCCTCCTACGTGCGAACAATGCGACACCATTTTATCCGTTCAACATATTTTATACGATTGTACCAGTTTTAGAAATGCTCGTTGTACCGCTTTTACCCATCTGACTGAGCCATATACACTCAGTCAGATTTTAAATGACAATGACAAGTGTCAGTAGTTTTTAAATTTTTAAAATCGATTAATAAATATACATTCATATGAAATATACAATTTGCTTTTATCATTGTACTGATTTTATTTATTGATATGTCTGTTTATATATGTACTTTTCTATGAAGTAACCTTTTTAAAAGTTTTTAACTTTAATTTTTAATTTTAATGTTTTCATGGTGCACTATAACCTTGCTGATTTTGTGCCACAAAAATCAAAATCAAATCAAATCAAACCACCCAGTGAATTCTTAGTTCACTGGGCTAGGTCAGTATTGCTCACCATACCAGTAAACCAATCTCCATGTAAACAAAGTAAAGGAGTAAATACACTGATAACCATCTGTTCTGATACCAATCAAATAGTCATATATCATGGATGTTGTTGATAAATCAAGCAAAGAATAGCAGATTCTAGAGCTGTTTACCGACAAGGAAATAGACACCGGAAAATCTTACTTCCTAGGGAGGCAACATAGAACTGAACGATAGAAGTCCACAGCCCCTCGGAAACAAACCAAGGATTTGTCTAAATCACAGCATTAATAATGTGTTAATAATAATTGTTGCAATGGAGCTGTTGAGATTACCGCAGTAACTTAATGGATGTCTGAGATCTCCTTCCACAATATGACCCCATTGCATTTTGTCCACAAGAAACTAACCTAGCTCCACAGGCGATCGTTTCACTCCCTAACTCCATAATATATCAAAAAGATCATTAGCATTAGTTGAGGCATATGATGCAAGAAAGGAAGCTTATCCAAAAAAAATTCATCAGCCAAAAAAAAAAAAAAAAAACACCCCTTCCCATTTCACCCATCTGATCACTCCAAATGTTTGTCTAGTTCAGCCTTAAATTTATTTAAGCTGTCAACTTCACAACAACAGATGGATGTCTGTTCAAGCAATCTAACTAACTTCCCCAATCAACAGATAAGCTATACTGACTTAGAAGAACCAGAGATACAACTTCCACACCCCTACTGCATCCTTGGGGACCTTAATAGTCATTACCCTCTATGGGAAATCAAAATCTGGACAAACATGGCCAAATAATTGAAAAATTACTGATCCTGCATATGATAGCCTTGAATACTGGAGAGTACATGTACGCACATTTTCCTACTGGATCTTCTCGGGCCTAGATGTTTTTATATGCTCAGCAACAATGTATCATTTATATAAATGGACTATACATTGTAACCCATTAGGCAGTGACCATTATCCTGTAAAATACCACGCCCACCTTTCCAACCAGTTTACAAAATGATTCTTCAACACAGCTGACTAGAGTCTGTATAAACAGCAGATCCAAAATTCACTATGTAATGATCTCTCAACTCTTACTGAACAGACTCTCAATACATTGTTATTGTTCTATAATAGGGTTTTTAACTATTGTTTAAAAACCCTATTATAGAACAATAACAGAATGTGCCTTCCCATATAAATGGCAACATATATTCTTGTATTTCCAAAACCTAGATAAACTGTTCAATCCCTAGAACTACTGGCCCATTATTCTAACTACCTGTATGAACAGCGTCATGGAAAAAAATGATCAATGTTTGACTGACCTGGTTCCTAATACAACACAACCTCCACAATCCCATGCAGTGTGGTTTCCATGAAGGTATATTCACTCTCAATCTGCTGGTATATCAGAAATAAATATCCATGATGCTTTGTATGAAAAAAACACCACGTTATGATACTGTTTGGCCTATAAAAAGCCTTTGACACTGCAAGGAGATAAGGAATGAAACAGGACCTAGGATTGTGGGGAAATGTCCCACTGTTCATCAAAAACTTTCTGCACAAATGAACCTCTCAGGTTCGACTAAATAACCATTTATCTCACAAACGTATCCAATAGGAAGGAGTCTCCCAGGGCTCAGTACTAAGTGCCACTTTATTTATCATAAAAATTAACTTGATAATGTAGAACCTACCAAAAACAGTATTTACCATTCTGTATGCAGATGACTTAAGTATCTCTTGCCATTTCTCCAATATGCAAATGATGGAAAGACAGTTATTGAATTATGATCAACAAAATTGTTACCTGGACTAGCAACAATGGCTTCCACCTCTCATCTCAAAAGATCATTGCAATACACTTTTGTAGGAAATGAAATCTACATCCAAACCCAGAATTCTGACTGGACAATCAAGTAATTCCTATAGTTTATAGCTTCCTTCTCCTAGCCATAATTTTTTTGATAAAAAAAAAACAACGTACTTTCCTCGGCCATATAAAAAACTTCTGTATAGCATCCCTGAAAAAAAAACTCAACATTTTAAGAGATCTGCCACAAATTTGGGCTAATATGGTCGTGTCTAGATTTTGTCTGTATATCATACAGGTGTGCTAGACCACGCAGTATGATGGCTTGATCTTGTATATCGCACTGGTCTTTACCGTGCACTTGGTGCATACTGTACACCCTCACTCAAAAGCATTTATGCTGAAGCCAGTGAACCTTCCTTAATATTTACGCAGAGAAACTCTTCTAGTAAGCTATGCAGCAAAACTCAAAGGACAACCCGACTATCTTGGTAACTACTTTTCTATCCAAAATGGGAAAACCTTTACAGAGCTTACCCATCAGTCAACCCCATCAACAGTAATATCCCTTCAGTCTGCACTTAGTAAACCTACTTTCACTTATACAGTACCTCCCTGGTTGTACCACACCACCATGCAGTTTATCACTCTCAACAGAACTACAATTGCACACATCACCAACAGATGGATCGAAAACTGACTGTCATATCAGTGCAGATGCAGTTACCCACCCAATATCACCATAGAAACTTCAAATTGAATGTAGCTGCTTTACTGCAGAACTCTGTACAATTATCATAGCTTTAAATTTCGCATTGACAACTACCATGCCACTCACTATCATATATGTGGATTCAGTCGGTGCAATTCAAGCTATACAGTGGAAGAAATGGCATGACACTCCTTTACTTGTACAGATCTGGGATATTCTTACCAGATTAAATGTAAATAATCAGAGCATTATGTACTGCCGGATCCCTAGTCATAATAGCAGTAGCCTGGGAAATGAGCATACAGATTTAGCTGCCAAAACTTCAAGTAACACTATTGATCCTTCCTTCAATGTACCATTTGCAGGTTACAAGTTGTTACAACAAATCTTGGAAAACCAAACTAACAAGTTATTTTGTGTAAAGAAAGACCCAAAAGCATGGAAATGCAATATTAGAAATAAGAGACAAGAAGTTATACTTGCTAGACTATGGATAGGACATACCCACCTAACTCACCAGCATCTACTTAAAGCCACCAGTCCTCCAAAATGTCCAAACTGTAATGCACAGCTCACAGTTCAACTTTTACTTATACAATAGAGACAGATAGGCACAGACAGACAGACAGACAGGATGCCTTTGGCCATTTTCTACCATAAGTACATCTCTTATATTAGCCTGACTGTTAGCAGATGTGCTGGATGTAGCCATAATTTTTGCCTATTTCAAATGCTTTCAATATTATAACGTGCTATAAATATTATGCAAAAACCTTTCAGTAATCTGTATGTCAATCTCACCTGAGATTAGGTGCCTTTTGGTCTAGCTGCTCTTGCACCGTAAAACCCAAACTAACGACAAACATGAGACTGATTATACTGTTTACCTGTAATTATTATTTATATATATTTATTATTGTTTTTAAATTCATAATTATACAGTGTGTCTCAAAAATATTGGTACAAACGTTTAGGGGAGGTAGGTAACATCTAAAGGAATGTAAATCGCATAGGAACCCATAACCGGAAACATCACGGGAAAGTAGTAGCAGAGGCACAAGAAGCAGAAATGACACAAGACAGTAATTAGTGGCAAACATTTATTTGACATAATATTAACAATGGAGTATGAGATGGATGCATTTCATGATGTTACAACAGATGCTCGAAGGTTCCACCATGAGACCCGATGCATGCGTGACACCGACGCAGCATGGATTGGCAGACACGGTTGAACACACCTGGAGTTTTTTTGACAGTAGCAGCAGCATAAACGAGATCCATTTTTGTCTCCACGGGCGATTCATACATGATAGATTTGAGGGCCCCCACAGAAAGAAATCAAGGCTCGATAAATCAGGTGAGTGTGGGGGCCAGGCAACGGGTCCACCACGGCCAATCCATCGACGCCCAAAACGCCTGTTCAAATGGTCATGAACACACCTTCCATAATGGGCAGACGCCCCGTCATGTTGAAACCAAATGTTTCATCTCACATTTGCTGGAACATCGTCAAGTAACCCTGGTAGAACTTGTTCAAGAAAGATCCGATATTTAGCGGAGTTCATGCGGGATGGTAACAGGTATGGTCCGACTAAGCAGTCACCGACCATACCTGCCCACACACAAGCATTGTGTTGATTGAATAAGACTTCCCGAGTGAAATAAGCCTCATCCGTGAACAAAACATAGGCTGGAAAATTCAAGTCTTGAACACTTTCTTGGAGAAACCACTGCGAAAAAGCCACACGTGCTGGATGATCTTGGGGGAGCAGTAACTGAACCCTTTGGAGTTGAAAGGGGTGTAAGGAATCGTCGTGCCAGACACGCTGTACACTGCAACGAGACACTCCTAAGGCAGAGGCAACGGCACGTGTGCTGGTAGTGGGATTATTCTGGACGGCATTCAACACACTTTCTTCCATGGTGGGAGTTTGCGTCGAACGTGGTCTGCCTGCACTACTCCTGTTACCTCTAAATGACCCATAATCGCACAAATTTTGATGTACACGCACAAACAAACGGTGGTCCAGTACATGTCTGTCTGGGAAGCGTTCTCCATAAATTCGTTGAGCAGCTCGTCCATTGCCCTCTGCTAATCCATACACTAGGTGCATGTCTGCCAGCTTACAGTCATATATCGATGCATGCTCTTCGTACGGCGACTATTGCTTGAATGAGTAAACCAGAAATTTTGCCTCTCGCGAACTGATGAACAGCACCGTGTACCGACTTACTTTGACATTTCCGGTTATGGGTTCCTATGCGATTCACATTCCTTTAGATGTTACCTACCTCCCCTAAACGTTTGTACCAATATTTTTGAGACACCCTGTATAATTGTTTGAATATATCTATATCCTTATTGTTTCAATAAGGATATAGATATATAAGATCCAATGAATTATGGAAACACATTTATCATTATGCTCTGAAAGTGTTAAAATGAGCCCATCAAATTCCATTATGTGTGAGTGACTCTTGAATAAATCCCACCAGTTCTACAATCACAATCAATAGATATAAAATATATCAGTTGTGCTTTGGCTGTCGTCTATGTGACCAGAATAAGATGTGGGCACCACATATTATTTGTATCTCTTTATTAGAATAAATTACATGACTGGTTGAACAAAAAAGAAAACTTAATACCATTTGTACACATTATGTGAAGGAAGCCAGAAGATCATGCTGGCATGTGTTACTTTTGTAATGTGAATGTAATGGATTCTCAGTGGAGAATAAGTACAAGATTATTTATTCAAAATGGATTCAGTGATGAAACCAATTCCTCCTGAAGACAGTGTATCAATTCCTTTACCTCTGTAGCATGGACTAGATTTTTTAGAAGACAATGGAATGCCATGAAGGTGCAATTGGTGGAGAATTGAGAATTTCAGCCAATCCTAAGTACACACTCGATGAAGAGACACGAGAACTGAAGCAATTTAGACAAGGCAATTTTAATTACCTCAATAAAGAGTTAACTCTCTCCAAAAATAAAGCCAAACCTTTTTCCTTGATACTAAAGCAGAAACACTTGGTTAAGAAGACCTTGAAAGTTTTTCACTATCGAAAGAGAAACCAAGTTTTGGCAACATTCTTTACATTAAACAGTCTGCTCTGCAACTACCATGATATCAGTAGAGTTTTGAGGGGTAATTTTCACAAGTACATATGTCTGAATAATGTTCATCATCAATTAAAGCCATCCATCTCTCTGATTATCCCTTCTAAAGAAGACTTACTATAATATTAAGATACTACTTGAAGCACTTCCACATGGCACTCATTAGTGGAATATCTGCAGTGACTCAAAGTGATTGGTACATTAAACTAGGCCTAATTAAAAGTTTTGATGAAGTGATGGGTGAGATGAATTTGAGTGAATTACATTACTTCCGAAATATCCAAATATTAATACTGTGAAAGTGAAAGAAGGAATCTTTTTTTGGGTCCTCAGATCAATGAACTTATGCAAGCCTAAAGTGTTTAAAAATGCCTCAGTGTATTATCACTAAAAGCAAGACAGTTTTCTAAATGGCTCTGTGGAAATTTTTTGGGTAACCATAGTCTCCTGCACACAGAGAAGGATTTCAGAAACTGCTTGATGCACATAGGAAAAATGGGATGTTGTATGTCACAAAGGTCATTTCTTGCATTCGCATTTAGATTTCCTTCCTGAAAATCTGGAATGAGTGTACTTGGCAGACTACTCCTGTATGTTGTACTACAGTACACTTTGTCTGGACATTCCAGACAAATTATGCCAAAGCAAATCACCCATACAACATTTTTAAATTGCATTATTTTAACATTGTGTTTTGAGTTTAAGCTGGACAGCTGATAAAAATGTAACACAATCTTACATGTTTTGTGGTGAAATTTTCTTAATGATATTGATATTATCAGCAGTTATATTATGTTAAACTACATGTGCTAGAAGAAAAGTGATTTGAATATGTGCACAAAACTGATTTAGAAAAAAGTACATACATCTTCAATGAAAAAACAAATTCTTATTTTTTTTCTTTTCATTTTGTTTATTCATTTTCATAGTTTATAACCTGCACAGAACAGCCTTGCATTATTCTAAAATGGGCAGTAGCTAACTTGAAACTGAGCCTTACCTAGTGAATTGCTTTAATCAGATGTTCCGGAACTTTTGTGTGATACTCTTTCACTGTCTGAACTTGATGGAACAAATTCCTTTTGAATGTTTCCCTTGTTATTGAAGAAAGTGATCAGCATCACTATGGTTATTCTATTTTTATTTATTTATTTTTATTATTATTATTTTTTTTTTTTTTGGTGGGTAGCAATCATGGAGAGCAAATCAATATAAACATCATACCTTTTACAATCAAATTCAGCAAGGAGGATAATCAAAAGTACATTAATAAACCTACTGCAGATTTATTTTGTTTTCTGAATTATTCTGTCAGAGTTGCCTGAGTTTTTTTTTTTTGTTAATTTAACTGTGGTCTTCCATCATTTGAAAAATCCTTCAACAGTTAGATACGATCAGCAGTGTGAGAACTTTTTCAACAGCTTTGAAGTTTGAAGCATTGTTGACATCCATGTTCTTTTTCATCTTCCAGACGTACTTAGCCATCCCAAAATTTTGCATACCTGTAAGAACTGTGTGAGTGAGATAGAGCATTGTTACCATACATTAGTTTTACCAGTTCATTGCTTCATCACTCTTTTCTCCACCTTAATTAAAATTTAATATTTGTCCTTTTTTTCTAAAGACGGTATTTTTGAAGACATAATGGCATGTTGAACAACAGAATCACTCTCACACAACTGTGTATGAGTGAGTTACAGTTCATTAATGACGTAGGGAAAGGGTCATATTGATCATCTGTCACAGTGCATTATAGGGACAGTTATCTGCGTTGACATGTGTGCAGTGGACTGAGGTCTGTAACTTAATTGTCAGACTTTGTAAGTACCATAGTTTAAGGCCCCCATCATGATATGAAATTATATCTTCTATTTAGGCTCCTGTTGATTACATCATAAACTAAGTGCATTTTCCACCTCAGCATTTGAAGTTTTTTAACCTCCAAGAAATTCTTTCAGTGGCCCGAACAAGTGTTCACTGGAGAGGCAGGATTCAGTCTTCTCTTGAGAAAATAGGAGGTACTTTTTGTCATTGTATTTGAATTTCTGTTGATTTCAATTTTTCAAAAAATAAAAATGCATGAAAGGGACAGTTGTTGCAGTGAACAGAAGTAGAAAGGATAAAGGTATCTTTAGAGTTGAACACTATATTGACTTGTCAGAGTTTAGAAAGAGTTTTTTTTTTTTTTTTTTTTTTAAATAGATGGACTTATTTAGATTGGTTTGGATGATAGACGGGTTGAATTTTTTTTTTCTTTGATAAAAACCCCAAACAATAAAACTATTAGAACTTATAATACTTAGTACTGTACGTGGGTTGGAGGTTGAGAAGATGAAAGAAGATATTTGTTGACGTTAGACTTGAACTTCTGTAGATTGTAATTATCAGGAAATACGTATGAGGGAAGGTTGTTCCAGAAACAGAAGTTGAATGAATAAATTAGGAAGAAGAAAATTGGTTCTGTGGTAAGGGCACATAGCCAGATTGCTTTGAAAGAGAGAGCAGGAATTACAGAAGCCAATTCAGAAGAATAGTGCCAAGGAAGAATCTATAGAAAAGCCATGCAGCAGAAACAGAATTTCTCATAGACGTTCTGTTTCTGCATGAAGAGACTCTGTTAGAGATGAGTCATTAATTTACCTAACTTCCCTATTCTGAATGGAATATAGAAGCCAGAGAGAGGCTTCAGGTCCAATGTGCAAATTGCAGATGCATTGTCACAAGAAAAGTGCCCATGAAAATATCTATTAAAAAAAGCATGAATTAAAAAAGTGAATATCATTGTGTGATTGAGAATGGAAATTTTATAGTGGGGTAGCGGAGGCTTTCCCAATCAAATTGCTACAAAGCTATAAGTTTGATGTGCTGCACTCTTGTTTCAATTATTCTCTGCTTCAATGTCAGTCTGATGAATTACCAGAAAATAATAGCAAAATAATAATAATTGAAGTCCAGATCACATTCATGTGTCATCCGGCTATATGCTTTAGCATTAATTATTATTGTGAAATGTTTGCAGAACTTTCTGGAACAGAACATGAACTAGCCAATGAGAATGTCTTTGTGCATGTGTGCTAGGTGCAGAGAGCATCAAGAAATTAGGTGCCAACTGAACGTTCTGATGGGCACTTATGATAGTTTGAAAAGTTGGGTAGATGCCCTTGAAGGTATTAAAATGGGGGACCCATCAAACTCTCAGCTGCCCAACTCAATGTGAGAGCTCACTCTTGTGCATAAGGCAATCTCCAGGGCAAAATGCGCTGGTCCCACAAGAGTTAGTTATTGTCGGTGACTCGATTGTCATGGAGACAGTAATATATTGTGTAAAAATGATAGATGAAATAGTACCAGGGTATGTCTGCCAGGAGAAAAAATTGATGTTGTTGTTGTAGAACAGTATCATCTTTTAAGGCACAAATTGTGATATCGTTGTTCACATTGGCACTAATGACATTAAGAGTAGGAGATATGCCTTTCTCAAAAAGATATAATGTGTAGTTCATGCTGGCTGGTGCTCCTGCTCATTTCAACTGAAAAGTGAGATGTATCTTCCCTTATATCAATAAGTTGGGAATGGTCATTTTGGTTGGCAACCTGATGTGAACCCCTTTGACTATTTCCTATGAGTCACTTAAGGAGCTTGTATGAATTGTGAGTTCCAGATATCAGAGAACTGCAGCAGTAACATTTAGAATACGGGTATGAAACAGTTTTCTCCTTTGTAAGAATATTCAAGTATATTTAGCGCTCACTAATTTGATGATTCAAGCTCTTCATTTGTGTGAAAGGACACCAAACAGTTATTATAGAAATCAGTATGTGAATTTTAAAAATTATGAAGTGTTATGTTTTTATGCCATTTTGAAAGCTTAATTTAAGAACTCTGAAATAACATGATTTGGAAGATGTATTACTATGACATTTTTTGTTATTTTCAACTGTAGAATGAGTCCTATAATTTTTTTTGCATACTTTTTTTAACATTCATAGAAATGAGCATGTACATGTAAAAAATTACATTTAGTTATGTTTTATCTGGTTTTTCGTATTGTTTTTTAGATATTCATGAAGTATTCAACACAGAATTGCAACTGAATGTTTGCCACCTGAGTATGACTCTTAACAAACCAGACTATGAGCTCACACTTGCAAAAATTTCAAACTTTACCTCTCATTTATCTCTTAGAGACAATAACTTCACATATAAAGGCAAACTTGGGAGCATATCTGTAATAGATCTGACTCCATTTGGTTATTGTTATCCTGAAAAATTTGTTACATCAGGTACAGAAGTACTACATTTTGATATTTTTAGGTAAGTCTTTATTTTTTCATAAGATTACATCAGTTTATATTATACTTTTATATATTTTTTTAATTTTTTTGCTCTAACTTTCCAAAAATATATTTATTAATATACAGCCAGGCCTCGCATAACGTGAGTTTGATTAACGCGTTTTTCAGTTACCGTGATTTGAAAAAATTATATCACTTTTTACTTTACGCGATGTAAATTTCCACTTAGCATGATCTTTTTTATGTGATAGTTGAAAAAGATTTGAATGGCGTGCTAAGCATCTGACCACCAATAAACAAGTGTTTGCCCGCCTCAGTGTGTTCCATCAACCATCGAAAGTAGATGTGTTACTTGTGCTCCTGCTAATAAAGTCACATGCAGACATAAAAGAAAGGGTGAAAAACGTGATTGCAATAAAAAAAAAAAAAAAAAGTGTTATTACTTTAGCTGAAAAACTTGGAAGTTATTAAAAAACATGAAAATGGTGCAAACCATGCAAAAATCGTAAGGGATCCAGGATACAGCGAGTCTACCATACAAATTATCTTGAGCTGTAAGGACGAATATAAACAGAAATGTAAAGTTTCATCAACTTCATTTGTTTTACAAAATACCAGAAAGAGAAATTTAATAATGATTGCAATGGACAGTCTTTTATTAATTTGGATAGAAGACTGCAATCAAAAAAGAATTCGATTATCAAAGGACAATATTCAGAGCAAAGCTATTAACATTTTTACTAAGCTCAAAGAAACAAAATACCAAGGGGAGACTGAAACGTTTGTTGCTAGCTCAGGGTGGTTTGAACATTCCAAAAATTGAGTAGGACTGCATAATGTTAAAGTAACATGAGGAAGCTGCTAGTGTTGATGAAGATGACCCAGCGAAATTTCCTGCAGAATTGCAAAAAATCATTCATTCAGGAATGTGAAGATGATCGGTAAATATTTAATGTGGACAAAACGGGCCTATTTTGGAAATGGATGCCAACTAAAACTTATTTGGTTGCAAATGAAGCATCCCAACCTTCTTATAAAGTCTCAAAAGATCGACTAATGCTTTTATTAGGAGGTAACGCTGAAGGTGATTTTAAACTGAAACCTATGCTTATGTGCAGTGCACAAAATCCTAGGGCTTTAAAAGAATACAGCCATCGAACTCTTCCAGTCATTTTGCATTCAAATAAGAATGCATGGATGACCAAAGCCCTGTTTGAAGGCTGGTTTACATCTTATTTCTGTCCAACAGTTGAAACCTATTACAAGAAAAATAATCTTAGTTTTAAAGCTCTGATGCTTAAAGATATTGCACCTGGACATCCTTCTGCACTTAGTGACTTAAATGAAAATGTGAAAGTTGTTTTTTTACCAGCGAATACGACTGCATTATTGCAACCCATGGACCAAGGGAGGAATGCAACTTTCAAGGCTTACTATCTCCGTAGAACATTTGCACAGGCACTTGAAGCTACAACAGGAGACAGTGCGATTTCTGTACCAATATTTTGGAAAAAATATAACATACGAGTGGCCATTGAAAACATTCATGCAGCATGAAAAGAAGTGACAGCCAGCAATATGAGAGCAGTTTGGAAGCATCTTTTACCCCATTGCACAAATGACTTTACTGGCTTCAAAGGTGCAGTTCAAAAAGTTATTAAGACAACTAATATTTGTAATGACCTTGGTTTCAAAGGCTTGGATATGGCTAACATTCAGAAATAGTAGTAGTAGTAGTAGTAGTAGTAGTGGCACTTGATGCAAGAAAGCAAGTGTAGGAGCTTATGCAGCATCAGCCAAAAAAAAAAAAAATCACACCATACCCTCCAATTGCCTGTCCAGTTCCTCCTTAAATTTATTTAATCTATCAACTTCCACAACGACAGATGGAAGTTTGTTCCAGCAATTAACCACCCGCTGGCTAAAGGCAAATTTCCGCACATCTATTCTACATCTATCCTTTCTTAATTTGAACTTATGTCCCCGTAGGTTCGTATTCTGAACAAGTGGGAGGATCCCATCAGAATTCAGCGTGCTCAACCCATTCAAGGCCTTATAGACCTCAATCAGATCACCGCGCAGGTGCCTAGTCTCCAGCCACTGCAATTTGCAGAACTTAAGCCTCTCTTGGTAAGAGGATCCCTTCATTCCCCTCACCAATCGTGTTGCTCTTCTCTGTACACGCTCAAGCAAATCTACATCCTTCCTAAAATGAGGCCTCCAGACCTGTACGCAGTACTCAAGGCGTGGCCTGACCATTGCCTTATACAGAGGGACAATCACCTCCTTTTCCCTGCTAGCAAAATTCCTATATATCATTGACAAAACCCCATGACCTGCCCTAGCAGCCTGTCTACATTGCTCAGAAAACTTCATATCTGACTGCACAATTACTCCCAGGTCTTTTTCATTTTTTACCACCTTAAGTGTAGTACCACACAGTTGGTACGTTTCTCTGGGGTTACTTCTACCCATATGCAGTACTTTGCATTTGTCAAGGTTAAACTTCAGTTGCCACTTCTTAGCCCATCTGCCCAAATTATCTAGATCCTGTTGCAGTAGCACACTGCCATTACTGTCATTAACAACCCTGCCAACCTTCGTGTCATCTGCAAACTTCGACATTAAGCCTGATATACCTTCATCAATATCATTGATAAATATACAAAACAACAGTGGACCCAACACCGAACCCTGTGGGACTCCACTAATAACATTAGTCCACGAAGAGCAGCACCCATTGATTACCACCCTCTGTCTTCTCCCACTTAACCATCCTTTTATCCATTGTAGCAACTTACCCTTAATACCATTCTGCTCCAATTTGTACAGTAGTCTTCCATGCGCAACAGTGTCAAAAGCTTTCCTGAAATCCAAGTATATGATATCAAAATTATTTTTTGCATCCAGTTCCTTTGTCACCACATCATAATAACCAATCAAATTTGTCAGACAAGACTTTCCCTTAACAAACCCATGCTGTGTCTGAATTATTGCTGCAGTCTTGTCTAGATGATCCTGCAATGCATCTTTAACCAGTGACTCCATTATTTTACCCGGAACAGAAGTTAAACTAACTGGTCTGTAATTATTCGTGTCACCCTTCGAACCTCCTTTGTGAATTGGGGATACATTTGCACATCTCCAGTCCGTGGGAACCTCCCCTGAATCCAAGGATGCTCTCATAATTATGGCTAAGGGTTTGCTTAGTTGCTTTGCCGCCTCCTTTAATATAACTGGATAGATCCCATCCGCCCCAGGTGCCTTTCTTATGTTTAACTTCAACAATTTCTCCTCCACTTTGCTCTCAGTTATTACAAAATCATTAAGCACACTGCTACAATTTGATAACCTTCTTCCATTTTCAAACTGTAATGATTCCTCACGTGTGAATGTAGATGCAAAATACTCATTCAGTTTGTTTGAACTGTCGAACCATCGATGTCAAGTGGACCAATCATATTCAGCCCCTTCCTTTTAGAGTTTATATAAGTAAAGAAATCCTTGCTGTTTTTCTTAGCATCTTTTGCCAAAGATTTTTCGTAATCCGCCTTTGCCTGCCGAACCTCCTTTGTGACCTGATTACAGACTAGCTTATATCTGCTACAGGCTTCTGCGTCGCCTGATAATTTATATGCATCCCATGCATTTTTCTTCTCTGTCACGAGTCTCATTAGTTCATTTGATAACCATTTAGGCCTAAACCTTGAACAATATTTCTTCATCGGTATGAAAAGTCTAGTAGCTTCCACGATTAATTCCTTGAATGCTTCCCACTTAGAATTTACTGTTTGTAACATCGTCAGTCGATCCCACTGTACAGAATTTAAAAACTGTCTGAGACCACTGTACTCCCCTTTACGGAAGCAAAAACCCTTTCCTTTACCCCTGACGGTAGTTACCTCTTTGAGTAAATCCCACTTCAGCACACTGTGATCACTGCCACCTAGTGGTTCCTTTATCTGCAAATTCTTAATACACGAATGATCACTGCTGATAACCAGATCAAGAGTATTACTTTCTCTGGTTGCCTCTCGAACATGCTGCTGCAGAAAACAATCATCCAATAAATCCACAAAAGTCTGACTAGTGTGTGAGTGACCAACCCACAAGTTCCAGTCAATATCTGGGAAGTTAAAATCCCCCATTATAAGACATTCTGATTTACTGGCCCACTCTATTTCTCTGTACAATTGTTCATTGTACTCATTCGAGTAATTAGGCCTATAACACACTCCTACTCTTATTTTTGCTTTTGCAGTGCTTATGTCACACCAAACTGACTCAACAGTGCACTGTCCATCTATATCAACTGGATGCACTTCTTTTGATTTTATGTTTTTCTTAATTAACAGCATAACACCTCCTTCCTTTCTGTCCTGTCTATCCTTTCTGTACACATTGTACTCCCCAAATTCCAGTTCTGCATTCCTTATATCTTTGTGACACCACGTCTCTGCTATCCCAACAATATCCGTCTTTGATGTCTTGACCAACACTTCAAATTCATCAAATTTATATACTATACTTCTAGCATTGGTATACATGCAAGCATACATGCTCCTATGCCTATTCCTTGTTACCCTAACACATCCCATATACCCAACTATTCCAGGATGACTGCCATCCGTCCCTGAAACCCCGAACACCCCTCGCTCCAGGTCGCTTCTTATTCTAATAAAAGTTGTGCAAGAATCACTTTCACCTCTGCCTGCGGTTACTGTTAAACTATTAGTCTTTGTATCCCCCCAAGCTAGCAGTTTTCCGACCCACCTAACACTGCCTCGATAGCATCAGCAAATATTTTTGCACCCTTTCTATTTAAGTGTATTCCATCCCTGTAGAAGCAATCTCTCCTGTTAACAAGTACAGTCCAGGCTGAAAAAAATTCTACCCCTTGAGCCTTGCACAATCTTTCCAGGGCCGAATTGATCGACAAGGCTCTCATCATATACTCCCTCCTATCGTGTCTGGGCAGAATTGCAGACACTTTCAAATTCAACCCTAATTCTCGGCTTTTTTTCAACAGTGACCTGTACTTGTTGAGTAATTCTGCCGGTCTCCTACTCTTAATATCATTAGTGCCAACGTGTACAACTATATCACCTTTTGTGCCCTTGAAAGATGATATCCGCTCTACAACGTCATCAACCTTTGCCCCTGGCAGACATACCCTGGTCCTGTTCCACCTATCCTTTTTACATAAATCACTGAATTCACATTCAGAACAGCTAAGTGGCAATCTCCTTTAAATAGAGGAACAGCATGCATATGAAGAAGCTGAAGGAAAAGAGTGTGAGCCAGATGAAAATGTTACCACAAAGGAGATAATGGTAAAAGAACTAGGCGAAATATTTTGTATAGCAGAGAACCTTAAACAAAAGGTAATGGATGTTGATCCTAACATCGAAAGAAGCAAATTATTTTGCCATGGGCTATAGAAGCTTGTTGTCGGCTATCGGAAATTGTATGATGAAAAAATAAAAGGAAAGCCAAAACAATTCAAATGACTTTGTTCAAATATTTCTGTAGCAAATCATTAGTTTCTTCATTATGTATTTCATGAAATAAATATTTAGCATTAGCATTAGTAGAGGCATATGATGCAAGAAAGCAAGCTTATGCAGCATCAGCCAAAAAAAAAAAAAAAAAAAAAAACGTCCATTTCACCCCTCCATTCGTTCGAAATACCTATCCAGCTGAGCCTTAAATTTATTTAGGCTATCAACTTCCACAACAAGGGATGGAAGTCTGTAACACCAACCAACTACCCGCTGGCTAATGGCAAACTTCTGCACATCTATCCTATATCTGTCTTTCCTCAATTTGAATTTATGCCCTCTCAGGTGATTATTCTGAGCAAGAGGAAGAATCCCATCAGCATTGAGCATGCTCAAACCATTCAAGACTTTATACACCTCTATCAGATCACCTCACCGGTGCCTAGTCTCCAGACACTGTAATTTGCAAAACTTAAGCCCTTCTTCGTAAGAGCAACCCTTTGTTCCATTCACTAATTTTGTTGCCCTTATCTGTACATATTCCAGCAGCTCTAAATTCTTCTTGAAATCAGGCCTACAGACCTGTATACAGTACTAAAGATTTGGACTGACCGTTGCCTTATGTAAAGGAATAATCACCTCCTTATCCCTACTAGAAAAATTCCTGTATATCATTGACAAGACACCATGAGCTACTCTTGCACCCCGTCCGCACTGCTCAGAGAACTTCATATCTGCCTGCACAATTACCCCCAGGTCCTTTTCATTCTCTACCACTGTCAGTGTAGTACCACAGAGATGATATGTTCCTCTGGGGTTGCTGTTTCGCATATGTAGTATTTTACATTTGTCAATGTTAAACTTCATTTGCAACCTCTCAGCCTATCTGCTCAACCTTTCCAGATCCTATTGCAGCAGCATAGTGTCAGTAGTGTCCTTAACAACCTGCCAACCTTTGTATCGTCTGCAAACTTGGACATTAAGCTTGATATACCATCATCAATATCATTTATAAATACAGAGAACAATTATGGACCCAACACTGAACCCTGAGGGACTCCATTAATAACATTAGTCCATGATGAGCAGTGTCCATTGATTACCACTCTCTGTCTTCTCCCCCTCAACCACCCCTTTATCCATAGCAGCAATTTGCCTCCAATGTCACACTGCTCCAATTTGTGTAGCAGTCTTCCATGTGCAACAGTATCAAAAGCCTTTCTAAGATCCAAGTTTATAATATCAAAGCTATTCCCTGCATCCAGTTCTTTTGTGACTGCATCATAGTATCCAATCAAATTGGTCAGGCAAGACTTTCCTTTAACAAACCCATCCTGTGTTTGAGCTATAATTGCAGTCATATTTAGATGATCCTCCAGTCTTCTTTAACCAGTGCCTCCATTAATTTTCCTGGGAAAGAAGTTAAACTCACAGGTCTATAATTACTTGTGTCAGCCTTTGATCCTCCTTTGTGAATTGGGGTAGCATTTTCACATTTCCAGTCTATGGGTACTTCCCCTGAGTCCATGGAAGCTCTCATAATTATGGCTAAGGGTTTGCTTCCTTCCTTTACTGCCTCCTTTAATATAACTGGATAGATACCATCCACCCCGGGTGCCTTTCTTGTGTTTATCTTCAACAATTTCTCCTCCACTTTACTCTCAGTTATTACAAGATTATCTAGCTTACTGCCAGATTTGAAAACACCTCTGGCATTCCCCCTCGCTGAATATCTCCTCATGTGTGAATGTCGATGCAAAATATTCGTTTAGTTTGTTAGCCACCTGAGCAGGATCATCAACAGTTGAACCATCGATATCAAGTTTACCAATCTGATTCATCCCCTTCCTTTTAGAGTGTACATAAGTAAAAATCTCTTTGCTGTTTTTCTTTGCGTCCTTTGCCATATATTGCTTGTATCTGCCTTCGCCTGCCTCACCTCCTTTGTTACTTGGTTACAGATCAACTTATATCTATCATAGGATTCTGTGTCGCTTGTTAATTTATTTGTATCCCATGCATTTTTCTTCTCTGCCATGTGTCTCATTAGTTCATCTGACATCCATTTAGGCCTAAACCTTGAACAATATTTCTTAGTTGGTATGTAAAGCTTAGTAGCTTCCAAGAAAAGTTCTTTGAATGCTTCCGATTTTGAATTTGCTGTTGATAATTTCTTTGAATGCCTCACATTTTGAATTTGCTGTTGATAACATCATCAGTTGGTCCCACTGTATAGAATTTAAATACTGTCTCAGACCATCATAGTCGCCTTTACGAAAGCAAAAACCCTTCCCTTCCCTTTACCCCTGATGGTAGTTACCTGTTTGAGTAAATCCCACTTCAGCACACTGTGATCACTGCCACCTAGTGGTTCCTTTATCTGCAGATTCTTAATGCATGAAGAATCACTACTGATAATCAGATCAAGAGTATTACTCCCTCTAGTTGCCTCCTGAACATACTGCTGTAGAAAACAATCGCCCAAGAAATCCAGAAAGGCCTTGCTAGTGTGTGAGTGACCAACCCACAAATTCCAGTCAATATCTGGGAAATTAAAATCCCCATTGTAAGACTCTCTGATTTACTTGGCCACTCTATTTCCCTGTACAGTCAGTCCTCGTATAGCACGATAGTTGTGTTCCTAGAAACCTTCGTGCAATGCAAAATCGTGCAATATAAACCACAGGCCCTATGGGAAAAATAGGGTTAGGTGCCAACCACCCAAGATTGAACACACATTTGTAACGAAAACATTACCAAACACAATAATTAATCGTAATAAAATATGTAAGCATTTTAATTACTTAAGTAGTTTATGTAATACGTAAGTATTTTATTAAGACTATTACGTAATAAAATATAGTAATGCTTTTGCTTCTATCGTAAGCAAACTTTGTTTGATTTTCTATCCAAGCAGATGACAGCCGTTCCATCTCTTCCAATTCTTTATGTCTTAATCTAATGGATTTTAATTACACTTTGAGTTGTTCCTGCTATGAAAGTTGTTTTTATTTTATCTGCATTCTTTGTAATTCTCGGCGTTGCCTCATTTAGTTCTGTAGCATGTGCAATATCACATGGTCTTTAATTTTGCTCAAAGCGTTTCACAATTTCATATTTTTTACTCTATCGACAGAAGCGGACTGGCCATAAGCCTTGCCAGGGAAACCCGGTGGGCCGGAAGCCAGTGTGATTTTGGCCATAAAGCATAGTATGAGGCCACTATAAATTTTCCCGGGTAAGAATTTTTGACCCAGTCCGCCTCTGTTTATCGATACTGCTTTTGTTTTTCTCTGTGAATCTGCAGTGTCTTCACCAGGACGCTTCCTTTTCACACCTTTTAAGTATTTTACTCATTTTTAGGGAATAAAGCACAATTACAAAACGAGGAGGCACACTTGATACATATAAACAAAGCTGCGTGCACATACAGCAACTGAATAAACAACACCTTAAAGGCAGAGATACACTATCATATGATGAGAGCCCTGTTGATCAATTCGGCCCTGGAAAGATTGTGCAGGGCTCAAGGGGTAGAATTTTTTTCAGCCTGGTCTGTACTTGTTAACAGGAGAGACTGCTTCTACAGGGATGGGATACACTTAAATAGAAAGGGTGCAAGAATGTTTGCTGATGCTATCGAGGCAGTGTAGGTGGGTCGGAAAACTGCTAGATTGGGGGGTACAAGGACTAATATATTAACAGTAGCCACTGGCAGAGGTGAAAGTGATTCTTGCACTGCTTCTATTGGAATGAGCAGCAGACTGGAAAATAAGATGCATGATATTTCAGAGACTGCTGTGAGTCATTGGGGTACAAATAAACACATGGGTTGTGTTAGGGTAGCTAAGAAAAAGACCAGGTGCATGTATACTTGCGTGTACACCAATGCTAGGAGTTTGGTAAATAAATTTGATGAATTTGAAGTATTGCTCAAAGCATCAAAGGCGGATATTGTTGGGATATCAGAGACGTGGTGTCACCCAGATATAAGTAATGCAGAAGAATTTGGGTAGTACAACGTCTACAGATAGGAAGGGAGGAGGGGTTATGCTATTAGTAAAGAAACACATAAAATCAAAGGAAGTGAAGCCAGTTGACATCGTTGGACAGTGCAGTGTCGAGTCAGTTTGGTGTGACATAAGCATTGGGAGATCAAAATTGAGAGCAGGAGTGTGCTATAGGCCTAATGACTCTGATGAGTATAATAAGAAACTTTACAGGGAAATAGAGTGGGTCAGTAAATCAGAGTGTCTTATAATGGGGGATTTTAATTATCCAGATATTGACAGGAATTTGTGGTTTGGTCACTCACACACTAGCAAGGCTTTTGTGGATTTATTGGATGATTGTTTTCTAAATCAGCATGTTCGGGAGGCAACTAGAGGGAGCAATACTTTTGATTTGATTATCAATAGTGATTCTTCATGCATTAAGAATCTGTAGATACAGGAACCACTAGGTGGCAGTGATCACAGTGCGCTGAAGTGGGATTTACTCAAGGAGGTAACTACCATCAGGGGTAAAGGGAAGGGTTATTGCTTTCGTAAAGGCAGCTAAGATGGTCTGAAATAGTATTGAAATTCTATTGAAATTCCAATTGATGATGTTACCAATATCAAACTCAAAATGGAAGCATTCAAAGAACTTACCTTGGAAGCTACTAGGCTTTACATACCAACTAAGAAATATTGTTCAAGGTTCAGGCCTAAATGGATGTCAGATGAACTAATGAGACATATGGCAGAGAAGAAAAATGCATGGAATACATATAAATTAACATGTGACACAGACGCCTATGACAGATATAAGTTGATCTGTAACCAAGTTACAAAGGAGGTTAGGCAGGCTAAGGCAGATTACGAGAAATCTTTGGCAAGGGATCCAAAGAAAAACAGCAAGGAGTTCTTTACTTATGTAAACTCTAAAAGGAAGGGGATGAATCAGATTTGTCCACTTGATGTCGATGGTTCAAGTGTTCATGATCCTGCTCAGGTAGCTAACAAACTAAATCAATATTTTGCATCTACATTCACACATGAGGAGTTATTCAGGAAGGGGAATGCCATAGATGAAATAAACACTGGCAGTGAGCTAGATGATCTTGTAATAATTGAGAGTAAAGTGGAGGAGAAATTGTTGAAGATAAATACAAGAAAGGCACCTGGGGTGGATGGGATCTATCCAGTTATATTAAAGGAGGCAGCAAAGGAAGTAAGCAATCCGTTAGCCATAATTATGAGAGCTTTCGTGGACTCAGGGCAGGTACCCACAGACTGGAGATGTGCAAATGTAACCCCAATTCACAAAGGAGGATCAAAGGCTGACACAAGTAATTATAGACCTGTGAGTTTAACTTCTTTTCCAGGAAAATTAATGGAGGCACTGGTTAAAGAAGCACTGGAGGATCATCTTGACAAGAATTCAGTTATAGCTCAGGCACAGCATGGTTTTGGTAAAGGGTGGTCTTGCCTGACCAATTTGATTGGATACTATGATGTAGTCACAAAAGAATTGGATGCAGGGAATAATTTTGATATTATATATTTGGATCTTAGAAAGGCTTTTGATGCTGTTGCACATTGAAGACTGCTGCACAAATTGGGGCAGTGTGGCATTGGTGGCAAATCGTTTCTATGGATAAAGGGATGGTTCAGTGGCAAAAGACAGAGTGGTAATTAATGGACACTGCTCATCATGGACTAATGTTATTAGTGGAGTCCCTCAGGGTTCAGTGTTGGGTCCATTGTTGTTTTCTGTATTTATAAATAATATTGATGATGGTATATCAAGCTTCATTAGCATTAGTAGAGGCATATCATGCAAGAAAGCAAGCTTATTCATCATCAGCCAAAAAAAAAAAAAAAAAAAAAACACACACCACTCCCATTTCACCCGTCCGTTCGTTCGAAATACCTGTCCACTTGAGCTTTAAATTTGTTTAGGCTATCAACTTCAACAACAAGTGATGGAAGTCGGTTCCACCAACCAACCACCCGCTGGCCAAAGGCAAATTTCTGCACATCTATCTGACATCCGTCCTTCCTCAATTTGAATTTATGCCCTCTGAGGTGATTATTCTGAGCAAGATGAAGAATCCCATTGGCATTGAGCATGCTCAAACCATTCAAACCTTATACATTTCTGTCAGATCACCTCGCCGGTGCCTAGTCTCCAGACTCTGTAATTTGCAAAACTTAAGCCTTTCTTCGTAAGAGCAACCCTTTGTTCCATTCACTAATCTTGTTGCCCTTCTCTGTACCCGTTTCCGCAGCTCTACATCCTTCTTGAAATGAGGCCTGAGGATCTGTATACAGTACTCAAGGTGAGGCCTGACCATTGCCTTATACAAGGGAATAACCACCTTCCTATCCCTGCTAGAAAAATTCCTGTATATCATTAATAAGACACCACGAGCTACTCTTGCAGCTCGTCTGCACTGCTCAGAGAACTTCATATCTGCCTGCACAATTACCCCCAGGTCCTTTTCATTCTCCACCACTGTCAGTGTAGTACCGCAGAGTTGATACGTTGCTCTGGGGTTACTGGTTCCCATATGTAGTACTTGACATTTGTCAATGTTAAGCTTCATTTGCCGCCTCTCAGCCCATCTGTTCAACCTTTCCAGATCCTGTTACACCAGCATAGCGTCAGTAGTGTTCTTAACAACCCTGCCAACCTTTGTATAATCTGCAAACTTGGACATTAAACTTGATATCCCATCATCAATATCATTCATAAACACCGAAAACAACAACGTACCCAACACTGAACCCTGAGGAACTCCACTAATAACATTAGTCCACGTTGAGTAGTGTCCATTGATTACCACTCTCTGTCTTCTACCACTCAACCATCCCCTTATCCATAGCAGCAATTTGCCTCCAATGCCACACTGCTCCAATTTGTGCAACAGTGTTCCATGTGCAACAGTATCAAAAGCCTTTCTAAGATCCAAATATATAATATCAAAGTTATTCCCTGCATCCAGTTCTTTTGTGACTACATCATAGTATCCAATCAAATTGGTCAGGCAAGACCTGCCCTTAACAAAACCATGTTGCGTCTGAGCTATAACTGAATTCTTGTCTAGATGATCCTGCAGTGCTTCTTTAACCAGTGCCTCCATTAATTTACCTGGAACAGAAGTTAAACTAACAGGTCTATAATTACTTGTGTCAGCCTTTGATCCTCCTCCGTGAATTGGGGTTACATTTGCACATCTCCAGTCTATGGGTACCTCCCCTGAGTCCAAAGAAGCTCTCATAATTATGGCTATGGGTTTGCTTACTTCCTTTGCTGCCTTCTTTAATATAACTGGATAGATCCCATCCACCCCAGGTGCCTTTTTTATGTTTATCCTCAACAATCTCTCTTCCACTTTCTCTCAGTTATTACAAAATCATCCAGCTCACTGCCAATGTTTACTTTACCTACATCATTCTCCTTCCTGAATAACTCTTCATGCGTGAATGTAGTTGCAAAATACTCGTTTAGGTTGTTAGCCACCTGAGTAGGATCCTCTACTGTTGAACCATCAATATCCAGTGGACCAATCTGATTCATCCCTTTCCTTCTTGAGTTTAAATATGTAAAGAACTCTTTTCTGTTTTTCTTTGCATCCTTTGCCAAGGATTTTTCATAGTCTGCCTTTGCCTGCCTAATCTCCTTTGTGACTTGGTTACAGACCAACTTATATCTATCATAGGCTTCCATGTCACCCATTAATTTGTATGTATCCCATGCATTTTTCTTCTCTGCCACATGTCTCATTAGTTCATCTGACAACCATTTAGGCCTAAACCTTGAACAATATTTATTAGTAGGTATGTAAAGCCTGGTAGCCTCCAAGATTAGTTCCTTGAATGCTTCCCATTTTGAGTTTTCTGTTGGTAACATCATCAGTTGGTCCCACTGTATAGAATTTAAATACTGTCTCAGACCATCATAGTCGCCTTTACTAAAACAAAAACCCTTCCCTTTACCTCTGATGGTAGTTACCTCCTTGAGTAAATCCCACTTCAACACACTGTGATCACTGCCACCTAGTGGTTCATTTATCTGCAGATTCTTAATGCATGAAGAATCACTACTGATAATCAGATCAAGAGTGTTACTTTCTCTGGTTGCCTCTCGAACATGCTGCTGCAGAAAACAATCATCCAATAAATCCACAAAAGCCCTGCTAGTGTGTGAGTGACCAACCCACAAATTCCAGTCAATATCTGGGAAATTAAAATCCCCCATTATAAGACTCTCTGATTTACTGGCCCATTCTATTTCCCTGTACAGTATCTTATTATACTCATCAGAGTCATTAGGCCTATAGCACACTCCTACTCTCAATTTTGATTTCCCTATGCTTATGTCACACCAAACTGACTCGACACTGCCCTGTCCATCGATGTCGACTGGCTTCACTTCCTTGGATTTTATATGTTTCTTAATTAATAGCATAACCCCTCCTCCACTGCTGTCCTGTCTATCCTTTCTATACACATTGTATTCCCCAAATTCCAATTCTAATGTCCAAGTTTGCAGATGATACAAAGGTTGCCAGGATTGTTATGGAAACTACTGACACTATGCTGCTGCTGCTGCAACAGGATCTGGAAAGGTTTGGCAGATGGGCTGAGAGGTGGCAAATGAAGTTTAACATTGACAAATGTAAAGTACTACATATAGGAATCACAACCCCAGAGCATCGTATGAACTCTGTTGTACTACACTGACAGTGGTAGAGAATGAAAAGGACCTGGGGGTAATTGTGCAAGCAGATATGAAGTTCTCTGAGCACTGCATCTGGGCTGCAAGAGTAGCTCGTGGTGTCTTATTAATGATATACAGGAATTTTTCTAGCAGGGATAGGAAGGTGGTTATTCCCTTGTATAAGGCAATAGTCAGGCCTCACCTTGAGTACTGTATACAGGTCTAGAGGCCTCATTTCAAGAAGGATGTAGGGCTGCTGGAACGAGTGGAGAGAAGGGCAACAAGTTAGTGAACAGAACAAAGGGTTGCTCTTACGAAAAAAGGCTTAAATTTTGCAAATTACAGTGTCTGGAGACTAGGTACCGGTGAGGTGATCTGATAGAGGTGTACAAAGCCTTGAATGGTTTGAGCATGCTCAATGCTGATGGGATACTGCCTCTTGCTCTAAATTCAAATTGAGGAAAGACAGATGTAGGATAGATGTATGGAAATTTGCCTTTAGCCAGCTGGTAGTTGGTTGGTGGAACAGACTTCCATCCCTTGTTGTGGAAGTTGATAGCTTAAATAAATTTAAGGCTGAGCTGGACAGGTATTTCGAACGAACGGAGGGGTGAAGTGGAAGGGTTTTTTTTTTTTTTTTTTTTTTTTGGCTGATGCTGCATAAGCTTGCTTTCTTGCATCATATGCCTCTACTAATGCTAATGCTAATTAACACCTCACATTTTGCTAAAGCACATTTCTAGGGGTTACTACCATAAAACAATAAAAACAATTTCCAGTTGTGTTTCTGCGAGTGGAATCTGTTATAAACTGGTAATAAATTCAATCTAATTGCATTTGCGATTATACCGATAGCTGGAATTGTGTTGATTTTTACGTTATTATGGTGAAATGTGTTTCCCCTTCACTGATATAAAAAACATAAATAAATTTTCAGAATCTTCTCTTCATTCCTATTGTATTGCATTCAGTTGGGGTGATTCCGTGTTTGACTGCCATTTCTTGTAAACACAAAGGCGGATCATGCATAAGCGAGTTCGGTTCATGTTATTCATGTTCCCCTATTTTTAAATCGTGTATGATCGAATTCGTGTAGTGTACACATGTGTTATACCAGGACTGACTGTACAGTTTCTTATTATACTCATCAGCGTCAGTCGGCCTATAGCACACTCCTACTCTCTATTTTGATCTCCCAGTGCTTATGTCAAACCAAACTGACTCGACATTGCACTGTCCAGTGATGTCGACTGGCTTCACTTCCTTGGATTTTATATGTTTCTTAACTAATAGCATAAGCCCTCCTCCCTTCTTATCCTGTCTGTCCTTTCTGTACACATTGTACTCCCCAAATTCCAATTCTGCATTCCTTATATCTCTGTCACACCATGTCTCTGATATCCGAACAATATCTGCCTTTGACGTTTTGAGCAATACCTCAAATTCATCAAATTTATTTACCAAACTCCTAGTATTGGTGTACACGCAAGTATACATGCACCTGTTCCTATTCTTAGCTACCCTAACACAACACATGTGTTTACTAGTACTGCAATGACTCCCAGCAGTCTCTGAAATATCCTGCATCTTGTTTTCCAGGCTGCTGCTCATTCCAATAGAAGCAGTGCAAGAATCACTTTCACCTCTGCCAGTGGCTACTATTAATCTATAAGTCCTTGTATCCGCCCAAGCTAGCAGTTTTCCGACCCACCTAACACTGCATCGATTGCATCAGCAAATATTCTTGCACCCTTTCTATTTAAGTGTATCCCATCCCTGTAGAAGCAGTCTCTCCTGTTAACAAGTACAGACCAGGCTGAAAAAAATTCTATCCCTTGAGCCTTGCACAATCTTTCTAGGGCCGAATTGATCGACAAGGCTCCCATCATATACTTCCTCCTATCGTGTCTGGGCAGATTTGCAGACACTTTCAAATTCGACCCTAAATCACAGCTTTTTTCAACAGTGAACTGTACTTGTTAAGTGATTCTACCGGTCTCCTACTCTTAATATCATTAGTGCCAACATGTACAACTATATCACCTTTTGTGTCCTTAAAATATGATATCCGCTCTACATCGTCATCAACCTTTGTACCTGGCAGACATACTCTGTTCCTGTTCAACCTATCCTTTTTAAAAAGCATGTTCCCCGTTTCCCTGACAATAGAGTCACCAACAACTACTAGTTCCTGTGGGACCAGTGCATTCTGCCTTGGGGGTTGCTACTGTGTTGCGCGATGACCAAGTGCGTTGATGTGGGCTGCTGAGAGCTTGATGGGCCCCTCCATTTAGATCCTTCGAGGCCATCCACCCTGTCCTTCAAGCTCTCATATAGGCCTATAACAACGCTGAGTTGTCGCTTGATTTCCTTACACTCCTTGCATCGCGCACACACAAAGACATCCCCCATGGCAATATCATGTCCCGTACCCGATTGCTCCACAAACATCATGCAAGCAGTGCATTTTAAAAGGCTGTGATTCAGAGGGCAACTGCCCCCCACAGCACTCCCATTACCTTGAGCCTTTTGCTTTGCTGCTCTGGTCTGAGTCATGATTTCGATTTAATTTCAATTTCAGTACAATATTATAACCCTAAACTTTATATAAATGTTATGTAAAGTTCCGTTTATATAACTTCCGTATCAAGTTACGTATTAATTAATTATTTTACGTTTTTAATCTAAGTCGTTATATGTATTCAGTTAAAAGTACAATTTTATTGAAAATGAAGTTTAACAAAATTAATAGATTTTACTGATTAATTGAGAATATTATATTATATAGTAGATAAGCTTATGCTGTCTAGTTTGCTATTTAATTCTATAATTATTTTTATTATATTTTACATGGTATACAGTTAAAAAGATATTTAAAATGTATTTTTAAAATTCTTTATGGACATTCCTGATGGTCACGGACCAATTATAATTTTTCCTGTTGATTATTATATTTGATTAACGCGTTTCCGTTTTGTGCAGTGCGCTCACAAGATGAATTAATTGCGTTAATTGAGGCCAGCCTGTATTTCATTTTCAAGCTTTGAAGTTCTTTTCATAGATCATTAAATTTAGCTGTAGCAGCAGCAGCAGCAGCAGCTAGTGATCTTGAGTAATATGGTAGCATCTATTCCATCAAACCCAAGTTGTTGTTTTTTTTTTTTTTCCTCCCCCCTGAAAATAGTGTTGTTTTTTTGAATTCTGCTTGTTGTATACCAGTGCTAGGCCTTTCATCAATGGATTGCAATACTTATTAAATGTATTTTCTTTTTTTTTTTTTTTTTATTAAAAGTTTAAATTTAAAAATATTGCATTTTTCCCCCATTTCCAATGAAGCATAAAACTTATGACTATATTCTGGTACATTTTTTTATGTTCATTAAAATATATTGCTTATTTCAGAGTTTATTGTTCCTTATTTAATTAATAATACTGATTGGTCACACTACTGCAGTGGGTCTCACCTTTTTCAGCCAGAAAAGTTGAGTATCCTAAAATTGCACACTATGATTTACAACACATAAACAGGACCATAAGTTGGACAGGGCGATGTTTATTCCCCAATTTAAAGAACACACTTAAATAAAATGATTCTTAAGATCATATTGTAGAAGAAATTTGTCTATCTCATATAAACATTTCTGTCTCAATTAAAAACACATAATTGGTAATTGAATTAACATAAATTAGTCTTGTGCTTTTCTCTTTCATAATATAATGAATTTATCCATGTCAATTAAATCCAACATAGAGAAGCAGTATAACATAAAAGAAAAATCAAAAGTCAGAAAATATCACAATAAAATATTAATAAAGGAATGAAGAAGAAACCATCACTCACTAATGCTTGTTATTGTAGGAAGGTACGAAAAATAACCCTGCACTATAAACTTATTACTGTGAACTTGGTGAAATTCATGTGAACCACATGAAATTTTTTAACAGAGTGAAAAATTTTCATTAAAGTAAGGGAATTATGTGATTTCTGTTAGTTTTTTTTTTTTGCCATATAATGTTGATTATTCAAATGAACTGAAGATCTAGGCAGGTGACTTCCATGACGTTTGTCTGTAAACTCAGGAAACTTTCTCAGAATGGAACATTCAATTACACTGTTCCCTCACAGATTGATAAAATAAGTTTATGCATTTATTGAATCCATTAAAAAAAACAAATTTTTATAAAATTTGTGGAACTTGCTACTCTAGGGTGATGCAGTACTCAGTTTGCAAATCACTGTTCTAGCAGTCCTAGTCCTGTCTCCCCATGTCGGGAGACAGGATTTGGGCAGAACAAACATGGACATCGACATGGTTTCACCAATACTGTCAGCATACTGACTCACCAAACTTATCTCCTCTCCCCTCCCCCAAAACCCATAAATTTCAATATTCTTAATATTGGAAATAATGCAAGTGCACTCTCTCTGTTTACTGTTTAGAGATGCTAAGAAAATGTATACTATCACCCAAAAGGGTAAAATGACTCCAGTCAGGGGACTTGTTGATAGAAATAGCTCAAGCTGTGCATCAGAATTATTATTAAAAATGTCCTTCCTAAGTGAATTCCTGTCCAAGTCATCCCTTCACACCACACTGAATTCCTCAGGTTATAAATGAATGGAATCTATTAATTGTATAAGACATGGAATAATCAGAAAGTTAGACGAGAAAGAAGAATTAGGCAGTAAAGGCTGTAATATTATTCTAAATTTCCATAAACTGAATTTGCCAATCTTAGTTAAAACTGGTTACTAGACTGCCATATTTGTTGCCACATGTGCAGGTGATGCCAAATGTCCAAACTGAATCGAAGAATCATTCATAAAGAGAATGTACAGCAACATCTCCATGATGCCGTTAACGTAAAGCGATCCTTTGACCTAGTCTAAATCATGGAGTTTATGTTCAGTTTCAGCTGGTATGAATATTTTTGTAGTTTTTGTTTTATTTTTAAAGTCACTCCAATTAATGGATCACAAGAAATATCTCATTCTATTATAGTCCCATTTCTTGAAATCGAATTTCTTGCCTTTACCTTAAACTACATAGATTTCTTTATATACAATCCATTTATGGTATTCTGGTCACTGCCTGCTATTGATACAATCAGGCCCCTTAGTGAGAACTCTGTCTATGATATTAATGTACACTCTCCACCATGGTGGGAAAGGTAGGAATCATCCAGTTTGTTCAAAAACTTGTTACCATGTAGTGTATTTCCAGTGCACATATTTCATTCTATAAGAGGCATTTTGAAGTTGCCCACTATGAAACTGTTCTACTTTCTATCTCATTCAAATTGCCTAAAGAGATTATCATACTCTTCAGAATCATTTGGCCTATAACATTCCCCTCCTGCTATCATCTTCCCTTCACTGCAAGTCATTTCACACTACAGAGGCAGGGATGGAGGGGTGGCAGAGTGATGCTTCTGATCAAAAACTGATTTAAGGTAACAGGTATATTTCCTGAATCAGATGAAAATAATTCAGATGTTGAGTCAAAAGCATCACCTGCCATTCCTCCATCCCCCCCCCTCTGTTTCTTGAACATGCAATATTCACCAAACTGAAATTTTTTATCTCATATATCTGAATAGCACACTTCTCAGTACATCCAACCACATCAAAAGCTCAAATTCATTTTATTTGTCTATTATACTCCTGGAATTATTGTATAGACAAATCAAGTTTTTTTTTACTTTATTGCTTTTGATAACCCTGTTGCACCCGATACTTAGTTTTTCCATGTGGTCCTTGACTGATGAAAGATTTTGCTTCAATTGCTCTTTCCTTTTTTGCATTTAAGGTTATTAATTGCTGTGAATAGGCAAGTCTGTACCATAGAGCCATTGTTATAAACAAAACTTAGAATGAATATTTCTAAGTTTTCAGCAGTCTTCATGTAAAGTCTTCAGCAATGTCTTTCTTGAAGCAGTTAAATTCACCTGAAATTTAACAATTAATCCTAATTTGAATATAAAATGCTTATGCTTGACAATGAATAAAAATTATGAAGAAGCAAAGCAGAAGGCAGTTATTAACAGCATCGTATACTGTTAAATCCTGATGCAAAATAAGTATAATTGTGCGTTTTGATTAACAGCTTGCATCACTAAACAGGAGACATCAGATTAATTTAGGGTGAACAGATCTTTCCTTTTGTAATGACTTTTATCAATGTCAGTTTGATAACATTTGAATTTACAAGACCTCTCATAAAAGTTTCAGTACCAAAAAATAAATGTAAATTAGACACCAGACCATTTGGTGCTTGAGCTCAGAAACTTTAGGTAGATAGGGTATTCCCTCCAATTGAAAAGAACATGTTTTGCCAAGCACAGTGATTACACATTCAAGTTTGTCTGCTCTACCACATTTAATCACTAATACCGGGATTTGATTAGGTCCTGGAGTTTCTGGGCATGTAGAAACATATTGCTTTCTTAACAGTTTCTTTATCTGTAGTTATAGAATAAAAATGTGGAAGGACTAGATATGTTATGATTCCCTTGAAAAGATTCCGCTGTAATGTTCATATCTGTGAATGTTCAAACAAAGGGACATCAGTAGAATAAAAGTTAGAAAAATTTCTGTTCAATATAGTTTCCCTGCTTCCAATATGTGCATACAAAAATAAACTAATTATCTGATTTAATGTAATAACAGCTGCTCTCACTGACCAGTAGAGCTGTTGCTATTGATCAATTTGCATATTTTGTATATCCTGAAATGTTTTTGTTTAAGTGTAAAGGTATCAGTCCATATTCCCATAAATACCTGGAATAAAATGGACCGGGGAACACCCAAATGGAGTCAAAACACAAATAGATCATCTCTTAATCAATGGTAAATCAACAAGATCAGTACAAAACTCCAGAGCTTATAACAGTGTAGTGATAAACTTGGACCATAGAATAGACAGTGCTCACATTAAACTTCGCCTTAGTGCACCAAGGCCTACTATCAAAAACAATCCTAAATGTAATTGGACTGAATTAAACAACTTTAGAAAAGCAAACAAATTCAAGCAAATAATAGAGAACACTCTCAGTAAAGAAGTATTAATAGACAACCTAAACAACAATTTCAGTAACATAATAGATTCTATCCAACAAGCTGCAAGTAAAACCATCGACATTTAAACTCATAGAAGCCTAAAAGAGAATGGGTGTCACAATCCAAAATTGCCTTGATAGAAGAAAGGAACAATCTGAAGCAAAGACTTAAGAAATGCAAGCTTCAAGATCTTCACCACACCGGGTTATGCACATTAAATAATCAAATCTGTTCAGCATTTAAGACAGATAATGAAGCCCAAATTCAGAATTACTGCCAGCAACTTGAAGACTGTCAGAAAACTCAGAAAATGAGAGAAGTGTACAATATAGCCAGTTCAATAAGTATTAAAGAGAGAAAGCCTAGGAAACAGAATCAGAGGCAGGGACGGAAGAGCCCTCAAAACCAAAGAAGAAATGGAAGAATGGAAAAAACATTTGCAGAACCTATTAAATCCAGCAATGCCCTACAAACCTTACCCAATATAATAGTTCAAAATGTTCTCCCAATCAATTGTAACAGCTTCACCATACAGGAATTAGAAAAAGTTTTGTAGCAACAAAAAAAACAGGAAGGCGGCACAACCCAATGGCATCACAGTGGAGGCCTTTAGGTGTGGAGGAACCAAACTTAAAGAACAACTCTTAAACATATTCATTACAGCTCTGGCCACTGGGACTATTCCTTTGCAATGGGAGGAATGACATACCAACACCAAAAGAGGAAACAGTGCACGTGCGCGAATAGTTACTGTGGTGTTGTGTTTGTTCTCCTGCAAATGTATGCTAGAATGAATGATTCAAGATGAATCTGTTCCAACATTTCTATACACTCTGGGTCAGCGAGCGTTGCTCTTCACAACACTGAATAAAGAAGTACTTCTTCTTTCTTCAGAGTTGTTGAATAGTTACTGTGGTGAATAGTTACTGTGGTGTTGTGTTTGTTTTCCTGCAAATGTATGCTAGAATGAATGATTCAAGATGAATCTGTTCCAACATTTTTATACACACTAGGTCAGCGAGCGTTGCTCTTCACAACTCTGAAGAAAGAAGTACTCGAAAGATAGTTTTCAAGCGATAGTAAACAAAATTTATGTTTCTCTTCAACAAGGTATCTCATATAGTTTCTATAGGCAGCCAGGAAGCTGGGAAGTTCTCAGTGTAAGGATTACTGTCTCACAGGTTAACCAAGGTCAGTCACTTTACTGTTTTTGTCTGATTATAGCCAGCAAGTTCACCTGCCATTGTTCCTACAAAGAGGGCCGTGCCTTTCAAAAGACTACTGATTAATCTGCAGTGGTGTGACCTTAAGTACTGCGTGTAGTTCAAATTTGGACTGTTCTAAGCTTATCTCAGGAATCGCACTTAACCCTTTGAATGTATTTTAAAGAATTCTAAAGTATTTCAACTAATTCTCAGATAAGTTTACTGTAAAATTAGTTCAAATACAAAAATATTGTTTCGAATATTGCATATTTTATATTTTGCATTTAATTTTTCATTTTAACTTGCATATTAAATTTTTATTTTAATATAAAAAGAAATTTATTGTGTTTACTGTTAATTACAATGGCTCCGCAAGTGCAAATTATTTGCCTTATGTGTAAAAAGAAATGCAAAGACTTCCTTCAACGCAATGTGGAATGCGGTCTTGTGTACTGTATAAGATGCATAAATTTGTCAACTGTAAACTGGAAAAAGATGTCACAGGCAGCTATCGATTCGTGGAAAGGTCCCTGTTGCATAAATTACAGGCAGACGAAGAAAAAACAGACGAAAAATGAAAATAACTCAGGATCAACCCCAACGGATCTTTTAAGTCTTTCCGACGGTAAATCTCAGTGTTTCACCTCATTGTCAAATGGTACTCAACAGAGTGGGCCATCCGAGGACATACCTCATGACGTGGTATCAGAGCAGATAAATTACTCCTTCTCTCACCTTCTTAACCACAAAGTCTCACAAGTTGAAAAGCCAAATGAGATGACCACGAAAATGATTTTTCAAATCCTGGGCACTCAAAAATCCATGATGGCTTCTCTTTTTGACGAAACTAAAAAAATCAGGTCAGAAAACGCCCAACTTCGTGAAATAAATTATATCTTACTACAAAAAATTCTGGATTTAACAAATCTTATTCAAAACTCCAGTAGTTCCTTTAGTCCTACAAGTAACTTGACAAAATCTATGGAAAATCCCATATTTCAACCAACTCCTATAGCAGAAGCCACTTACTCATCTGTTGTAAAGCAACCTCCACATCCTCCAGTATATGCTCCAGTTACTAGTCAATCTCAGAAAGCGTGTAAATATGGCAATAGATCTGTCAATCCACTCCTAGAAGATGTCATTTTCTCCAGAAGCAGGCAGATCACATCAGAGGACAACGGAACCAATCTGCCTCTAATCAGACAAGAAGACATCGACACACCCCTGCTGTTGTGGGAACAGCTACCAACTCTTCAATCAGAGCAGTCCCTAGAACTAAAAGTTCAACCAAGGGTATTTTTGTCTTGCGACTCGAACCCCAACTGTGCGGTACAGAAGTAGAGCAGCATATCAGAACTCAACTGCAGATAGAAGTAAACGTAATAAAAATGAATTCCAAACACGATTTGTACAGCTCTTTCTATATTCAGTGTCAACAAACGGATTTTGGTCTATTACTAAAGGATCACTGTTGGACTGAGGGAGCCATTATTTGGCCTTTCTATGGATGCCCCCCCCCTCCTGGTACTAGGTCATCAGCCAGTGACTTAGCTATTGAAACTAGTCAACGGGAATGACAATTCGAGCATTTTTCAGATATTCTGAAATCTCAACTGGGAAGAACTTCTATAAATGATTTATCTATCTCTTCATTGTACCAGAATTTGAATGATTCTAACTCTTGTGAAAATGCCTTTCTGCCATGTCACTTGCCAACAATTAAACCAAATAACTTATGCCCTACTACAGCATCAAAAAATGCAATTACTGTATTTATATGAACGCATGCAGTCTTGTCCTCGCTCAACTGATATTATGGAATCTCCATCCAGGCCTGATGGTTTTTACTGAGAACTGGTTCTCTCCTGAACTTTCAATCCGATTTCAAGAGTATGCTCTCTTTCACAGTTGCAGATGTGATTCTAAAGGAGGTGGAGTTGCTCTTTATGTTCACAATCATCTGTGATGCTCTGCCTTTCCTATCACAAATCTGCCTGATCAAGCTTGTGAAATCACTTTTATCCGCTTCTCTGGTGATTGGGTATCTATACCGACCTCCCTCAGCTTCAGTCAACAGTTTCTTTGTAACTCTTGACAATATTCTATCTCACTTCACAAGCAAATCCCTTAGTCTTCTGCTGATGGGAGACTTTAATATTAACATACTTCAGAGCTCTTCCTCTCAAGTGCAAGACCTCCTAGATGTCATTTCTTCCAATGGTTTTTCTCTTCTGACTGACTGAATTATCCCGACTAGAATGGGAGAGTCCCACAATTCCCTTCTTGACTTCGCAATTGGGGAATGCTCACTAACCTATGCAGTACTGGATGCAACCATTTCTTATCATCGTCCCATCTTAATGGTAATTGAAAATGAAGAAATTGTGGAAGAGATCATGCACACTTACAGATCTGTGACTCCAGGCTCTCTCAATCAGCTCTGTTATGATCTCCAGCAGTCTTCGTGGGATGGGGTGATTGCTACAGATTATCCTGAAATTGCGACGAACTTCTTCTTTGAGCATATCCTAAATAGTTACGAAAAATGCGCATCATACACAAGGATCCCAGGGAATAAAAAGACCACTAGGCCAAGATTGAAATTATACCAATTTATCTCAAACAAAATTTGTAACATGCTAAATAAAAGGGACAAACTTGCAAGAATTGCTAGAGAAACAGGAAAGGAGGAGGTTAAAAACAAATTCACAACATACAGAAACAAAGTCACCGATAGTATTAGGTCGGAGAAAAGGAAATATTATAGTTCCCAACTTAAAGGTGTCATTACAAGCAAGGAAAAGTGGTCAGTCTTGGACCAGCTACTACCTGGAAGGAAAACGAAATCACAGAGCTACGTTGGAGATGTAGTTGAGAACGAGGTACTAATCTCAGATGATCAGGAAAAAGCCGCAGCCTTCTGTAATCACTTTATCTCAAGTGTGAATAACCTTTTTAAAGATGAAGTTGACTCTAGAGATATAAAGATCTTTTTCTCACAAACAACCCTTCTAAGTACACAGTCGAAGTGAGAGGTCCTTTAGGCACTTCAGACCACAACTTAGTGATTGTCTCTTCTCCAATGGAACCTTTATCTCATAAAGGTTCCATTGGAGAAGAGTAATAGATTTTGTAATAGATTTTGGTAATAGATTTTGGTCTATTACTAAAGGATCACTGTTGGACTGAGGGAGCCATTATTTGGCCTTTCTATGGATGCCCCCCCCCCTCCTGGTACTAGGTCATCAGCATGGGATGCATATAAATTATCCCACACTCCACTTTAAAATCTCATCCTTTATCTAAACCTTGGTTTTCCAATAAATATGCTAAGGCTGTTCAAGAGAAGAATATTGCATGTCGTAATTGTCTTGTTTCTAATTCTTCAGTTTCATTTTCTGCCTACACCAAAGCTCGCAACAATTGTAAAGCAGTTATTAATCAGTCGAAACTAGATTTTGAACAGTCTAAGAGTAGAAAACTTGCTTCTTGCCCTAATGGTAGCCGAGCATTCTGGTCTCTTGCCGCAACTTTTGCCCATCTCTGCTCCCACCTTTGTCCAAACTAGATGGTTCTGTTTGTCACTTCAGCCAAGGATAAAGCTGACCTGCTAGCATCTCATTTTTCTTCCAGCTCATGTATTAATGATCTTGGTAAAACACCTCCCACCATTCCCAACACGCTCCGTTCAATGCCTCCTGTGGTCTTCCATAAAAAGGATATCAGAAGGATTTTGATGAATCTCGATGCTAAGAAAGCTCCAGGTCCTGATAATATTTCTCCACTTATTCTCAAAACCTGTGCTCCTGAACTTATGCCTATTCTTTGCCGCCTTTTTCCACTTTCTTATTCCAAAGGTGTTTTTCCTTCTGCTTGGAAATTTGCTCATATCCAGCCAGTTCCTAAAAAGGGTGACAAATCCCTCCCATCCAATTATCGTCCCATTGCAATTACTTCTACTCTTTCTAAAGTAATGGAGAAATCAAGTAACCGCCAACGCTTAAACTGGAAAGATTGTGCAAGGCTCAAGGGACAGAATTTTTTTCAGCCTGGACTGTACTTGTTAACAGGAAAGACTGCTTCTACAGGGATGGGATACACTTAAATAGAAAGGGTGCAAGAATATTTGCTGATGCTATCGAGGCAGTGTTAGGTGGGTCGGAAAACTGACAGCTTGGGGGGATACAAGGACTAATCGTTTAACAGTAGCCGCAGGCAGAGGGGAAAGTGATTCTTGCACAACTTCTATTAGAATAAGTAGCGACCCGGAGCGAGGGGTGTTGGGGGTTTCAGGGACGGATGGCAGTCATTGTGAAACAGGTGGGTATATGGGATGTGTTAGAGTAACTAAAAATAAGAATAGGTGCATGTATACTTGCATGTATACCAATGCTAGAAGCATAGTAAATAAATTTGATGAATTTTAAGTGTTGATCAAGACATCAAAGGCGGATATTGTTGGGATATCAGAGACGTGGTGTCACAAAGATATAAGGAATGCCGAACTGGAATTTGGGGAGTACAATGTGTACAGAAAGGATAGACAGGATAGGAAGGGAGGAGTTGTTATGCTGTTAATTAAGAAAAACATAAAATCAAAAGAAGTGCATCCAGTTGATATAGATGAACAGTGCACTGTTGAGTCAGTTTGGTGTGACATAAGCACTGCAAAAGCAAAAATAAGAGTAGAAGTGTGTTATAGGCCTAATGACTTGAATGAGTACAATGAACAATTGTAGAGAGAAATAGAGTGGGCTAGTAAATCGGAATGTCTTATAATGGGGGATTTTAACTTCCCATATATTGACTGGAACTTGTGGGTTGGTCACTCACACACTAGTCAGACTTTTGTGGATTTATTGGATGATTGTTTTTTACAGCAGCATGTTCGAGAGGCAACCAGAGAAAGTAATACTCTTGATCTGGTTATCAGCAGTGATCATTCATGTATTAGGAATTTGCAGATAAAAGAACTACTAGGTGGCAGTGATCACAGTGTACTGACGTGGGATTTACTTAAAGATTTAATTACCATCAGGGGTTAAGGAAAGGGTTTTTGCTTCCGTAAAGGCGAGTACAGTGGTCTCCGACAGTTTTTAAATTCTGTACAGTGGGATCAACTGACGATGTTACCAACAGTAAATTCTAAGTGGGAAGCATTCAAGGAATTAATCGTGGAAGCTACTAAAAGTTTCATACCTATTAAGAAATATTGTTCAAGGTTTAGGCCTAAATCGTTGTCAAATGAACTAATGAGACTCGTAACAGAGAAGAAAAATGCATGGGATGCATATAAATTATCAAGCGACTCAGAAGCCTATGGCAGATATAAGTTAATCTGTAATCAGGTCACAAAGGAGTTTTGGCAGGCGAAGGCAGAAGATGCTAAGAAAAACAGCAAGGATTTCTTTACTTATATAAACTCTAAAAGGAAAGGGATGAATCTGATTGGTCCACTTGACATCGATGGTTCGACTGTTGATGATCCTGCTCAGATAGCAAACAAACTGAATGAGTATTTTGCATCTACATTCACACGTGAGGAATTATTAAGGTTTGAAAATGACAGAAGGTTATCAAATTGTAGCAGGATACTTAATGATTTTGTAATAAATGAGAGCAAAGTGGAAGAGAAATTTTTGAAGTTAAACGTAAGAAAAGCACCTGAGGTGGATGGGATCTATCCAGTTATATTAAAGGAGGCGGCAAAGCAACTAAGCAAACCCTTAGCCATAATTATGAGAGCATCCTTGGACTCAAGGGAGGTTCCCACGGACTGGAGATGTGCAAATGTATCCCCAATTCACAAAGGGGGATCGAACGGTGACACGAGTAATTACAGACCAGTTAGTTTAACTTCTGTTCCTGTTAAATAATGGAGTCACTGGTTAAAGATGCATTGCAGGATCATCTAGACAAGACTGCAGCAATAATTCAGACACAGCATGGGTTTGTTAAGGGAAAGTCTTGTCTGACAAATTTGATAGGATATTATGATGTGGTTACAAAGGAACTGGATGCAAAAAATAATTTTGATATCATATATTTAGATTTCAGGAAAGCTTCTGACACTGTTGCGCATGGAAGACTATTGTACAAATTGGAGCAGAATGGTATTAAGGGTAAGTTGCTACAATAGATAAAAGGATGGTTAAGTGGGAGAAGACAGAGGGTGGTAATCAATGGGTGCTGCTCTTCTTGGACTAATGTTATTAGTGGGGTCCCACAGGGTTCGGTGTTAGGTCCACTGTTGTTTTGTATATTTATCAGTGATATTGATGAAGGTATATCAGGCTTAATGTCGAAGTTTGCAGATGATACAAAGGTTGGCAGGGTTGTTAATGACAGTAATGGCAGTGTGCTACTGCAACAGGATCTGGATGATATGGGCAGATGGGCTAAGAAGTGGCAACTGAAGTTTAACCTTGACAAATGCAAAGTACTGCATATGGGTAGAAGTAACCCCAGAGAAACGTACCAACTGTGTGGTACTACAGTTAAGGTGGTAGAAAATGAAAAACACCTGTGAGTAATTGTGCAGTCAGATATGACGTTTTCTGAGCAATGCAGACAGGCTACCAGGGCAGGTCTTGGGGTTTTGTCAATGATATATAGGAATTTTGCTATCAGGGGAAAGGAGGTGATTATCCCTCTGTATAAGGCAATGGTCAGGCCATGCCTTGAGTACTGCGTACAGGTCTTGGGGCCTCATTTTAGGAAGGATGTAGATTTACTTGAGCGTGTACAGAGAAGGGCAACAAGATTGGTGAGGGGAATGAAGGGATCCTCTTATCAAGAGATGCTTAAGTTCTACAAATTGCAGTGGCTGGAGACTAGGCACTTGCGCGGTGATCAGATTGAGGTGTATAAGGCCTTGAATGGGTTCAGGACGCTGAATTCTGATGGGATCCTTCCACTTGTTCAGATTACAAACCTAAGGGAGCATAAATTCAAATTAAGAAAGGACAGATGTACAATAGATGTGCGGAAATTTGCCTTTAGCCAACGGGTGGTTAATTGCTGGAACAAACTTTCCATCTGTCGTTGTGGAAGTTGATAGGTTGAATAAATTTAAGGAGGAACTGGACAGGCAGTTGGAGGGAATGGTGTGATTTTTTTTTTTTTTTTTTTTGGCTGATGCTGCATAAGCTCATACACTTGCTTTCTTGTATCACATGCCACTACTACTACTACTAATACCTAGAAACCTTCCATCTGATCAAAGATCGCCAGTAGGGATTCCGTCAGTGTCGATCCACTGGTGATATTCTGCCTTATGTTTCCCATTTATGGACTAATTCAATGGGAAGCTTCAGTGAAACAGAAGTAGTTGCTCTTGACATCTCGAAGGCTTTTGATCATGTCTGGCATAAAGGTCTACTAAACAAGCTTCCATCTTATGGTTTGCCAACTGTTTTTAGTAATTGGTTATCCAGTTTTCTCTCTGATCGCTCACTGAGGGTTGATGGTAGATGGCTCTCTGTCTTCTAAATTCTCCACTAATGCTGGTGTTCCCGAAGGTTCAGTGCTTTCCTCCACTCTTTTCCTCTTGTATATTAATGACCTTCTTCCATTGACTGGAAATCCTATCCATAGTTTTGCCAATGATAGCACATTGCATTCCACTTTCCATTTTGCGAAATCTTGCCCTGCTCAGTCAGCTTTAACGTCTCGAAAATCTGTTTCCAATTCCTTAAATGGCGATCTTCAGGTAATTCTCCAGTGGGGCAAAGACGACTTAGTTGATTTCAACCCTTCTAAAACTCAGTCTTGTCTTATATCTTGCAAAAAGGATTCTTCTGCTTCTATGCTTATCTTTAGTGACACTTCGATTTCTAGGCAAAATGATATCTCTTTTGGGGATTACCCTGACTTCTAATCTCTCTTGGCACAAGCACATTACAAATATTGCTTCCTCTGCATCTAAAAAACTTGGTTTTCTCTTTCGCTCTCGGCGTTACTTTTCTTCCAAACAGCTGCTCACTCTGTATAAATCGCAAATCCGCCCTACCATGGAATATTGTTCCCACATCTGGGGTGGTGCCCCCAAAACCTCTCTGAGGCTTCTTGATTTCATTCAGAAGAGGGCAGTTAGGTTAATTAATGATTCATCTCTAACAGAGTCTCTCCACTCGCTTTCTCATAGACGTACTGTTTCTGCTGCATGCCTCTTCTACAGATACTTCCATGGGCACTGTTCTTCTGAATTGGCTTCTATAATTCTTGCTCTCTCTCTCTCTCTCTCTCTCTCTCTCTTTCAAAACAGTCCAAACACGTGCCACCACCAGCCAACATCCATTTACTGTCCAACTTCAAACCCACAGAACCAACTTTTCATCTTCCTCTTTTATTCATTCAACTGCCGTTTTCTGGAACAACCTTCCTTCATACGTATTTCCTGAAAATTACAATCTACAGAAGTTCAAGTCCAATGTCAACAAATATCTTCTTTCGTCTTCGCAACCTCCAACCCAAGCACGGTACTAAGTACTATAGGTTCTGATACCTCTCGTGTTTGGGGTTCACGTTAAAAAAAAGCTGATTGACTTCCTGGAAGTCAATCAGCTTATCCATCAACAACAGTATGCTTATCGTTCAAAAAGATCCACTGACCTGGCAATTGTTGACTTCTGCTCTAGGATCACGGACTGTCTTGAAAAGGGTCACTATGCAATAGCACTGTTTCTAGACCTATCAAAAGTTTTTGACTTCATAAATCATAATATCCTACTCAACAAGCTCAACAATCTTGGCTTGAGAGGAAAAATTAACCTTCTTCTTGAAGACTACCTTACTGATAGGCCATTTGTTGTTAAAACAAACTGGTCTTTTTCAGACAGTTGTTATTTCTCCAGGGGAGTACCTCAAGGCTCATTTCTCAGACCTATCCTATTTGTTCTTTATATTAATGAATTTCTCTCTCATCTTTCATCTTCCCACCTAGTAGTGTATGCCGATGACATTTCCATTCTAATCACTGATAAAGACCCTAACCAACTTCAATGCAAGATCTCTGCCTTGCTCTCTGAAATGCATAGTTGGCTTCAAAAGAATCAGCTGATACTAAACCCAGAAAAATCCAAATATATGGTGTATAGGACGAAAAATAAATCATTAAATATTGATTTCGAAAAAACATACAAAGGAAAACGACTCGAAAGGGTGAATGATACCAAGTTTCTAGGAATCTGGCTAAATGACAAGCTGAGTTGGGATAAACAAATGATCACCTTACGAAAGAAGACTTCGTCACTAGCAGGAATACTCGCCCCGGCCTCTGCCTGGGTACCTCCTTCCCTTCTCAGACTAGTATTCCTTTCCTTAATACAGCCTTACTTCACATATGGAATCATCTCATGGGGTGAGACCAGTCAATATAACCTTGCGAGAATCAATTCAATTGTCATTCGATGTGTTCGTTCAATTTTGGGCCTTTCCTGGAATGCATCAGTGACTTCTAGATATAAGGAAGCGAGACTCTTAAGCATCTACCAACTGATACAAAAAGCTGAGGCGGTTTTTGTCTACAATGCTTTGAAAACACCAAACTTTCCTCCTCTCTTCAGATCTTTTTTATAACAATAGAAGAAGAAGGAATAAGATATAACTTAAGAAATGAAGCGAACCTGAAGGTTCCACTTTTTAGAAAAGCCATAGGTCAGAAAAATATAAAATACAGAGCCGCAAAAACCTGGAATAATCTTCCTGAAAATATCAAAAATGCCATTTCACTAAACAGGTTCAAGAAGCTCCTAACTGAACACATCACCAGGGATGTCTGATCTAAATCTTCCATTCAACTCTTGAACTTTCCACAATGCATACCAGTTTGGAAATTATGTAAACAAGTTGAAGGAATAGCTGTCAAAAAGCTTGTAACACTCTACGCAATTATTTCATAATTTTTTTCTTTCATACTTGTTATTGTAAAAGTACTCACAATGTAATTATAAGTACTGTTGTTAACCACGCGACATGTGTGGTTGGTTTACGAAGTCTCTGTAATGGAATGTAGAAACATGTCCGATTCATGATGTATCTGATAAATAATTCCTGTGTAATTTCAGGTCTGGTTTTATTGTTATCTTTTTCAAAGGAACATCCCCTAAAAAGCCTCTGGCTTATGTGTTCTCCCTCCCTTCTTGCTGTTATCTCCCAACAATTGTAACACAAAATAGGGATAAATAAATTATCGAATTATCGAAATGGGTATTCTCAATAGATCCTAAAATTACAAAGGAATTGGACTTCTGTCAATCAGGTTGAAAATTTATAACAGGATAGTATTAAATAGAATAGAACCTCATATTACTCCTCTGCCCCCCACGAATCAAGCTGGATTTCTTAAAAACCACAGTACTCTTGAAGAAGAAGCCAAAGACCAAAATCTTCCATTGAATTTAAATTTTATAGATATTTCCAAACCATTTGACTCACTTAATAGTTTAATAAATTGCTCAGCTGGATAAGTATTTCGAATGAAGGGGGGGTGGTGAAGTGGAAGTTTTTTTTTTTGGCTGATGCTGTATAAGCTTGCTTTCTTGCATAATAAGCCTCTACTAATGCTAATACTAATAGGTTAAGGATGTTTGAAATATTAAAATTTTATGGAATTCCTGAACAATTGATTAAAGCAATAGCAGCATCTTACCAAGGTTATTTTGCTAGAGTCCTCATTAATGGTGAAAAAACCGAAAATTTTCCCATCACCACTGGAGTTCTATAGGGAGATACCTCAGCTTCTTTTCTTTTTATAATAACCCTAGATTATAATTTCAGGCTAATAGGGGATGAATTTGGGATCATCCTAGAGGATTCTGCAGGTCAATTTCCCTTACAGCATTTGAGTTTTGCAGACAATATCATGCTTATTGATGACAGCTTTGCATTGGCACAAACACTTTTGACCTAGATTGCCAAATGACAGAAATATTTGGATTAAATATCAATGGTAGTAAAACAAAAGTTCTTATAAACCAATTAGAAGGATCCATTCAATTAAACAGAACTGGTAGACTTAGAAGAAGTAAAAGATTTTCAGTACTTAGATGCATTCATAAATCACTCGCTAAATAATATTGTTAAAAGAAAGCATGAGGCTTTGCAGTTTTATTCAATTTTAAACAAAATATGGAAATCCCCTCTAATCACTACAGATACGAAAGTTGGATTATATAAAAGCACAAGTTTGTCGTTATTATTCCTGTATGGCGCACAAACCTGGAATGTTTCTACTAAAAAAGTTTCTAACATCATAAATATTTTTGGCACTTCCTGCCTTAGAACTTTATTAGGGTACTCTTGGAGAGACCATATTAGCAGTGCAACAATTTTACAAGAAAGCCTTCAGGAACCTTTGGTGACATCTTTCCAGAAAAGCCAATTGAGATGGCTAGGACAGCAACTCAGACATCTACTGGCAGCCTACTTCATCATGCTTGCTCTCTAAAATCCAAAAATAGCGATACAAAATGAGGGAGACCAAAAGTTCAGTTCTGGTAGTAACCAGCGGCCAATATCAATCCACTGCAGGATTGGAAGCCTTCTCAACAATTTATGTTGAAAGAAATGGACCATAATCTACCATTCTGACCCAGTGCAGATTTGACCGTATTTAGCAGCCAGGGGCTTGAATCCCAATCTACTCAAAGCATGTGTGTGCTACTGCACTCCCACTCCTGTCCACTCAGCTACAGAGGCCTGTATTCTGTCTGGCAGTACATCAGCAAAATCCTTAATGAATCTGCACAGTTATCTCCTACTGATATTTTCCAAATAGCACGAAACAGAGAGACTTCACTCTCACTCATACAATACACTTTTCTTAGATTAGATTAGATTTTTTACTCAAGAATTGCTTGTTTAACTGCAAATTTTCTTTTATGTTTTGATGTATATTGTTTCACTATTTACATTGTATTTTTTGTGAATAAACTATGATGAAGTGTAAAGGCCTTCTGTAGCTCATGATTCCACCAGGCTTTGGAAATTTGTACAAAGAATGTCAGTTTAAATGTTGCATGTTTCTAAATAACTGATAACAAATAGTCAGCAAGGACAGCAAGCCAGATCAACAAGGATTTTCAGTGAGGTGTTCAGAAAGAAATGAGTTGAAGATCTGTTGCTAAACGAGTATTAAGGAATTTTGTAGAATAGGTTCTAGCAACATTAGTTTTAACAATATATGAAAATGAATTTTGAATTTTTTTAATGATATTAATGGGATGTTGGATCCAAAAAGAAGAGTCACTGCCCTTTTTCAGTAATCATTCACAGTATTAAATAGTAGGTCTGAAGCTTGATTTTTGTGTAGGTGAAAGTTTGTAATTTGTACAAAAGCAAATTCAGTAAATTGATTGACATCGAAATTTTTGAGTTCTGCAGCACTAATAAGCAGTAACAAATTTAAATTGTTAAAAAAAAAAAAAAAAAACCTGACAGTTTCAGGTTTTCAACAGAAATAATCCACATAACCAAATTGATCAGAACATCAAGGGTGGGAAGAGATGACAAATACTGTTTGATTACATTAAAGTGAAAAACATTTCAGTAAGTGTCAGATTTTTTATTTCCATCTTTAAGAGCCTTATGTTTAGATTTTGCTTAAGGAAACTACGCCCACCCCTCCTTCTTAAAACTTATATTGTTATTACACTGATTATGGCCAGCAATTGCAGGCACTTCTAAATCAGTCACAGAACCAATAAAGTCTTTCATTTTGTTCAGCTTTGGGGGAGGGGGAAGAAAGAAAGAGAGAGAGAGAGAGAGAGAGAGAGAGAGAGAGTAGAAGGGAATCACCAAGAAGAGAAGAATGATGGTATCCAGCTCAGGATTCTAGGTGTGCCAAACCCATACTCACCAGATGTGAGATACTTCAGTTATTACAGAATCAGCAAACTTAGTTGAAATTGGTCACTATCTTGACTCCTAAGTAGGATGCAAATAGTAGCTCTATCAAAATTTTTAACTGTGAAAAGCAGTAGCCTTGGATGTCAACACTGAAAGACTTTATACAAGCCTCAGCAACTAGTGAGTGAAATGTAATGTTACTCTTTTTTAGCTGGTCTTGAAAGTTAATGATAATCTTGGCTACATTATATGTGTGGGTTATTCTGGAGATGATCACTGTGAGGAGGTTGTACTGGATGGTTGGCATCTGCTTATTTGTTGTTCTGTTATTAAACTCTTGAAGCTATTTTTTAAATATAAATTTTAGTTTTAAGGTGACTATGTCCATCAGTGAAATCTTGTCTTATTCTTTGTAAATATGTAGGACCATGGGCAGGAGAAGGCTTGCCTTTCATTATCCTCCTCTTGCAAAAGGAACACTTTTATTCATTTTAATCTGTAGATAAATTTCTGTAAATAAAAGTGGTCTAGAAAATTTAATATCATCATCAGCCATTTTCAATCCACTGCAGGATGAAGGCTTCTGCAGCAACTTTCCAGTTCGTTCTGTTTTGTGCAATGGCCATCCATTTACTACCCACAAACTCATGAATTTCATCTATCCATCTCCATTATTGTGTTAAGGTTTTCTTCTAGCTCTTCTTGGGTACCATTCTGTTATTTTCTTAGTCCATCTGTTGTCTTTGAGCTATGTGTCCTGCCAAAGTCCATTTTAGTTCTTTAATTTTGGTAAGAATGTCCTTTTCTTGCGTTTGCTGCCTAATCGATGTTTTTCTCTTCTTATCTAACAGTCTGATTCCCAATATAATTAGTTCCATCCTTCGCTGTGTAGTTCTCAGCTTCTCTTCCATTATTTTGGTGAGTGCCTAAGTTTCACTTATAAGTCATGGTGGGGAGTATACATTGGTTCATTATTTTGTTTCAGACAAATTGAGATATTGCTCCTCAGTATGTGACTATATTTCCTGAATGCTGTCCATCCAAAATTTATTCTTCTCTTAACTTCCAGCCATTTATCATTATTACAGCTAATGACTTGTCCCAGATAAGTATGTCTCCACCTTTTCAATTGCTGCTCCTTCAATCATTATATCCCTTTCTGTGGCATACTTGTTCATCATTACTTTGGTTTTAGTCTTATTCATCTTTAGTCCAAAATCCTTACTAACTGTGCATAACTGATTAAGATTTTCCTTTAAATCTTTGGGATCTTTAAATTATGACCACAATGTCATCTGCAAACATAAATGGTTTAGGCACTCTCCGTTCACATTGACTCCTTTCTGGGACCAGTCTAATCTTCTGAAAGCTTCCTCAAGGGCAGCTGTAAACAGCTTCAGAGATATTGTGTCTTCTTGTCGAACTCCTTTCTCAGTTTTAAATTTTCTACTGTCTTTGTCTAGTCTAATAAAGGAGGTAGTGTTCTCATATATTTTCTTCAGTGCCTGAAACATTGCCTTATGCTGTATGGAGTCAATTGCCTTTTCATAATCCACAAATGAATGCCAGGCATAATGGTGTTTTATATTCATTTGCTTTCTCCATTAGCTCTGATATTACGTGAAGGTGATCCATAGTTGAGAATCCTGTCCTAAAGCCATCTTGCTCTTTCGGTTGATTCTCATTAAGTATTCTTTTTAATCTGTTAGTAATGACCCTTGTGAGTAACTTGTAGATGTGGGATAACAAGCTAATTGGTCTATAATTTCCAATTTCTGATTTATCTCCTTTCTTATGCAGCAAAACTATGATTGCATTATTCCACTCCTTAGGCATCACACCTTTTCTAATGCATTTTGTGACGAGTCTTGCCAGTTTTTGTGTCATGTTTCTTCCTCCCAATTTTAACCACTCTACAGTAACTTCATCTTCCCCCAGGGGCTTTCTGATTCTTCATTTTCTTCAATGCATGTTCTACCTCATCAGGAAGGAGATCAGGTATGTTGTATGTGTTACTAATTTGTGATCCATCTTCCCCACTGCTGGCATCATTCCTTCACTCTTTCTATAATTCTCTATAGTAGTCTTCTGCTATTTGAATTATGCCTTCTCTGCTATTTATAAGTACACCATCACTATTCTTCAGTTTCAGTATCATTTGTCTTTCTGTATTACTGCTCAGTGGTTGCTGATTTAAGTCCTTTGTTTTCCCTTAATGCTTGTTCTACTTTTCTTGTGTTAAATCTTTTTATGTCCTCCCTGAATCTCTTTCTAATGGCTTTGTATAACTCAGTATACTCAATTTTGTCCTTGTCAGTGTTTATCTTGCTCTTCATTTGTCGTCTTCGGTTCATCACGACAAGTGTTTCCTGACTAATTGTGTCTTCTTTGAATTTCCTTTTACCTATAGGTTTCTTGGGCTTTACACTTTCAGAAAGTTGTAATATTCCTCATTGATATCTTGCTCCTGAGCAGTCTGTGAATGTAATATGTAATATATCAGTCCTATTCATTGACATCATTTAGCCACTAAGTGGTTTCTGAAGATTTAGGCTCCTTTTTTTTCCCTTCCCACCTCAATTCTACTTCTAGGTTGACTTGAACAGAATATCATCTTCTGATAAATATCTTATATTACTGACGATCTGCAGAATGTAAAAAAAATTTTAGCACCTTTACAGGAACTCCAAGGATCTTACTAGTTGTCCCTCCACCCCCTTATGTACCTTCCTCATCACAGCCAAAAGACGTGTATACCAGCTTAACTGAGAATGTAATCTAGACTATTTTGGGCACATCACAATTGAAAAAGTTATATAAGGCAAATACGGTACACTTCAAGGCATTGTAGAAATACTGTATGCAATTTTTTTTGAACACACATTACCAGACTCCACCATGATAGAATCTACAAGAGTCTTACGGTGCATCTGTATACATGTACCTTACTTGCTTCCATATTCTGTAAGCATCTTGATCTGCTCAGATAACTACTTTTTACTTTGTCTGCATAGAGGGTTTCAGTCTTCACGACAAGCAAATTGGCCTGTGAACACACTACAGGCATAATACAAGCACCCCAATATGGCCATAAATGCCATTCTGCTATATAAATAATAGCAATAATAATAAAAACTTGGACTGCAATTACACTGTATTCCCGATCTTCTTTAACAATGGTCTTTTTATTTCTCACTCCAGCTTGCCTTCTAATATCCCTCAGCTTGACCATATGCTAGCAATTGCATATGCAGTTCCTAGCATGTTAATTGCAGCCCAGCTACAAATTGGGTAATCTCATGCATATAATTCATTACAACCAACTGCAAAGGAACACATTATATAGGCAGCAAAATTCCATTTTTCTCCCAATCCAGTCTTCAAATGTCTACCTGTGACAGTAGTACTTGAGCCGAAAGAAATGCAAATTTAGTTTTTTATTCTAATTCCATGCATGTAGTAACAAATTATAAAGTAGTTATTTTATCTGTAGTACTCTGTTAGCCTGCTCCTCAATTCTTTAATCTGTAAATCATAAATTTTAAACTTTTAATGTAGACATGGGAATCCTGATCCTGACTTAGTAAGAGAATATGACATGCATATTCAGTGTCAGATGTCATCAGTTCGTTATATACATACGCATCGGTTTCATACTGAAATCATGGAATATTTTCAAAACTTCAATCAGATGCAGAACTTGATAGCACGAATCCGAGCAGCTGCAGCAGGAGTTATTGTAAGTATGATAAAAATTTATATAATATTTTAAAATTATTATATTATTTGTTAATTTTTCATTGTTGGACTTTAATGTTGTCAAAAAAAATGCATTTAAGGGAAGTTTATGTGATTCTCAGGATACTGATTTCTCAATCAACTGGAATGTCATAAAATTCTGGAACAATTCAAATAACCAACAGAATAGTAAAGTTATTCAGCTTATATGCATCTAGCAAATTGGCCTGTGAACACACTACAGGCATATTTCTTGTTAACTGCATCACCATATTGATGTGACTCATTCACTGGGGTAGGAGATCTACAAGTCAGATCAGTGCCAGCATGCCATTGACAGCATTACTACCACTTTTGCTTATTGGAGGCTTGAAGAGTGTTGAAACCCATGTTTAGTCTCCAGAACAAAACTCAGGCACCCTCCCATCTCTTCCATCATGCAATGTGATTGATGGGTTTTGAGGATATGATGGGCATCATGATGAGATCCAATCTTCCTTATATTTTGAGGCTACAGCTGCTTGGAAATTTGCTCCTATCCAGTCAGTTCTAAAAAGGGTGACAAATCCATCCCATCCAGTTATCATCCCATTGCACTTCCGTCTACCCCTTTTCAGTGTAGTGAGAAGTCTATTAACCGCCAACTCCTAAACTATCTAGGATCCTTCCACCTGATTAATGATTGCCAGTGTGAATTTTGGCAGCGTTGATCCACTGGTAATATATTTGCTCATGTTATCCAACTGTGGACAGAATTCAGTGGTAAAGTTTGTTGAAATTCAAGCAGTTGCTCTTGACATTTCAAAGGTTTTTGATTGTTTTTTGCATAAGGATCTTCTAAATAAGTTTGTATCTTATGTAATTGGCAATCCAGTTTTCTCTCTGACTGCTCACTGTGCATGATATTAGGTGGCTCTCTGGTTTCTAACTTCTCCATTAAAGCTGGTGTTGTCCAGGGTTCAGTTCTTTCTCTCACTCTTTTCCTCTTGTGTATTAATGATCTTAATCCATTGTGTGGAAATCCTATCCATAGTTTTGCTGATGATAGTATAGTTTGAGAAACCTTGCCCTGCACAAACAGCTTCAACTTCTACCACCACGCTTTGACCACTTCCAAATCCCTAAATGCTGTTCTCCAGTGGGGCAAAGTTAATTTCAATCCTTCTAAAACTCAGTCCTGTCTTATATCTCACAAAAAAGATTCTTGTGCTACTATGTTTATTTTCAATGACATTCAGATTTCTGGATAAGATTATTAGAGATACTCTGACTTCTAATTTCTCTTGACATAAGCACATCACAAATTTTGCTGTCATAGTTTCTTTTCTTCTGGCCCCGGGTGCCAAGCGATTGTGATCGAGCGTTTTCTCTGTGATTAAAGTGTGATTATTCAAAAGCGATTTAGAGTTATATTAAGTTCCTGCCCTTAAATTTATTTATTTAAAATCAGCTACTGTTACAAAAGTACTTGTACAGAGCGAGAAAGAAAAGTTACCTTTCTTTATTTTTCTTGTATCTTTTACTAACACTTACTACTTTACGCTTGGTCACACCGGGCACTGCTCCTGCCTCCCCGTGGCGGGGCCGGAAATCTTGGCAGAAAAGCTAATCTGCCAAGGGCCAAAAGGAGCAAGCATGGACCAAAATACGTTTCCGCCTCTAGAGCCGACAAGCTCTCGGCCAGAGATAGACATTGACCATAACATGTCGCAACCCAAAAGGTTGAAAACCACTTCCTCAGCGACAATTTATCCTACATTCCTTATAATGCACTCTCTTGCAGATCAACCTCTGAGTAAGCTCTCTCCGTTCCTTATCCAGAAACACCTGGAAAGTCTGGCAGGATCTCCTAAGACAGTCAAGAGGCTACAATCAGGTGACCTTCTATTGGAAACAGTAAATTGTAAACATTCAGAGAAACTGCTAAAACTTACAAGCTTTGCTGGAATTCCAGTAAAAGTTTCTCCCCATGCTACCCTAAATACATCTAAGGGCGTTATATCCAGCTGGGATCTATTGAATGTCACGGAGGAGGAGATAACACAAGAGCTTCAAGATCAAAGTGTCATTGCTGTGAAAAGAATTATGGTGAAAAGAGAAAATATACTCACACCTACAAGGAATATTATTCTAACTTTTAACACGCCAAACCTACCATCATCGATAAAAGCAGGCTACTTACTCTGCCGCATTAGACCATATATTCCTAACCCATTGAGATGTTTTAAGTGCCAGAAGTATGGCCACTCTCAAACGGCGTGCAGAGGAAACCAGGTTTGTCCTAATTGTGGGTCCGCTGACCACACCCAAAGTGACTGCTTGGCAAAAGAAATGACTTGTCCCAACTGTAAAGGAAACCATCCTGCCTACTCAAGGACATGTGACAAATGGAAAACCGAAAAGCAAATCGTAAAATATAAGATAGAAAATAAAGTAAGCTTTCAAGAAGCACGGAAATTACTCACTCCCACTATAAATAAACGTACGTACGCCAATATTGCGCAAAAATATCAATCAGTAGCCACCCAAACTGATGTTACCGTCCCTTCAACCACCTCAATCTCTGACTGGGCTCGGACTGTTCTCTCTCAGCAACAGTCCAATGTCCCGAAACAGTTGAACCAGGCAAGTAATACTGCACTTACAGTACCAGCTACATCTCCTTCTCCTCCCCCAGTGATTTCTTCTATATCGAATAATCGTAACTCAAATTTAAAAAAGAATATCCAAGAAACATCTATGCATACTATTGAATCATCCAGACAAGAAGAACCGATCTTAGAAATATATGCGGAAGAAGAAATGGACACCGGTCGACCATTATTCCCAAAAAAAGACAAACCAAAGCCTGAACGTCACAAGACAGTCACATCAAAAAAAACAGTCAGAAGCAGCTTCTTCTACTAAACATCAATAATGCCTTACATTCTACAATGGAATTGTAGAGGATTTCGTAGCAACCTTAACGATATTCAAGTCTTAATTAACCGCTATTCTCCAGTTGGTTTCTGTCTACAGGAAACCTATCTAACTCCGCAAATTTCCACCAACATAAAGAACTATGCCATCTATCGGCACAATCGTAATAATTCAAATGCTGCCCGTGGGGGCGTGGCCATCTTGGTCAGCTAAAAGATCCCTACCAAGCAAATTGTTTTGCAAACTACAATTGAAGTTGTAGCCGTACGCTTGATAACTCAGATTGCGTTAACACTAGCATCAGTCTATCTCCCACCAAGTCATACCTTCTCTTACCAAGATCTGGAAAACCTGCTAATGCAATTACCACCCCCTGTCTGTATGTTGGGTGATTTCAATAGCCACCATCCCTTATGGGGATCAACAAAATTAGATACACATGGCCGCCTAATTGAAACTTTTCTAGACAAGCAAAACCTTACTGTTCTTAATACTGGCGCACCCACTTACATACAATTACCAACTGGACAAATTTCTGCAATTGATCTATCAATATGTTCCCCGAATCTGTTTCCAATCATAGAATGGTCTGTTTTAGATGACCCCTTAAGCAGTGATCATTTTCCGATTATTTGTGATCTGCTCACTGCACAGCCACCAACAGTCAAACCCTGCAGGAAATGGAAGTTCTCTCAAGCCAACTGGGTCAAATTTCAATCAGTAGTCACCCTGGATGAACAATATATACGAACACAGTCAATAGATGAAGCCACAGAGTATATCACTTCACATATAATATCTGCAGCTAAATGTTCAATTCCATTGTCGAATCCCCAATCCCGACGGCACCTTAACTATTGGTGGAATCAAGAATGCACAATAGCTAAGAAGTTAAAAAATAAAGCATGGAATTTATTCCGTAGATCCCCAACCACAGCTAATCTTATCAATTACAAGAAACTAAGAGCAAAAGCACGTCGCACTCAAAGAGAAGCAAAGAAAAATTCTTGGATTCGGTTTGCATCTACCATAAACAGGAACACTAACTCCAGGTTAATATGGAAGAAAATCAGGCAGATTTCCGGAAAATTTCCAACCACCCCTTCACCAATTCTTTCATGGAATGGGCAAGAACTATCTGCTCCTCAAGACATTGCAAATGCCTTGGCAAAAACTTTTGCCGAAGTTTCTGCGGCATCAAATTACTCTCCGGATTTCCAGAAAATAAAGACCAAGACTGAACAACGAGCCATCAACTTTCGAACCTCAGTTTTCTTTCCATATAATCAGCCTCTTCAATATCATGAACTTATACATGTCATTAAAACAACACGCAACAGTGCCGCTGGACCAGATGGAATCTCTTACATTATGTTACAAAACCTTGGTGACAGAAATTTACAAATACTGCTGGTCTATTATAACCGGATATTTATGGAAAACATTTATCCCAGCTCTTGGCATCATGCCACAGTCCTTGCCTTTTTGAAACCTGGAAAAGACCCTACAATTCCATACAATTACCGACCAATTTCCCTCTCCAGTTGCCTCGGAAAATTACTTGAAAAAATTATTCATAATCGACTTGCATGGGCCATCGAAGCACAACATCTAATGAGTAATAATCAGCATGGCTTTCGTAAGAACAGGTCCTCCTTAGATCTCATGATCAAGGCAGAGTCTGCAATTCGCAATGCCTTCGTAAAAAATGAACATCTCGTTTTGGTGTCCATAGACATAGAGAAGGCATTTGACACTACCTGGCGTCATGGCATTCTCAGCGACCTCCATGCCCTTGGTCTACGAGGCAACCTTCCTATTTTCATCAGGAACTTTCTCCAGACTCGTTCGTTCCAAGTTCGATACCACAACTCGCTTTCTATGACATTCTTACAGGAAGAGGGAGTGCCACAAGGTTCAGTATTGAGTGCAACCCTCTTTGCCCTTAAAATTGATTCTATCACAAAGGAACTTCCAAATACAGTTGAGACCTATCTTTATGCGGATGATCTCTCCATATCTTGCCATTCTCAGAATATGAGATCCATTGAGCGGCAACTACAGTTATCCTTGAATAAGGTCCAAAGGTGGGCAGGACTCAATGGCTATCGTCTATCTCAGCAGAAAACTGTTGCAATCCACTTTTGTAATCAACGAAAAATGCATGCAGATCCTGAACTTCAGATGTCAAATTTTACCATTCCAGTGTCCAACAATATCAGATTCTTGGGATTAATCCTTGACAGAAAATTAAATTTCTTAGATCACATTAAATCGCTGCGTACTTCCTGCCTCAAAAAACTGAACATACTCAGAGCTTTATCTGCAATGTCTTGGGGAGCAGACCGTACATCTTTGCTTCTATTATATAGAGCATTGATCAGATCCCGTTTGGATTATGGTGCTCCAATCTACGATTCTGCTCGAAAGAGTACACTACGCTGGTTGGACCCTATACAGCATAGTGCATTGCGGATTGCCCTTGGCGCATTCAGAACATCTCCTACCCACAGTTTATACATTGAAGCACATGAGCCCCCTCTTTGTCTCCGCAGGAAAGCACTACTTCTTAAGTATGCAGCCCGAATACAAAGTTGCTGTCAGCATCCTATTGGGCCATATCTCTTTAATCCACCACTGCAAAACCTTTATAGAAATAAACCCAGTAAAATAAGACCGGCAGGCTTACGCCTAATTGAAGTAGCACAGAATTGGAATATTCCTAATGTCAACAGGCTAGATGTAGTGAAATGCCCTCACCCACCTTGGACACCTCCTCCACAATTAACTTGTGATACTTATCTTCAAAAATGGGGAAAGAATCTTCTACCGTCACTCAACGTGAAACAACTCCATGCAAGCCATATTCAGAAATATGCTAATTTATTGCCAATATATACTGATGGCTCCAAATCACATTCAGCCGCTGGAGCAGCAGCAGTATTTCCCTCTACAATCATTTCTGCTTCCCTTCCACCTGAGTATAGCAGCTTCTCTGCAGAACTTCATGCAATAAAGTTAGCTTTAGAAAACCTGAATCGCTACCCATCTCTAAAATATATTGTATACACTGACTCTCTAAGCTCAATTACAGCAATACAGAACTTTTCTTACAAGGTTCATCCTATTTTAAACCAAATCAGAAGCCTCTTATTAAAAATTGAAGAACGTCATCAATCAGTGACCTTTTGTTGGATCCCAGCCCATTCGGGGATAAAAGGGAATGAACTGGCTGACAAAACTGCCAAAAATCCATCAACTTATGATTTAACCCATGATCCTATTCCAATCTATGACTATAATAATATCATACAAGCAACATGTCTTGCACTGTGGAGAGAGCTATGGCACACCCAAAGCAATAATAAACTTTATCAGTTGAAACAGGATCCACAACTTTGGCGCTCTAGCACCAAAACAGTACGCAGAGAAGAAGTAGTGCTTGCACGAGCGCGGATAGGACATACATATCTGACACACCTTCACCTACTTACAGGAGAGGATCCTCCTCATTGTCCACACTGTTCCTCGCACTTATCAGTCAAACACATTCTCATTGACTGCCCTCACTACGATCAGGACAGAATATCCATCCTCCTTTCCCTAAAAAATCTTCCGGAACCGAAGACATTAAAAAATATTATAGGTGACGATGCAAACATCAACGAATTCTTCTCGTTTTTGAAAAAAATTGGATTGTATGATAAATTCTAAAACATCACTGTAATAAATCATAAATTGATTCTATCAGAAATTTGAATTTTATCATTTTCCTATGAATAGGCGCACTATAGCCCCAGCAGCTCGTGCGCCATTAAACCCCCATCACAACAACAACATCTTTTCTTCTAAACAGCTACTCTCTCTTTGTACAAATTTCAAATCTGACCCATGTTCCCACATCTGGGGCAATACTCACATTACTTTTCTCAGGCTTTTTGACTCCATTCAAAAGAGGCTAGTTAGGTTAATTAATACATAATTAATGACCCATCTTTTACAAAGTCTGTCCACTTCTCGTGGACATTGTTTCTTTTGCCTGCCTTTTCTATAGATACTTCCGTTGGCATTTTTCTTCTGAATTGGGTTGTATAGTTCCTCCCTCTTTCTTCCAAACCAGTCTGAACATGTGCCTCCACCAGTCAACATCCTTTCACTGTCCAACTTCAAACTCACAGAACCAAATTTTCTTCTTCCTCATTTACTCCTTCAGCTTCCATTTTCTGGAATAACTTCCCTTCGTCTGTATTTTCTGAAAGTTTCAATCTTTAGAAATTCAAGTCTAATATCAAAGTATCTTCTTGACCTTCAGTCCATGCACAGTACTAAGTACTTTAAGTTCTAATACCTGTCCTGTTTAGTGTTTTAAAAAAATAATAATAATAATAAAATAAATAAATTTAAAAAAAATATATATATACATTTATTTTGGAACCAATGGACTATCTTTAAATATTCAAAATTTTAGCAATATTACTTTCCAAGTGAGACTTTGTACATTTTATTTTAAATTAAACTCCAGAAAGATAGACCCTCTAGACTCAGTATTGAACACCATACTGTTTGGTATTAAAATGAATGCTATGGTAAAACAATTGTGGACTGTAGGTAACAAATTCAAAGGGTGTACATGCAGAGCAGACCAAATTCTACCATCTTACCTGTAACTTACATAACTTTGATATTAAAAAACCAAAAGTAATATCACCTAATAATATTAAATATTAATTTCCAGAAATTATGAGATGGATTTCATCTGTGAGAGCTTAAGAAACAACAATGCTTCAGTAAACAAAACCATGCCATACAATTGAATAGAGAGGCCATGATCCTGTTGGTGTTGCCATCCACTAATGTCAGAATACTTACTAAGTTTAAAGCCAAAGGATTGGAAAAAAATAAAATAATAAACACTAAATACTTGTAGAGAATATCGTTTTGTGCACTCTTCTAAGAGAAATGTCATAACTTAAGTATCCCAGTGGATTAGTTTTCCTAGTATTTTAAATTTATTTTGGCTACCTACTTCAAACAATGCCAGATGGAAATTTATATCAGAAATCAATAATTCTCTGTTTCAAAACAAATTTCTGCACATTTGTTGTGTAACCACAAAAAAGAGTAAAGAAAAAGAGTAAAGAGTAAAGATACATCAGAAAAAGAGTAAAGATACCATCGTATTTAGTTTGCTTGGACCTTTAAAACCTCACTTAGAAATGATCACACAAATTGCAAATGCACTTTTTATTTCTTTGTGTAAAGAAATGTGAACCCACTAATTGGAACCCATTGGTTTTAAATGCCTACAAATGAAGGGTTCAGTGCCAAAAGAAATCAATGATGGATGTGGTTTATGCTTTGGGTGCATCCCCTCCATCATATGCCATTGTAGAAAAGTTGGCCCTGGAATTCAAATTGGGGTGGGGTGGGTGGCATCGAAGGTGTTCTTTGCATTAGGTGACCAGTAACAGCTAATTACCTAGAAAAACACTGATGATGTACATTAGGGATCGACAACCTTTTTTGAGTGAAAAGCCATTTTTGATATAATTTTAAAAAAAAGGGAATCCGAAGAGCCTCAGCTTGAGGAGGGGAGGAAGTTTTTATAAGAAATGGAAGAGAGTGTGTTTTATTAAAAAAAAAATATATTACATAATTTGTAATATATATATTTTGTGTGTGTGTATATATATATATATATTATGAAATATATATGCAAATATCATTTATTAATACTGAAAAAAAACGTAACAAACATCCAATTAGGTACAAATTAATGTGACTTTTGCTGCTGGACTTGAGCTATTCTCTCAACATCAGGCGAGTACGCCATAATTTTCATCTTTAAACATGCTGAGAGACTCGCATTGTTCAGACGGTTTCTTGATTTATTTTTAAAATAGTTCATGTTCAAAAATATTTTCTTGTAGAAATATGTTGAACCAAAAACTGAGAAAAGTCTTAACTCAAATATTTTAAAATTTTTATGAGTCCAGTAAGCTACTCCGCGCATCAAACACAATTTGGTCTTGCATTTTCAACTCGTCTATCACTGTCCATTTGTGTAGAATTGCAAGGACAGTCTTTTGCCTCTCGAAATCCTCAATTTCAGTTTTAAGGCATTTTAGTCTTGCACTCCACATGTCCTTGATTTTTAAGTCTTCTAACTCCATTTTAAATTGTGCTTCATGTGAGCTAAAAGTTAAAGAGCTGCAGTTACATTTTCAAAGAGCTGCATGTGGCTTGCGAGCTGTAAGTTGCTGGTCCCTGCTGTACACGAATATGATGGCAGACTCAGTCATCATTCACAAAAAATAGTGTGACTATAATTATCTCTTTTGAATTAATGCAAAACATTCTGTCAAAGGATTTAAAATTATTAGAGGTGCTTTAGCCACACAGCTTTTTACATCTACTCAATCTGATCCCCTTTTATGGATTTTAAAGGGATAATAATTATGGACTCTGTCCTAACAGGTAAAAATATAGTAGGTGTTCAATGTGATTATGTCAATTTTGAGATTATATCTAATCTAAAAGAAAAAGAATGCTGACAGAAGGTGTTTTGTTTCACCAAGTGTTCTTATTTAGATATCAGCATTCATAATGACTAAATTTGTACCAGTATGGGTACTAATTGCTGCCACACTAATCTAATTTACAACATCTGACTCTATCAGACTTATTTTTGTTTCTAAACTTATAATTTCACTTGCATGGTTAAAAATACCAAAGAAGTGAAGAGGTTATGTCAGCATATTTTTCAGGTCTTAAATCATTGTACATGAGTAGATGATTAAATTAAGATATGAATGATTGCATTACAGATAGAAATGGGGCCTGAGAGGAGAATATATTGAAAAAAAAAAAAAAAAAAAAAAAAAAAAAAAAAAAAACAACGTACAAAACCTGGTAGTAGTTAGTAGTGGCATGTGATGCAAGCAAGCAAGCTTATGCAGCATCAGCCAAAAAAAAAAAAAAAAAAAAAAACTAAACAATTCCCTCTAAATGTTTGTCCAGTTCTTCCTTAAATTTATTTAACCTATCAACTTCTACAACAACAGATGGACATTTGTTCCAGCAATTAACCACCCGCTGGCTAAAGGCAAATTTCCGCACATCTATTCTACAGGTGCCTCTGTAGCCAGTTGGGCAGGAACAGCAGTTTATAGCACACGCTTCTTGATTAGACCGGGGTTCGAGCCCATGACCACCAAATACAGAGGATGCGGAAAGGTCAGGGAATGACCACTGCATATTCCCGGAGCAATATGGCCTTAGTTGCTAATGCTCCTAAAAACCAATCAACAACAAAAAACTATTCTACATCTGTCTTTCCTCAATTTGAATTTATGCCCCCTTAGGTTCATAATCTGAACAAGTGGAAGAATCCCATCAGAATTCAGCGTGCTCAACCCATTCAAGGGCTTATACACCTCAGTCAGATCACCTCGCAGGTGCCGGTGCGGCACCTCCGTAGCCAGGTGGGAAGGAGCAGCAGTGCGTAGCACACGCTTCGGCGCAATATGGTCTTAGTTGCTAATGCTCCTAAAAAAAAAAAAAAACCAAATAACAATAACAAGGTGCCTGTGCCTAGTCTCCAGCCGGTGCAATTTCAGAACTTAAGCCTCTCTTGGTAAGAGGATCCCTTTATTCCTCTCACCAATCTTGTCTTCTCTGTACATGGCCTTCTCTGTATATGCTCAAGAAAAAATCTACATCCTTCCTAAAATGAGGCCTCCAGACCTGTACGCAGTATTCAAGGCATGGCCTGACCATTGCTTTATACAGAGGGACAATCACCTCCTTTTCCCTGCTAGCAAAATTCCTGTATATCATTGACAAAACCCCATGATCTGCCCTTGCAGCCTGTCTGCATTGCTCAGAAAACTTCATATCTGACTGCACAATTACTCCCAGGTCTTTCATTTTCTACCACTCTGTTGTTATTTGGGAGCATTAGCAACTAAGGCCATATTGCTCCGGGAATATGCGGTGGTCATTCCCTGTTCTTTCCTCATCCTTGTATTTTCTGGTGATGGGCTCGAACCCCAGTCTAATCAAGAAGCGTGTGCTACGCACTGCTGCTCCTTCTCACCTGGCTACGGAGTCTCCTATTCTACCAAAGTGTAGTACCACAAGTTGGTACATTTCTCTGGGGTTACTTCTACCCATATGCAGTGCCCCAGGGGGTATTCTGGGGTGCATATAGTGCGAGTTATCCGAGTGATATATAGATTTGATTGTGAATTGAGTTAATTTGCTTTCTTGTTTATTTACTAGTACAGTTTGCCAAGGCCTGTTTAGCTAGTCCTACTTCCTCGTACTCTGGGGTGGGCAGTCGGGGAGAATTCCCCGGCTGGCTAAATGGGCTAAATTGATTGTTAGATTTGGGATTTTGGAGAGCTCGTTAAGAGCATTTCCGTGCCCTTGATTTTGTTCCTGGTACCAAAACCCGTTTAACTTGGGTTGTGGACGGTTTTTATTGGTTTCTGATAGATTTCGGAGATTTTTTAATAAGTTCATTCAGCAGCTGTGTTTATTCAATGTTCATTGTGCAGGACTCTTGAGCTGTGTATATATTGTATATAGTTGTTATTTCTCATTGTTGAGACTTAACTTTTAAATTGTAAATAGTTGTTTTTTATTGTATACATGGCAAGTATAGAAGAATCAGATTCAACGTCAACTGAAGAAGAACTGGCGTAAGTAATATCTGAGGCCACAGATGATGAAAAGATGGAGACCGGAAAAGTTCCGTCTAATCAAGTCCAAGAATTGTCAAAGACACAGGTTTTTATTGGAAGAACACTGTTACGGACTCCTCCACATCTTAGGTCCTCCTCTCTCTCAACTTCCCAGCAGAAATCACAAAGTCACGGTGAAACAAAGAAAAGGAAAGCAAGAACTGGTAATAGTGTTGAAAAGAATAATCAGGAAAGTGCAAAGAAAACTGGTTCTCATAAGAAAAGAAGAACTGATGGGAGCAAAGAAAGATCCAAGTACGAAGGATTGGAATATGTTAAAGAAACAAGAGGTAGGCTTAGGACCTACTTACATGATACGCAAAATAAAGTTCCCACAACAGCTATGAAAACAATCTTCGAACTATGCGGTATCTTGGAAATGAAGGCTATGGATGTTCACATAGAAAACTTGTTATTAAAAGAAAAGTTAGAGGGAAAGAAAAAAAGAAAAGCTATGCTTATGTAGCTCAAGAACCAGTGAAAGATACCAAAAAATCATCAAAGTGTGTATTGATTAAAGCAGTAGATGAAAGATTCAAGACAAGCTTTTTCACTTCTTTCACAACTTAGACCAGTTCTGAAAGAAGTGAAAGTAAAAAATATAAGAACAATATGAGACTGCGGGATTGTGTTGGAGGTGGAGGACGATATTAAGAGGATAAGAGGATGTTCGAAGATACAAGAAGTTGGATTAAAATATGTTATTCCAAAGGTTGTTCATCCTAGAATTGTGGTTTTTGACATTGAAAAGGACATTCAAAAAGATGATTTTCTGGAGCAGGTTTCGATTAAAATTTGTAAAGAATATGGGGTTTCTAGGAAAGAATTCAGTGAAAATGTTGAAGTAGTCTCTATAAATAGTGTCAAGAATGGCAATGTGTCAAATTGGATATTGGAGGTTAGATCGAGGCTTCTGAATATAATAAGACAGAAAGAAAGAATATATGCCGATTGGATGGCATATAAATACAAAGAAATATTCTCTGTGGCTCAGTGTTACAAATGCTTAGGATTTGGTCATGTATCTAAGTATTGTAAAAGAGAAGCTGTATGTGGACATTGTGCCCAGAAGGGCCATGCATACAGGGACTGTAAAAATAAGGCAGAGGGACCAGTCTGCTGTAACTGTAAAAAAAGAAGCAGAAAATGTGATCACACTGCTGCTGATAAGGATTGCCCTGAGTACAAAAGAGCTTTGGAATTATATAAAAATAAGATCAGTTATGGCTGAAAAACTTAGTGTGTTGCAATTAAATGCACAACGAGCAAAGGCGAGCAGCTCAAATACATTTGGAAATGGAAAAGAAGGGTATTGACATAAGTCTATTGCAGGAGCCTTACGAAGTACGGGGATATCCAAGTAATTACGGGATTTTGTCAGACGGAAAAGTCCGAATGTTGCGATAGTAGTGAGAGGAAACGATCTTGTAGTTACTAAGATCACAACTCTATCCAATGAAAATATGATATGTGCTGAAGTTATTGGAGCAATTGGTAGAGTGTATATGATCTCATTATACTGTCAGCACTCGGTTGATATAAATCCTTATATTAATTACTTGGAGAAGATAAAGGACGTACTTCAAGGTGGCCATATAGTTGTTGGAATGGACTCTAATTCTTAATCTGTACTATGGGGTAGTGCGGAGTCTGATGATAGAGGTGAGATCCTTGAGGACTTCCTATCTACCTCTGGTATGGTGGTTGTCAATATTCCTGGCCATATACCAACATATAGCTCTGTACATGGGCAATCCTATATAGATGTTACAGTATGTACCGTGTCAATTCTTGATAAGATATATGACTGGAAAGTAGTTGATTACTTAACTACAAGTGATCATAATGGTATTTTGTTTAAATTGAGTCAGATAGAGAAAATACAGCAAATAAAGGAAGCAGAAAGGTTTCCTATTAAAACAGTTAATTGGGAAGGTTTTGATCTGGCCTTCAATGACAAAGTAAATGAAATAATTTGGGATTTACTAAGTCCTGAAGAATTTGTATGTAAATTTCAGGCCATAGTTTATGGAGCTTCAAACTTTTCAATGAAAAAGAAAAAGCTTGTATCCAGACCTGTAATATGGTGGAATAGAAATTTACAACAAATGAAGAAAGAATTGAGAAAAGCCAGGAAAAGATTTCAAAGGTATAGAAGGTTGGTGGACATTCAAATGATGGAATTGTATAAGAATACGTATAGGAATCTGTGTAAAAAATATGTTAAAGCAATTAATGATTCGAAGCAGACTTGTTGGAAGTCGTATGTGATGGAAAAAGGCTCGAGAGATCCCTGGAACACTGTTTTTAAATTAATTACTGAGAAGTATATTTTTAATTCTATAAATTTTACTGTTAGAACAGGAGATATGGAGACTTTAGGATGGAGTGAATCCATGGATATGATCCTGGATGAGTTGTTTCCTGATATGGGCACACAAGAACTAAGCCAAGAACAGAAGGAAATGATACGAGGCAATGCCACTCAAAGTTCCAATATATGTGAACAAAATTTTACCATGGAAGAGGTCCAAGATGCTGTTGCACAGGCGGTTGACGACCGGTCCTTATTTAATAGAAGTTAAGATAATGAAAAGAGTTTTTAATATAAGACCCGATTTAATGGTCAAGATGTTTAACAAATGCTTGGAGATGGGTTCATTCCCTGAGGTGTGGAGAGTGGCCCTTTTTGAAACTGATTATCAAAAGTCCGGATAAACTACCAAGTGAAGCAGGTTCGTATTGTCCCATAGCATTGTTGTCTGTAATAGCTAAAACTTATGAATGACTGTGTATCAGTCGGTTGATGATTAAATATGATGAGAATCAAATGTCCTCTGATAACCAGTATGGTTATAAAAAAGGTAAGTCTACAGAGGATGCTATTTATCAGATGACAACATACGTTCAGAGCTATGAGGGGGCGTTACGTTCTTGGAATTTTTGTTGATTTTCAGGGCGCATTCGACATGCTTTGGTGAAAGGGAATCCTTTCCAGGATTAGAACCATTGGATGTTCTGAAAAATTGTATTTAGTTTTTAAAGAATATTTTTCAAATAGAAAGATAATTATCAGGACAAAATATACTGAAGTAAAAAGAATGTTAAACGAGGTTGTCCACATGGCTTGGTGATTGGTCCTCACGCCTGGACAATAGTTATGGATGACTTTTTGAGAAGAAATCATGTTGGTGTGAATGTAGTGGCATATGCCGATGATTTGTTAATTTTGGTTTATGGCAACGCAAGGTCCCAACTAGAGGCACGTGCCTCTCAAATAATGGAGGAATTGATAGAGTGGTCCAGATTGTATAAGTTACAGATCTCAAAAACAAAGACTGTACAGATGCTGCTTAAAGGACGACTGAGTATGAATAGAAATCCAGTTGTTAAAGCATTTGATATGACAATTAGGTATGTGACCTCTGTAAAGTACCTTGGTGTGTGTGTAGGGGAGAGGATGGCGTTTTTGGAGCACATGAAGTACTTAAAAAATAAATTTCGAGTGCTGTATGCCAAGCTGAGAAGAATGATTAGAACTGATTGGGGGATAAAAGGAAGAGCGCTGAATCTCCTTTATGACTGTGTATTTGTCCCCATAATCACATATTCTTCTGTGGCTTGGTTGCACCGAATAACTAATAGTGTTGAAAAGAAGTACTTGCTCCAAGCGTAGAGGTTCGCTCTCCTATGCACAACACGGGCCTGCAGAACAGTGTCGACAGATGCTCTGCAGGTCTTGGCTGGGCGATTTCTGGCTGATTTGCAGGCCATCTTGTCGGCGTTACTATACTGTACTAGAAAGAACATCAGTAAAACTGTGTTGGGAGTTTCCTCTTGCCCAGATCTAAATAGGATATACTCAAGATCTGATTATAAAGAAGAGAAGGCAAGAATTAAAAATGAACTGATGGCTGTATGGCAACAGAGGTGGGACACGAGTGAAAAAGGACGTGTCACCCATATGTATTTACCGAGAGTTGACATATTAAATGTGCGGGCAAATCCTTGACAGCAATTTGGACTACATGCCACTTTTCTTATTACTGGACATGGATTGGCAAAAAGACTCCATGAGTTGGGACTTGTGGAAAATAATTTATGTTCTTGTGGGTTACAAGAAACTAGTGTCCATATTATGCTCCATTGTGATTAATATGTTGATCTAAGACATGAATTGGAGATAAGTCTAGGTAAACTTGAACAACAAGATCTTTGGATCATGTTCATGGATAAGGCTCTCCTGTGGTATTTTAATAAGTTTGTGAGTCTAGTTTTTAAACGGAGAGCAAGGCTAGATAGTAGTTCCCGCCTCTTCGTGGCTGGGGACAGTAACACAGCCAATTAGGATATGTAAGACGACAATAGCTAACACTATATCCTTCTTGGTTGCGGCTAAGAGGATTAGTGCTCTCCTAAGATGTGTTGTGATGTTGAATTTTAAATAGTATTTTTTATTATTATAATATATTTTTAAGAACAGCTTAAGATAATATCACTGAAGAAGCATAATCCACATATAAGCCTAGGCTTAGGAGGTGGACTTGCTGAAGGTGAGTTGAATGAATACCCATATGCAGTACTTTGCATTTGTCAATGTTAAACTTCAGTTGCCACTTCTCAGCCCATCTTCCCAAATTTTCTAGATCCTGTTGCAGTAGCACACTACCATTAACAACCCTGTTAACCTTTGTATCATCTGCAAACTTCAACACTAAGCCTGATATACCTTCATCGATATCATTGATAAATATATAAAACAACAGTGGACCCAACACCGAACCCTGTGAGACTCCACTAATAACAATAGTCCACGAAGAGCAGCACCCATTAATTACCACCTTCTGTCTTCTCCCACTCAACCATCCTTTTATCCATTGTAACTAACCCTTGATACCATTCTGCTCCAATTTGTACAGTAGTCTTCCATACACAACAGTGTTAAAAGCTTTCCTGAAATCCAAATATATGATATCAAAATTATTTTTTTGCATCCAGTTCCTTTGTAACCACATCATAATATTCAATCAAATATGTCAGATAAGACTTTCCCTTAACAAACCCATGCTATATCTGAATTATTTCTGCTGTCTTGTCTTAATATCTTGCAATGCATCTTTAGCATTAGCATTAGTAGAGGCATTTGATGCAAGAAAGCAAGCTTATGCAGCATCAGCCAAAAAAAAAAAAAAAAAAACCCACTTCCACTTCACCCCTCTGTTCGTTCAAAATACGGCCCCGGGTGCCAAGCGAATTCGAGGTCAAGCGTTCAAAGTGCGAATATATAGCGATCTTTCCAAGTGATAAAAGTTTATATTAAGTTATATCGTTTTTTACTGGAAGTTCATTTATAATTCAGTTCTATACTTGAAAAATCACAAGTAAGAACAAGGAAGGAAACTCACCTTTCTTTTTAATTACATATATTTACTCTATTTTACTAACCAACTAACTTATCTAACCGCTTGGCCTCCTTGCGGCACTGCTCCTGCCTCCCCGTGGCGGGGCCGGAAACTTGGGAGGGAAAGTCAACCTCCCAGGGCAAAAAGGAGCCTAACATGGACTACGACAATTACCCAGAGCTTGAGCAGCCTAGGCGCTCATCCAGTACCATCAACAATGCTGATCATGAAATTTCTCACGATGTAACAAAGTCTAAACGACTGCGTACAGACACAGACCAACAGGAATGCCCATCATTCCTTATCTTACATAGTCTGTCGGACAAATCTATGAGCACTCTCTCACCATTTCTTATACAAAAATGTTTGGAAAATGTGGCGGGCTCTCCCAAAATGGTGAGAAGACTAAGATCTGGAGACCTCTTGGTAGAAACAGTGAGTCGTGCACATTCTGAGAGACTGTTGAAACTAACAGTATTTGGCGGGCTACCCATTCAAGTTACCCCTCATGCAACACTAAATACTTCCAAGGGAGTAATTGCTGAGTGGGATCTGATAAATGTAACAGAAGATGAACTGGCCCAAGAACTCAAACATCAGAAAGTAATACAAGCCAAGCGCATCATGATCAGGAAAGATGGAGAACTTGTTCCCACCCGCAACATCATCCTGACATTCGGAACACCTATCTTGCCATCCAGTGTCAAAGCCGGCTATCTCAACTGCCGAGTACGACCCTTTATCCCGAATCCTATAAGATGCTACAAGTGTCAAAAATTTGGTCACGCACAAATGGCTTGTCGAGGAGATCCAGCCTGCCCAAACTGTGGGTCGAAAGAACATTCGCACACAGACTGTGACGCCAAAACACCGCACTGTCTGAATTGCAAAGGCGTGCATCCAGCCTACTCCAAGTCATGCGATCTATGGAAAACTGAAAAAAAAATCCAAAAGTACAGGGTAGAACGAAAAGTCACATACCAAGAGGCAAGAAAGCAAATTATGCTTAACGCACCTAAGAACACCTATGCAGCAGCAATGCAAAAACACCAAACAACAGCAACACAAACTGAAGTATCAGTTCCCCCAACAATGTCGATTGCAGATTGGGCCCGATCTATACTGTCACCATCAATGAAACAGACTCCAAAAGAGCAAAAGGTAGTAGATAGAGCCAACAACACCCCTGTCTCAGTCCCACCAGCAACCCCACATAGACCACCAGATATTTCAAAGTCAAAAACCGACTCAGTTACAAATAGGAAGACAAACAATATCACTTCAGAAAATATGGACACTGATAACAATGCTGACCCAAATGAACCTATCCTAGATCTTCATGCAGAAGATGTCTTGGATACCGGACGCCCAAACTTTCCAAGAAAAGAGAAAATGAAACTCGATCGCCACAAACAGCCTGGAAATAAAAAAGACTCAGAATCTTCCTCAAGTAACAAAACCAAATAATGCACCAAATCATACAGTGGAACTGTAGAGGATTCGCAGTAACATTGATGATATCCACGAGTTAATTGATCGTTATCATCCCGTAGGCATCTGCCTACAGGAGACAAATTTAACACGTCATGTGTCACTCTCAGTTAAAAATTATGCACTCTTTAGAAAAGACAGAACTGCTACAAATAATGCTCACGGAGGGGTAGCCATACTCATAGACTCCAGAGTACCTTGCAGATTAATTCCTTTACAAACCTCCATCGAAGCTGTTGCAACACGTATTGTGATTGGTATTACTTTGACAATTGTTTCTATCTACCTTTCGCCCAATCAGTCCTATACCATCCATGAACTGGAAGATCTTATTCAGCAGTTGCCAACCCCTATCTGTTTATTGGGTGACTTCAATGGACACCATCCATTGTGGGGTTCTCCCAATGCAGATAGACGAGGACAACTTATCGAACAGCTTGCTGACAGACAAAATCTGGATTATACTAAATTACTGGCTTGCCAACTTACATCCATCTCTCTACGGGTACAACTTCTGCAATAGACCTTTCGATATGCTCTCCGATCCTCTTCCCTAGTATTGAGTGGACGGCCCTCGACAACCCGCTAAATAGTGATCACTTTCCGCTAATATGTAAAATTCAAACAGCACAATCCATAATTTCCCAAAACTATGTAAAATGGAAATTTCACAGAGCAGATTGGGCAAAATTCACTCCCGAGTGTCCTTTGATGAACAGATCATCGAAACCTGTCCTATTGACACAGCTACCGATCACATCACAAGACAAATACTCGCTGCTGCATGCACTGCGATTCCACAATCACAGTCAACAACCCATAGAACCACAAACTATTGGTGGAACGAAGAGTGCAAAGGTGCAAAAAAAGAAAAAAACCGAGCATGGAATCTGTTTCGAAAATATCCCACCACCGCCAATCTTATAAACTACAAGAGACTCAGAGCCAAGGCCGTCACATTAGAAGAAAGCTAAAAGAGAATCTTGGATTCGATTTGCGAGCACGATTAATAAGAATACTGATTCAAGAATAATATGGCGGAAAATAAAACAACTAAGTGGCAAAGCTCCCCAATTATCCTCTCCAATTCTGAACTGGAATGGACAGGATCTTTCTTCTCCTGTAGATATAGCCAATGCCTAGGGACTGTTTTTTCACAGCTATCTGCCTCAACAGCATATGATCTATCATTCCAGAAGATCAAAGCATTAGCTGAAAAGTCCAAACTGAACTTCAGATCTACGAGTAAATGTACTTTACCTTATAATCAGCCGCTACAATGCTTGAACTTCAAGAAAGCCATATCTAGCTCAAAACACAGTGCTGCAGGCCCCGACGGAATATACTACATAATGCTCCAACACTTAAATAAAGAATCGGTCTGTTCACTGCTCACTTTTTTCATCGCATCTTTCTTGAACATTGTTTCCCCAGTTCCTGGCACCACTCCTATATAATAGCAATTCCGAAACCAGGAAAAGATCATTCCATTCCTGAAAACTATAGACCTATTTCTCTCACCAGCTGCTTAAGCAAAACCCTGGAAAAAATAATTCACCGTCGACTTACTTGGTTTCTCGACTCTAAGAATATAATTTCTGACAATCAATTTGGATTCAGAAAAAAATCGATCAGCCCTGGATCTCATGGTCAAAGCGGAAACAAACATCAGGAATGCATTCATTCGAAATGAGCATCTCGTCATGGTATGCCTTGATGTAGAAAAAGCCTTCGACACCACATGGCGTTTTGGTATCCTAAGAGATCTGCATTCCCTTGACCTGAGAGGCCACTTACCGTACTTCATATTGAATTTTCTTCAGCACAGATCTTTTCAAGTCCGATACCGACAAGTTCTCTCTCAAACATATATACAAGAAGAAGGGGTCCCACAAGGCTCTGTGCTCAGTGCCACCTTATTCGCAATAAGAATAAACCATATGACTAAATATATGCCCAGCACTGTGAATTCATACCTCTATGCCGATGATTTTCACTTTTTCTTGCAGTTCTCAAAAACATGACTTTCATGAGCGGCAGCTCCAAATTTCAATTAATAATATTCAGTTATGGATGGCACAGAATGGGTATAGACTCTCTTGTTCAAAAATCTAAAGTAGTTCACTTTTGCAACAAAAGGAAGATGCATCCAGATCCAGAAGTACACTTAACAAATCAAACTATCTCAGTTGTGAGGCAGCATTCGTCTGCTTGGTCTGACTTTTGATAGTAAGTTGAACTTCATAGAGCACGTTAAACATCTAAAGACGTCTTGCCTGAAAAAAATGAACATACTCAGAGTCATTTCTTCTACATCATGGGGTGCAGATCGGTACACGTTACTGCATTTGTATAGAGCCCTAATCAGATCTCGCCTTGATTATGGTGCCCCGGTGTATGATTCTGCTAGAGAAAGTGTGCTAGCGCGACTTGCACCAATTCAACACTCTGCCCTGAGGATTTCTACAGGCGCTTATAGAACTTCACCAGTCCAAAGTCTTTATATTGATGCTCATGAACTTCCTCTAACCCTCAGAAGAAAGATGTTAATTCTTAACTATACAACTAAAATCCAAAGTCTACCTACCCATCCCATTAGGCCGATACTTAACGACCCACAGTTCACAACATTCTATAGAAATAAACCAAGAGCAATTCAACCTTTTGCTCTCAGAGCTCAAGCACTATCAGAAACCTGGAATATAGATCCCGATAAAGTTCTTCAAGATTTAAGCAGTACGGATCCCCCATGGAGGTGTATTATGCCACTCTGTGACAGTTATTTTCTAAACTGGGGAAAACACTCTCTTGCAAATGTTAATATACAACAACTCCATATAGCCCATACACAAAATTATCTGCATTTTTCAAAAATATATACTGACGGATCAAAATCTGAGAGTGGAGTGGGTGCATCAGCCGTTTTCCCTCATAAAACCTTTTCTGTATCACTTCCCAATGAATGCAGCAGCTATACAGCTGAATTATACGCCATCAAAATTGCAGTGGAAAATATCCTCCATCTGACCATCCATAAAAGCATGATATATACAGACTCCCAGAGTGCGATTATAGCTTTACAGAAAAATTCTTCTAAAACACATCCTTTAATAAAGCTCATAAAATCCAAACTGATGCATCTTCAAGAACTCCAACGAGTGGTCATTTTCTGTTGGATCCCAGGCCATGCTGGGATACTAGGAAACGAACGTGCAGACTATGCCGCTAAACATCCATCCGACAGAGAATTATCACAGCATTACGTCCCATATCTTGACTACAAAAGTAACATTCAAAGAATGTGTAAAGAACAATGGAGAATTCAATGGCAAGCCCAAACACACAATAAACTCCGCCAAATAAAACCTGAACCGCAATCGTGGACCTCCAGTTTCCGTATGAACAGGAGGGAGGAAGTAATTTTAACTAGAGCGCGAATTGGCCATAGTCACCTTACCCACCTTTATCTCCTCACAGGTAATGATCCTCCACAATGCACACAGTGCAATTGTCCACTCACAATAAAGCATATTCTTATTGAGTGTACTTTATACACCACTGCCCGCCAAGTCTCTTTTAGCTTTCTACCAAACCTTAAAGAACCTTTGACACTCTGCCATATCATAGGTAACGACGCTAATCTACTGGAGTTCTTTCACTTCACAAAAATTATCGAATTATATGATCGTTTTTAAGTAATGCCATCACAACCACCATGCATATGTACCATTTATAACAGTGATAGGTGCAATATGGCCTAAGCAGCCCTTGCACCAAAAAACAACAACAACAACAACAACAACAACAACGTTCAAAATACCTGTCTAGCTGAGCCTTAAACTTATTTAGGCTATCAACCTCCACTACAAGGGATGGAAGTCTGTTCTACCAACCAACCACCCGCTGGCTAAAGGCAAATTTCCACACGTCTATCCTACATCTGTCTTTCCTCAATTTGAATTTATGCCCTCTCAGGTGATTATTCTGAGCTAGAGGAAGAATCCCATCAGCATTGAGCATGCTCAAACCATTCAAGGCTTTATACACCTCTATCAGATCACCTCGCTGGTGCCTAGTCTCCAGACACTGTAATTTGCAAAACTTAAACCTTTCTTCGTAAGAGCACCCCTTTGTTCCATTCACTAATCTTGTTGCCCTTCTCTGTACTCGTTCCAGCAGCTCTACATCCTTCTTTAAATGAGGCCTCCAGACCTGTATACAGTACTCTAGGTGTGGCCTGACCATTGCCTTATACAAGGGAACAATCACCTCCTTATCCCTGCTGGAAAAATTCCTGTATATCATTGACAATACTCCATGAGCTACTCTTGCAGCCCGTCTGCACTGCTCAGAGAACTTCATATCTGCCTGCACAACCACCCCAAAGTCCCTTTCATTCTCTACCACTGTCAGTGTAGTACCACAGAGTTGATACGTTGCTCTGGGGTTGCTGTTTCCCATGTGTAGTACTTTACATTTGTCAATGTTAAACTTCATTTGCCACCTCTCAGCCCATCTGCTCAACCTTTCCAGATCCTGTTGCAGAAGCATAGTGTCAGTAGTGTCCTTGACAACCCTGCCAACCTTTGTATCGTCTGCAAACTTGGACATTAAGCTTGATATACCATCATCAACATCATTTATAAATACAGAAAACAATAATGGACCCAACACTGAGCCCTGAGGGACTCCACTAATAACATTAGTCCACGATGAGCAGTGTCCATTGATTACCACTCTGTCTTCTCCCCCTCAACCACCCCTTTATCCATAGCAGCAATTTGCCTCCAATGTCACACTGCTCCAATTTGTGCAGCAGTCTTCCATGTGCAACAGTATCAAAAGCCTTTCTAAGATCCAAGTATATAATATCAAAGCTATTCCCTGCATCCAGTTCTTTTGTGACTGCATCATAATATCCAATCAAATTGGTCAGGCAAGACTTCCCCTTAACAAAACCATGCTGTGTCCGAGCTATAACTGAAGTCTTGTCTAAATGATCCTGCAGTGCTTCTTTAACCAGTGCCTCCATTAATTTTCCTGGAACAGAAGTTAAGCTCACGGGTCTATAATTACTTGTGTCAGCCTTTGATCCTCCTTTGTGAATTGGTTTCACATTTGCACATTTCCAGTCTATGGGTACCTCCCCTGAGTCCAAGGAAGCTCTCATAATTATGGCTAAGGGTTTGCTTACTTCCTTTGCTGCCTCCTTTAATATAACTGGATAGATCCCATCCACCGCGGGTGCCTTTCTTGTGTTTATCTTCATCAGTTTCTCCTCCACTTTACTCCCAGTTATTTCAAGATTCTGTAGCTTACTGCTAGAGTTGAATACACCTCTGGCATTCCCCTCGCTGAATAACTCCTCATGTGTGAATGTCGATGCAAAATATTCATTTAGTTTGTTAGCTACCTGAGCAGGGTTATCAACAGTTGACCCATCGATATCAAGTGGACCAATCTGATTCATCCCCTTCCTTCTAGAGTTTACATAAGTAAATAACTCTTTGCTGTTTTTCTTTGCATCCCTTGCCAAGGATTTCTCGTAATCTGCCTTCGCCTGCCTAACCTCCTTTGTAACTTGGTTGCATATCAACTTGTATCTATCATAGGCTTCTGTGTCATGTGTTAATTTGTAAGTATCCCATGCATTTTTCTTCTCTGCCATATGCCTCATTAGTTCATCTGACATCCATTTTGGCCTAAACCTTGAGCAATATTTCTTAGTTGGTATGTAAAGCCTAGTAGCTTCCAAGATTAATTCTTTGAATGCTTCCCATTTTGAATTTGCTGTTGGTAACATCATCAGTTGGTCCCACTGTATAGAATTTAAATACTGTCTCAGTCCATCGTAGTCGCCTTTACGGAAGCAATAACGCTTCCCTTTATCCCTAATGGTAGTTACCTCTTTGAGTAAATCCCACTTCAGCACACTGTGATCACTGCCACCTAGTGGTTCATTTATCTACAGATTCTTAATGCATGAAGAATCACTGCTGATAATCAAATCAAGAGTATTACTCCCTCTAGTTGCCTCCCGAACATGCTGATGTAGAAAACAATCATTCAATAAATCCACAAAAGCCCTGCGAGTGTGTGAGTGACCAGCCCCCAAATTCCCGTCAATATCTGGGAAATTAAAATCTCCCATTATAAGACTCTCTGATTTACTGGCCCACTCTATTTCTCTGTACAGTTTCTTATTATACTCATCAGAGTCATTAGGCCTATAGCACACTCCTACTCTCAATTTTGATCTCCCAATGCTTACGTCACACCAAACTGACTCAACACTGCACTGTCCAGGGATGTTGACTGGCTTCACTTCCTTGGTTTTTATGTGTTTCTTAACTAATAGCATAACCCCCCCCCTTCCTATCCTGTCTATCCTTTCTGTAGACATTGTACTCCCCAAATTCCAGTTCTGCATCCCTTATATCTGTGTGACACCACGTCTCTGATATTCCAACAATATCTGCCTTTGATGTTTTGAGCAATACCTCAAATTCATCAAATTTATTCACTAAACTCCTAGCATTGGTGTACACGCAAGTATACCTGCACCTGTTTCTATTCTTAGCTACCCTAACACAACCCATGTGTTTACTTGTACCGCAATGGCTCCCAGCAGTCTCTGAAATATCATGCATCATGTTTTTCAGGCTTCTGCTCATTCTAATAGAAGCAGTGCAAGAATCTCTTTCACCTCTGCCAGTGGCTACTGTCAATCTATTGGTCTTTGTCTCCCCCAAGCTAGCAGTTTTCCGACCCACCTAAGACTGCCTCGGTAGCATCAGCAAATATTCTTGCACTATTTATTTTCTATTTAAGTGTATCCCATCCCTGAAGAAGCAATCTCTCCTGTTAACAAGTACAGTCCAGGCTGAAAAAACTTCTACCCCTTGAGCTTTGCACAATCTTTCCAGGGCTGAATTGATCGACAATTTGGTGGTGACAGGCTTGAACCACCAAAATGGTACTCTCCCATTTATCTAAAAGATGACACTGCTGTAACAGCCTATTTCAGAAGCTTAGTGGTCTCTCACCATAAATGGTAGACTGATGTCATTTGTTTGAAAGTAGTGCATCACCAAGTAGGACAACTTGTGGTACAAGAGTCTGCTCTACTATGAGTACTAAGATCACTGCAATATTCTCTTAGGTCAAAATATGCTGGCTGGCTGAACAAAAACATAACTGGATGAAAAAAAAGAAACCAGTGACTCCATTATTTTACCTGGAACCGAAGTTAAACTGACTAGTCTGTAATTACTCGTGTCAGCCTTCGATCCTCTTTGTGAATTGGGGATACATTTTCACATCTCCAGTCCGTGGGGGACCACAACTGAAATCAAGGATGCTCTCATAATTATGGCTAAGGGTTTGTTTACTTCCTTTGCCGCCTCCTTTAATATAACTGGATAGAACTCATCTACCATAGGTGCCTTTCTTATGTTGAACTTCAACAGTTTCTTCTCCACTTTGCTCTCAGTTATTACAAAATCATTAAAGCACCCTGCTACAATTTGATAACCTTCCGGCATTTTCAATCCTTTATAACTCCTCATGAGTGAATGTAGATGCAAAATACTCATTCAGTTTGTTTGCTATCTGAGCAGGATCATCAGCAGGATAACCATCGATATCAAGTGGGCCAATTTTAGAGTTTATATAAGAAATCCATTCTGTTTTTCTTAGCATCCTTTACCAAAGATTTCTCGCAATCTGCCTAACCTCCTTTGTGACTTGAGTACAGACTAGCTTATATCTGCCATAGGCTTCTATGTCACCTGATAATTTATATGCATCCCATGCATTTTTCTTCTCTGCCGTGAGTCTCATTAGTTCATTTGACAACCATTTAGGTCTAATCCTTGAACAATTTTTCTTAGTAGGTATAATTCTATTAGTAGCTTCTACAATTAATTCCTTGAATGCTTCCCACTTAGAATTTGCTGTTGGTAACATCATCAGTTGATCCCACTGTACAGATTTTAAAAAGTGTCTGACACCACTGTAATCACCTTTATGGAAGCAAAAACCCTTTCCTTTATCCCGATGGTAATTATATCTTTAAGTAAATCCCACATCAGTATACTGTGATCACTGCCACCTAGTGGTTCCTTTATCTGCAAATTCTTAATACACGAATGATCACTGCTGATAACCAGATCAAGAATATTACCCTCTTTGGTTGCTTCTCGAACATACTGCTGCAGAAAACAATCATCCAATAAATCGACAAAAGTCTTACTAGTGTGCAAATGGCCAGTTCTCAAGTTCCAGTCAATATCTAGGAAGTTAAAATCCCCCATTACAGGACATTCTGATTTACTAGCCCATTCTATTTCTCTGTACAATTGTTCATTGTACTCATTCGAGTCATTAGGCCTATAACACACCCCTACTCTTATTTTTCGCTTTCATAGTCCTTATCTCACACCAACTGACTCAACAGTGCACTGTTCATCTCTAACAACTGGATGCACTTCTTTTAATTTCATGTTTTTCTTAATTAAAAGCATAACACCTCTCCCTTCCTACCCTGTCTATCCTTTCTGTACACATTGTACTCCCCAAATTCCAATTCTGTATTCCTAATATCAGTGTAACACCACATCTCTGATATCTGTGTTTGATGTCTTGACCAGCACTTCAAATTCATCAAATTTATTTACTATACTTCTAGCATTGGTATACATGGACATATTCTTATTCTTAGTTACTCCAACACATCCCATATACCCACCTGTTTCACGATGACTGCCATCAGTCCCAGAAACCCCCATCACCCCTCGCTACAAGCTGCCTTATTCTAACAGAAGTAGTGCAAGAATCACCTTCACCTTCACCTCTGCCTGCGGCTACTTTAAACCTTTGTCTGTGAATTTCCCCAAGCTAGCAGATTTTTCCACCCCATCTAACGCATTCTCAATACCATAAGCAAATATTCTTGCACGCTTTCTATTTAAGTGTATCCCATCCCTGTAGAAGCAGTCTCTCCTGTTAACAAGCACAAACCACGCTGAAAAAAATTCTGCCCCTTGAGCCTTACAGATTACCTCCAGGGCCGAATCGATTGACAAGGCTCTCATTATGTACTCCCTCCTATTGTGTCTGGGCAGAATTGCAGACACTTTCAAATTTAACCGTTACTCACGACTTTTTCGCAACATTGACCTGTTCTTGTTAAGTAAATCTGCAGATCTCCTAGTCTTAATATCATTGGTGCCAACGTGTACAATGATATCACCCTTTGTGCCCTTAAAAGATGATATATGCTTCACAACCTCATCAACGTTTGCCCCTGGTCCTATTCCATCTATCCTTTTTACACAGTATATTCCCAGTCTTCCTGACGATAGAGTCACCTCCATAGTAGCAATTTGCCTTGTTTACCTTTAACTGCAGTTTTTTCCTTTCAGTTATAGTAAAATTTTGTAACTTCCAGTCGTTATTATTAGTCGAGTATTGGCAAATAATGTAAGGGAAGAAGACTGTATACAGTATTAGCAACAACAAAAAAAAAAAAAAAAAAAAAGAGCCACCAATTTCATCTCTGCATCCCCCTCTAATAATATATCAATACCACATGGTAATTTGTTCCGACATTCAGTTACTCTCTGGCTGTAAGAAAAGTTGAACACATATATCCCTGAAACCATCCTTTTTCAGTTTTTGTGTGTGTGTGTGTGTGAATACCGTCATCATCATTAAGTTTACTCAGTAAATTTAAAACCATAAACAGTTCAATCAGGTCTCCTCATAGATGCCTACTTTCAAAGTGCTGTAATTTGCAGAACTGAATTCTTTTGTGGTAAGAACTAATATGGTTGCTTTTTTCTGCACCTGTTTCAGAGATCCACAAATTTCTTCAAATGAAGCTTTCAGACCTGTGTTCTGCCTGATGCAGCCTACCCAGACCTGTGTGCAAGATGCAGCCTGCACAGTGCCTTATATAGTAGGATAACTACCTCCCCTGGAAAAGTTCCTATATACATTTATATATATCAACCCCAGGGGTTCATATCTAGTGAGTATGGGCTTGGCACATCCAGGGTCCTGAGCTGGATATCATCATTCTTCTCTTCTTGGTGATTCCCTTCTTCTCTCTCTCTCTAGGTAACTTTGGAAATTTATTTTAAACTGGTGCAGCATAAGCCTCAGGCTTCCTTGCACTATATGGATAGTAATAATAATAATAATAAAAATATCATTGACAGAACTCCACAAGATACTCTAGCACTTCCTAGTGGTCAGGCGCGCGGGTGCATAAGTACACGTGCCTTGAGTGACCGGGGTTCAAGCCCGTGACTGCTGAATACGGTGCTGTTTCTTGTATTCTGTGTATCTTGTAAATTCCTCTGACCGTTTGGTCGTCCCGGAGTATAAACAAAATTTATTTTAATGTGCATGTCCTTAGGTCTCTTTCGTTCAGCACATATTGTGTGTTACCACCTAATTAGTATGTTATTCTGGGATTACTGCTAGCCAAATGCAGGACCTTGCATTTACCAATGTTAAACCTCAGTTTCAGCCAATATTTCTATTATATATAGACCTTGTTACAGTAGTATGCCTTGATTTCTGTCAGTAAGCATCCTGCCAATCTTTGGATCATCCTAAAACTTAGACAGTAAGCTTGATATACCCTCATAAATATCATTAATGAATATTATAAACAATAAGGGGTCCAACACTGTATTGTGGTGTACTCGACTAATAACATTAGGACTAGAAGTGCAGTGCCCAGTCATAACAACCGTCTTCTGCCACTCAACTAACTCTTGGTCTTATATATATATATATATTTTTTATGAAAACCCCAAACACAAAAGGTATCAAAACCTATAGTACTTAGTACCGTGCATGGGTTGAAGGAGAAGTATGGGGGGAGGGGGATGCCGGAAACTTTGCTCTAGAGACTAAACATGGGTTTCACCACTTCAATAAGCAAAGTGGTGGTATTTCACCGATTGATGAAAGTCATCTACCACCTAAAATATGTCCCAAATGCCACACACCTCCAATTTGTATGCAGTCTTTTGTGTTGAACAGTGTTAAAACTTTGCTGTAATCTAAGTAGGTCAGTTCTCTTTGTATCCATTTACTTTGTTACTTCATCATAGTAGCCAAGCAGATTGGTCAGGCAAGATCCCCCTCCCCCCCCAACAAATCCATATATGATCACACACACACACACACACACACACACACACACACACACACACACACACACACACACACACACACACACACACACACACACACACACACACACACACACAATTATATCTAATGAGATAAGGAATATATATTATTTTTATTTTTTCTGTAATTGCTAACATCACCCTTTGATCCTACCTTTGTGAATGACACATTTGCACATCTCCAAACCATAGAGATGGTTTGCTACTTCTTTTAATATTTTAATATAAGTAGATAGATCCTTTCATCTCCTGGTTCCTTGTTTACTTTTAGCTTCAGCAATTTCTCACTTGCTTTTTCTTAGTTATAACAAAATCATTTAGCTCCCAGTTATAAAATATTTATTAAAAACGGTTTATTCTGTTAATTTTGTTGAGCAGTTTATATATATACACAGTCAGACCTCTATATAATGAAATCGATCGTTCCCTTGAAAAAAGTTGTTAAACAGAAATTTCATTATAAAGAAATATAACCTTTTCAACCAAAGAAAAATACTGTAATTTCAGAAATATAGTAAAAGATGTGAAATGAGAAATAAGTGGGAATGAATCAATTTTCTAACGTTTTAAAGCAATTAATTTATCAATACATATTAAGAAATGACTAATATGTGATGCTCACAATGTATTAATACACTTTTAAGAATTATGTCGTAAAATATTTGGTTATTTTTTGTTGTGCACTGGATTCCACTATATACCATTCATAAAAATGTTCACATTTGAGTGTTCACACTCAAATATATTTTTTGTCACATTTTCTTCCCACTGAAGGCCTCGACACAAAGATACAAATGCTGCCAACATTTCTTGTTTGGAAGGTTTAATATTGCCCTCATTTTCATCCAATTTATCGTTGATATTGTCACTAGTTCTTTAAATATGCTCCAAAATATTGGAGTCACTCGGATATTCAGCTACTATGACATCATTATCAACTCCTAAAAATTCATCAAGAACAATTTCTCCACTGATCAAACCTCAATCAACTCTTCCCAAGATTGCTCAATGTCTTGTAGTAGTTCATCCCTCTCATCGCTGATACTTAGCGTTTTAGCAAAACCTGTTTTTTTGTGAAACAATTCTTAATTGTTGTTGTTTCCGTCATATCTTTACTCCACGCTTTCGCCAACCCTGATATGCACATCTGCAAATCTATAATAGAATCTATAGGTTGGTTGGTTGGTTTCTATTCACAGTATAATTTTTTTTCAATATGCTCCTTCGGTAGTGCATTTTCAAATTCTCGATAATGTCTCGGTCCATTGGCTGCAGTTTAGACGAGGTATTCGGAGGGAAGAAAACAAACTTCACACTTGTAAATTTTGAAATTACCAAGTAAAGGTGGGCGGGGCAGTCATTGACAATCAGCACGATTTTTCTGTTTTCTTTTGTCATCTTTCTATCAAAATGTAAAATCCACTGCTCAAAAATTTCACTTGTCATCCAAGATTATAGTTGTAGTTATAGTTGAACTCTGACAACTTTACTCCTTTTAAACATCGGGGTTATTTACTTTTACCCAGTGCTTTTTTTTTTGTAAAAGAAAATAGGTGCCGGTACTCATTCTTTGCTATCAGGAAAAATTGAAAATTAAAATGATATGAAAAGGATTTGAAACTGCAAAAATATCCAAAATATCGGTATCATTCGGATATTCAGGTAAAGTAAAGAGTAAACAGAGACGGGGAAAATTTTTGGAAAAATGTGGATAATGAACTTCCACAAAATAACAGATCATTATTTATGGGGTAAAAGAAAATCACTTTTCTAATTCTCGAATGGGGCGCTTAGTTGATTCACAAAGGTGTGCAACCTGCGGCCCACGAGAAAAGTGAACTGAAACAGCATTTTAAATTTTATTATCAAAAAAGTTTTCTCATTAAACGTTTTGTTCAGTAAATATAATTGTGTATTGTACTTAATTAAAATTTTGAATATTTTCAATTTTACTTTTACATGCAATAAGATATCGAAAATGTAACAAACTAAAGAAACTTGGAATTTTTTTGAATATGGCCCCGATACTAGAAAAGGTTGGACACCATTGGGAATACCTCTTGATCTGCTCACTGTTGACCAGCGCTACTTCTCCATATGTGGGACAGGTGGTCAGATAGGTTTTACCAGGTACTGCTAAGTTATACAATACTAATCACTTTAGCTCTCTTAATTCACGCAGCAGCACTAATTGCCTAAATTGCCTGAAGGCCAGAAATGCGAACAGGCCGTACCAAGTTAATTCTCTCCTAATCCGTTCACTATGTGAAAATTTTCTTCCCTCAAACGAGGGAAGAAAATTTTCTTCCCTTCCCTCAAACTGTAGTTTGTCCAAGGGGAATTCAAAATAATTAAACAGAGGTCCGATTGAGTAATTTAGAATTATAAAAATGGTTATACAGTCTTATATAGAAAATATCTTAACAATAGACAATAAAAAATGCAAATTTATTTAAATCATGTTAAGCTTATTTGAATAGTAGGTAAACGTGAAAAAATTTATGGAATATTATAAATTTCAAAGTGCATTGCATCTAAATGTCACTCGTCATTGTTAATAAAGGTGCCGGTATACCATATCGTTGCGTACCGTCACAAATAGAGCACTGCTTTTACCTATTACCAAAAGCCTCAGTTTTTCATTACCAGCCATATTTGCACCAACCAAGACTGTAATTCTCTCCTTACAATTTTTTTTTCACCTAAACCCTTTATCACCTTTAAAAGTCAGTGTCTTGTTCAGCAAACATTTAAAAAATAGACCGGTATCATTAACATTCAATATGTCTTTGGGCTTGTAATCCACAATAATTTTTTCAAAACTGTTTCTTTCCAATGAGTATAATCTTCGATTGCAACTCCACTTTCATCAGAAATAACTTTTCGAGTAAGCCATGGTGCTTTTAAAATTTGTCCAGCCAACCTGAATTGGCTTGGAATGTTTTTTTCCGTAGAAAAGATGCATATTCTATAGCCTTTTCTTTTATTAATTGCTGTGATATCGGCTCATTTTGTCTTGAATTAACTTCATCCACTTAAAAATTGCTTCATCTACATCTTCACACAGACATAATTTTGCACGTTTTCGACTAGATCTCGTTTCCTCAAACAGAAAATAGAAACATAGTTTTTCACAATTGTTAACACATTACTGTCAGGAATAACAAATTTTAAAGCAATATCTTTTTATTTTTTTTTTAAATCACTCTCTCCTAATTCTCCAATTAAATGCTTACCAGTAGAAAACAGGTTAACCGGAGCCAATGTCTGTGTTGAGAATATGCCTTAATCTTTGTGAATGGCTGTGGACACATAGATAGCAGTTGACCAGTGCAACTTCTCGGTAAAGTAGTGTATAGGTTGTATCAGTTTTACTTCTTCCTTTTAGCCATTGCTGATCCACTGCTGGGCAAAGGCCTCTCCCAAAACCTTCCATCTTTTTCTATCCCACTCCGTGGTTGGCCAGTTTCCTCCTGCAAGGTTTTACGGGCACCACTAAATTGTAGAATGTTTTAGCTCTTAATTCTTAACCATTTCAGCTCTAAATTCATATTTTCTACAACATCAGCTTTATTGCCTTAAAGGCCAGAGGTGCATACCCAGGTCTCTTGGAAATTAGTTGGTTATATGGAAATGTTCTTTGTTATAGAAAAATTCGCTATATGGAAGTTCATTAAAGAGAGCTTCGATTGTGTGTATATATACTGTATATATATATATATGTATTCTTATATTTTTACCTATACTCTGAACCCATTTAAATCAAAACATATGCATTATGTCCACTTGAACTTCTGATTAATCAGGTTTTACTGTACCTGTTTAACCAAGAAATAAATATAAAAAAAAATAAAAAATGAAGTAGCAAGGTCATTTTCCATGTGTTGTTTGGTTTAATGTTTATAATTTCTTCAATACTTTCAAGGTCACATTCTTTGAAAGACTTTTAAAAAAAATTGACGGAAAGTGGAGTTTTATTTATATATATATTTAGGGGAAAGACAGAGAGAGAGAGAGAGAGGGAGCGGTATGGTTTATTTTTTTATTTGGTTCTGTGGATGAAGCTGTTGGTTTCCCAGAATAGAAAGGTATTCAGACAAATTAAACAGAAACTTCTTTCTCTTCCTTCTGCCATATAAAATTTAAATGATGTTTTCTTAGTCTATTTATTTCTATTTATTGTTGCAGTCAAGAGAAAAATTTAGATAGAAGACTGAAAATATGATATTGGGGACTATATTGACAGAATCAACAATATCAATTTTGCATTAGGATTAATAGAGGCATATGATGCAAGAAAGCAAGCTTATACAGCGTCAGCCATAGAAAAAAAATATTTCCATTTCGCCCACCCATTCACTCCAAATGTTTGTCTAGCTCTACCTTGAAGTTAATTAAGTTGTTGACCTCCGCTACAACAGATAGAAGTTTGTTCCAACTATCAACCAACTGCTAGCTAAAGACAAATTTCCATACATCTATTCTACAATTGTCTTTCCTCAATTTGAATTTATGGTCCAAGTGTGTAATCAGAGCAAGAGGAAAAATCCCATCACTTTGTATGTGCTTAAACTCCAGATGTGGAAATTTGCAGAACATAAAGCCTTTCTTGGTAACAGCAACCCTTTGTTACATTCTTCAATCTAGTTGCCCTTCTCTGTTCTTGTTCCTGCAGCTCTACATCCTTCCTAAAATTATGCCTCCATACCTGTAGGCAGTTTAAAGTGTGACCTGACCATTTCCGTATACAAGGGATAATCACCTTCTTATCCCTGCTAACAAAATTCCTGTATGTCCTTGACAAGACCCCATGAGTTACTCTTGCATCCTGTCTGCTCTTCTCAGATAACTTCACATCAGACTGTAGGTCTTTTTCATTCTCCACTTCCCTGAGTGTAGGTATATTATTCTAGGGGTTACTGCTACCCATATGCAGTACTTTGCATCTGTCAATGTTAAACTTCAGTTGCCACCTCTCAGCCCGTCTGCTCAGCTTTTCTAGATTCTGTTGCAGTAGCTTACTGTCATTACTTCGTATCATCTGCAAACTTGGACATGAAGCTTGATATACCTTCATCAATACCATTGATAAATATACAAAATAACAATGATCCCAACGCTGAATCCTGAAGGACTCCACTAATAACATTAGTCCACGAAGAGCAGTGTCCATTGATTACCACTCTCTGCCGTCTCCCACTCAACCATCCCTTTATCCATAGCAGTAACTTGCCCTTAATGCCACAGTGCTCCAATTTGTGCAGTAGTCTTCCATGTGCAACAGTACCAAAAGCTTTTGAAATCCAAGTATATGATATCAAAATTATTTTTTCTTCCAGTTCCTTTGTGACCATATCATAGTATCCATTCAAATTGGTCAAACAAGACTTCCCCTCAACTGACCCATGCCATGCTCGAACTATAACTGCAGTGTTGTCTAGATGATCTTGCAGTGCTACTTTACCCACTGACTCCATTATTTTCCCCGAAAGAGGAGTTAAACTAGCAGGTTTGTAATTACTCATGTCACCCTTTGTGGACTGTGGATGCATTAGCATGTCTCCAGTGTCTTGTGATCATTTATATGCATCCCATGCACTTTTCTTCTCTTCCACGAGTCTCGTTAGTTCATCTGATATCCATTCAGGCCTAAACAGTGTACAGTATTTCTTAGTTGGTATGAGAAATCTAGTAACTTCCAAGATTAATTCCTTGAAGGTTTCTCATTTAGAATTTGCTGTTGGTAACATCATCCGTTGGTTCCACTGTTTAGAATTTAAAAACTGTCTAAGACCACTATAATCAGCTTTACGAAAGCAAAAACCCTTCCCTTTACCCCTAATAATGGTACACTGGTGTGCAAAACATTGGTGTATGTTTAAGCCTTGTGAGACAAGAAGACAAACTCATCCTTAAATCTAAATCCACTGCCGTGCAAAACTTAAGGACCAACACTATTTCTAAAAGTTACAACCACAAAATCTTTACTTAAGGTACACTTTACTGATGAGAGTAGATTCAGTCTTGGCAGCAATTCTGGACGTCAGCTAATCTGGCGAGAGGTTGGCACACGGTATCACCCCCAAACATCAATGAAAGCGATCGATATGGCAGTCGAGGTGTTCTCGTCTGGGGAGGCATTATCTTGGATGGACATACACATCTCCAGATACTGGAAGATGGTACTGTAACTGGAGCACGCTGCTGCACTGAGGTAATCCTTCCCCACGTGCATCTGTTCCGAGGTGCCATTGGCCACAAGTTCATGTTTATGGATGATTACACCACACCCCCATCACACTGCAGCTGTTGATGTGCTTTTGAAAAGTGAGGACATTGTTTGTATGCATTGGCCTGCCCATTCTTTTGATCTAAATCCCATTGAGCACATATGGGACGCTCTGGGGAAATGCCTAGCGGCTTGTCCACACCCACCAGAAAATGTTGACCAGCCGAAGATGGCACTGACAGAGGAATAGACGATGTTACCGCAAGAACTTATCAACAACATAGTTTTAAGTGTGGACATGCGGTGCAAAGCCTGCATTGACATTAGGGGTGGCCATATCTCCTACTGAGGACCACCTCTGCCCTTTTTTTCAATCTTTATCAGTGATGCATGTGTATGACTCTTATCATGGCAGCCAGTGCTATGTTGCCATTTTTGAATGTCCCTCTGTACCGTTTTGATTCCGTTATTGTGTCAGTGTTTTTTCCTTCATTTCTGTACATCACGAGGTTCTTTAGTATGCTTTTCCCATATCCAGGCCACTTCTATGAGAAGCTACTGGGGTGAAAACCAGACTGGTTCTTAAATTTTGCACACCAGTGTAGTTATATTTTTGAGTAAATCCCACATCAGTACACTGTGATCACTGCTACCTAGTGGTTCCCTTATCTGCAGATTCATAATGCATGAATAATTGCTGCTGATAATTAGATCAAGAGTATTATTCCCTGTAGTTGCCTCTCAAACGTGCTGTTGTAGAAAACAATCATCCTGTAAATCCTCAAAAGTCTTGCTAATGTGCGAGTGACCAAAACACAATTTCCAGTCAATATCTGGGAAGTTAAAATCCCCATTATAAGACAATCTGATTTACTGGCACTCTCTATTTCTCTCTACAGTTGTTAATTGCATTCATCAGAGTCAATCAGCTTATAACACATTCCTACTCTCAATTTTGCTTTCCAGGTATTTATGTCACACCACACTGATTCAACACTGCACAGTCCTCCCATGTCAGATGGATTCACTTCCTTAGGTTTTATGCATTTCTTAACTAACAGTATAACCCCACCTGCCTTAATATCTGCTTATCCTTTCTGTACACATTGTACTCCGAAAATTCCAATTCTCCATTTCTTATATCCGCGACACCACACATCTGATATCCCAAGAATATCTGCCTTTGATGTCCTGACCAGCACTTCAAATTCATCAGATTTATTTACTGTACTCCTAGCATTGGTGTACATGTAGGTAAAGGTGCACCTGTTCTTACTGTTAGTTACCCAAACACATCTCATGTATTTATTTTTTCCATGTTCCAAGATGACTCCCAGCAGTCCTTGAAATCCCCAGCACTTTTCTTTCCAGGCTGCTGCTCATTGCAATAGAAGCAGTACAAGAATTACTTTCATCTCTGATATATCTGCACTCCCCCGATGGTATTCTCCACCTTGTCGCGGTGGGGGAGCTTGCGTGTCCCGATGACCCAGAGAGCTAAGTCGGCGGTAGCTTAGCTACTGGTAGGGCCTCCCAAGCCGGACAGGTCAACGGGCCAGACTAAGAGGCGCCTCCATAGCCAGGTGGGAAGGAGCAGCAGTGCGCAGCACACGCTTCTTGATTAGACCGGGATTCGAACCCGTCACCACCAAATACGGAGGATGCGGAAAGGTCAAGGAATGACCACCGCATATCCCGGAGCAATATGACCTTAGTTGCTAATGCTCCTAAAAACCAACCAAACAAACAAACAACAACAGACTAAGAGAGATACCCTGGCCCTCCAGGTTGGGGGTTGCTGCAACGGGCTAGCTCCTCGTTCAGTGTAAAAAATACACAAATGCTAAACGACCTACAAGTGAAAATGGACTGCACTTTCGGAAACGACTCGGCAAACGGAAAAGGACTATGATTTTGGGATGCTGGAATATTCAAGGCCTTTCAACTAAAAGAAACTTTCTTTCGGATGAACTGCAAAAATTCAAGTTAGACATCGTCGTGTTATCAGAGACAAAGAAAAAGGGATGTGGAGAGGAAATAATGGGAGAATACTACCATTTTTGGAGTGGAGTTGATAAGAGTGAAAGAGCCAGAGCAGGAGTTTCTATTGCTGTGAAAAAGAAATTGAGACACAACATCAAAAACTGGCAATTTATTAATGAAAGAATGATCTCATTGGAACTGAAAATGTACGGGAGAGAAATATGTATTTTGGGAATATATGCCCCGACTAATGACACCGCCGATACCTTGAAGGATGAATTTTGGGATGATCTGAGAGATCTAATAGAAAAAATTCCTAAGAACAAAGAGATATTTCTAATGGGAGATTTCAATGCAAGAGTAGGACTGAACAAAATAGCCAAGTTATTGGAAGATTTCACTGAAAATAACTAGCTCCTGTGGGACCAGTGCTTTCTGCCTTGAATATTGCTGGTGTGCCCAACATGCACAAGCATGAGCTGTGGCATTGAGTTGGGCACCTGAGAATTTGATGGGACTCCCTATTTTAAATCCTTCAAGTGCTTCTACCATACTCTTCAAACTCTTATAAATGCCCATCAGAATGCTGAGTTGGCGCCTTCTAATTTCTTGACTCTCTGAACCTACACACAAAGACATCCTCCTTGGCCATTCATTTCGTGTTCCAGAAAGACCTGCAAACATTTCACAAGCTGCACATTTTTTTAGGCCGTAATGAGTTGGAGAATCGCCCTCTTTGGTTCTTCCCCCAAGTGCTGTGTGCTCCACACAGCACTCGCACTGCTTTGTGCTCATTGCTTTGTTGCTCTAGTCTTTTATCTTATAATTTCCATTTAAATACAATTTAAGTAATTAACAATGAAAATTAATAAGCTTAATAAATTTGATTGATTAATTGACAATACTACAATGCAGTAATACCTATTTTGCTATCTAGTTTCACGTTATACCTTACTATATCAAGTTCAAGATATGCGCTCTCATGTTATGCTATACTGTAACGATCTCAACATTAAATTAGTTATATCCTTAGCTAAATTCTGAAGATAAGGAAAAATGCCCAAAAAGTGATTAACACCTTCAAACTACTTACGACATTCTCGCCAAAACACAGATACAATAGCAGTACAAGTAGGGAGTCGTAACTTGCAAAATCAGTAGCTAAATTTAAAAAATAAGATAACGTATACTGCTAAGTCTATTTAATCTATATGTAAAACGCAGTTTAATATGTTAATCAAGAATACGGCAAAAATTTCCAAATAATTTATCTGTTTGCAGGACTCAAAAAAGTCTACGACTTTTCACTTATAGTCTCGTTTTTCTTGTTCTGGAAAGAAGTGCGCAGTGCAGAGGAAAAGATCAATCTCGAAAATATAAAATGTCAATATTGTGTTCCTATATTTTGCTAAGATGAAATATTGAAAACTGAACTAAATTTAGAATCATTTTGGACCTCCATGTGCCTCAATTAAAATTTAAAATTATCAATGTGGATTCAGCTTGTGACTGAAAGTTATCTTGTATTGAAGGGGTGACTGTTTTGCTGAGGGAGCTTACAGTGACATACTTACATTGTGAGATTGAGCCTATATTGGTCCTTAAAAAATATTCACTGCCAATTATTACTTGTTCTCCTATCGAAAAAGATGTCTGAGCTTTCCCTCCCTATCTTCAAAAAAGCAGCAAACAGTGTGGTAACTAAGTTTTATTTGACACCTCAAAATGGCCTTGGATGCACAGCAAGTGTGCACAGAATGACTCCTACAGGCACCACCTCATTCAGTGTCAATAAGATGGTGACCATGCAACAGAAAGTGCAGTTTGTGTTGTGGTATAAGTTTAAATCTGTCATAACAGTGCAACGTCAGTATCAACATACTTACAGACAAGATGCACCAACAGGCTAGACTATAATACATTGGTTTAATCAGTTTAAGGAAACTGGCAGTTTAGACATTAAGAAATCTCCAGGCTGACCACCAACATCTGAAAATAACGTGGAGCGCTTGAGACAGTCTTGCTTACGTAGTCCGAAGAAATCCATCGCTCGTTGCAGTCTGGAGCTTGGCATTCCAAAGACCACCATTCAGAATGTGCTTCATAAACAACTGAGACTGCATGCATACAAGATTCAACTCAAACACAAAATCAAACCTGAAGACCGTCCCAGACATACTGAATTTGCTAGTGCCATGTTAAATGAGATTGATAATGATGAAAGTTATTTAAAACGCATTTTGTTTATTGTTGAAGCAACCTTCCACATAAATGAGTGTGTTAATTATCGCAATTGTAGAATTTGGGGGTTACAGCAAATGATGTTTACTAGTATATACATGATACTCCTAAAATAAATGTGTTGTGTGGACTTATGCACAATCGCTTACTAGGCCCATTTAAGTTTGCTGAAAGGAATATAACTAGCAACATTTATTGGGATATGCTTCAGCTTTATGTTTTCCCTCAACTTGAAGACATAGAAAGAGAGAAAGGGGTTCTGTGATTTTTCAGCAAGATGGTGCACCACCTCATTTCAGCCATAATGTGCATAATACCCTAAATGAGAGCTTTGCTGATCGTTGGATCGAAAGAGGTGGATCTGTGCCTTGGCCATCAAGAAGTCCTGACCTGACATCATTAGACTTTTTCTTGTGGGGCTACCTAATGAACATCATCTATGCAGAAAAGATTTGTGATCTGCACCATTTAAGAGAGAAGATCACAGCTGCAATAGCAGCCGTTATGCCAGAAATTATTGAGTGCACGTGGACAGAGATCGACGGCAGCTAGGATGTTTGCCGAGCATTGAACGGTGCTCATATTGAAACATACTAAGGTATGAAGCAAAACTTGAGATAATCCTGTAGATATTAAAAAATAAATCGATTGATTGATTTAAGTATTTGTGTTGTTATTTTGTTATGATATCACAGACACCTTTTTTGATAACCCTGTATATACTGGAATAAATGGTTACTCAGCAGTGAAATTGTTAAGCTTTATTGTTGTGGCTGTACAGAATATAAATGAAAATTTATTTTGCTGCAATGAAAAAAAAAAAAAAAAAAAAAAACCCGATAAGTGTCACCTCTTCTGTTTTTAATAGCTAGACTTAGAGGTAGTCTTCTTTGCTTGTTTGTAGCAATTAATGAATGATTGTGTGGATAGAAGCAATGGTAATTGACAAAAAATAAGTGCTTTACTGTATTATTTTTTTGTATTTTCATTTTGTAAGTTTTTCTAAATTTTTAAATATTTAAGCTAATATTAAATTGTAGGTCAGTAATGAAGTTTCCAGATGTTCTCGAATATCACTTGATATATCTGCAGTGTCACCTGTAATCATAATACCACAGAGCTATTGTTCATCTGATGTTCTAGTAGCTGATCTTGGAAGACTAAAAATCCATAATGCCTTTTTGTTTGCTGACTCACCTGGTGCTATTAGTACTATATATAAAACTCCATCACCTGATATAAGGTAATAATGAAATTTTATTAAATTTTCAATGTATTCAAAAAATATTATTTAGAGATAAAAAAATTTTCTTAATACAGTAGACTGTTGAAATAACCACACCCCAAATAATGGAACATTCGAGCTAACAGCACATCGAGATCAATTTTTTACATACAACACAGATGTCTCTCAGTGATGGAAAAAAAAAAAAAAAAAAGGCAAGTCATGTGATCACTGTACACCTAATTCTGTTTTTGCACTAACTTTTTTTACACGAATTTGATTTAACACGAATTCAAAATAAATATTTCATTCTCTTTTTATGTGAGTCATTTTGATTTAACACGATTTCTATGAATTTTTTTTGCCTAAATTCTAAGAAAATTTTTTTTTATTTGTGGCATATTAGTGTCATTTCTATATTACATGCACCAATAGATTGGATAACAGCTGGTGTGTGCGTTTTGAAATGCGTGCTTTTGTTTACCAATGTATACGTCTAGGTATCTATGAATCATCAACATTTTTATTGGATTTGGTGCACATCTACGGTATTTGTGCATTTTATCTTCGGAAGACATTTAGTAGTAAGCGCTATTTCAAAGTGGAATTTGTGCACATATAAATTTATTAATTTTGCCGATAGTCAATAAATTGGATGTTTACAAATTTTTCATATCTTTTTTTATTAATTATAACTGAGATATTTTTCGGTAGCCCTTATATAATGTTGAATGATTCACCTATTACCAAAATGAAAAGGAAAGAGATTTCTTTGGAACTTAAAATTCAAATTTTAGATCGTCTTGCAACTGGACAAGGGGCTACGTCTGTAGGAAAGCATTTTGGTGTACATGAAGCTACTGTAAGAACTATTAAGAAAAATGAAGCTGCAATTAGTAAGTCGGTATGTTCTGGAACAAAAGTAAGTGTTAATTCATCATCATATACAAGAGATATTGTCAAGGAAAAATGGAAAAGGCTCTGGTAATATGGATAGAAGATCAGTCACAAAAAAGAGTACCATTAGATGGAAATGCCATCAAGCAAACAGCACTATGAATTTACAGACAGATTAAAGAAAAGGAGTCAAGCACTTCATCTCAGTTTAAACAGAAAGTATGTATTTTTTTTCTGCGAGTACAGGTTGGATGACAGGGTTTCTTAGAAGGCATGTTCTTCATAATATAAAAATTAAAGGTGAAACTGCATCTGCAGATGAATTGGCTGCTAAAGTATTCCCGCAGAAACTTGCAAAAAGAATTTCATTAATAGAGGAAGAAGATGATGTCCACAACATTTCTAGTGATAGGAGTGATATTCCAGTCGTACGCAAACGTATGCGCCGTTTATTATCAGAAAGGGAAAATGAATAAAATCTTATGTGTAAAACAGATTTTTTTTGTTCATGAAGAATTTTTTTTCATTTCATATGCATACAAATTTACTTTAATACATTTTCATTACATATTATTACATGTGTATTTTGTTGAAATAAAATAATAAGCTTAAAACGAATATTTTTATGTGTTTTTTTTTAATTATTTTTACTGATTTTTTAGATCCGGAACCAATCTTCTTTTATTCCATAAATACAATGTCTTTTTTTTACATGGTTTTTTTTTACTCATATTTTTCAGGAACGTATCTATCGGGTAAAAACAGAATTAGGTGTATTTGTTTATGCTTGCCATTTTGAAAGTGAATTCTTTACTGATATCACCGATTATACCATTGTTTTACATTTATTTTAAATTAAAAATCCCTCACTATGGCTACTAAAGTTAATAAACCTCATATAGAAAAGAAAAGAACAACAAAAATATTGGAATGAGCAGAAGCCTGGAAAACAAGATGCAGGATATTTCAGAGACTGCTGGGAGTCATTGCAGTACAAGTAAACACATGGGTTGTGTTAGGGTAGCTAAGAATAGGAACAGGTGCATGTATATTTGCGTGTACATCAATGCTAGGAGTTTTTGATTTTTGAGGATCAGTTTTAGACTGGCCGTCCTCCAGCTGGTTGGAAACTGGCCCACTTTGATACAGGTGTTGTACAGTCGGAGCAGGAGGTCCGGCATAACCTCCGCAGCTTTCTTGACCATTTCTGGCTTGATGAGATCGGGGCCAGGGCACTTTTTGTTCCTGGTTTGTGATACCGCTTCTTGTAGTTCGTTGGCTGTGACAGGGGGTTCTAGTTGTTCGGTCTCATATTCTTCGTTTGCTTGGCAGATGGCTTTCTGGTCCTCTGTTAGTATGCCTGGTGGGTCTTGGATTAGATTACTGAGTATGTTCTTTATTGAGTCCTGTCATGTTGCAGTGAGTGTTCCTTGTGCCGTCTTTGTTACGGTCATCACTTCGCCTCTGGGGAGTTTGGTTGTGGTGATTTTATACACCACTCCCCAGGGTTCAATATTTCCTGTTACTTGGACAAGTCGTTCCCAGGATGTTTTCATGTTTTTCTTAATAGTTTCTGTATAAAAGTTTCAGATCTGTCTATATTGTTGTCTCAGCTCCGCGAGTTCCACCTGGGGCCATGTTCTTAGTGCCCTTTGATACTGCTTTCTTTTATCCTGTACTTGTCTTCTCATTCTTTGCAGCTCCGAGGTCCACACAGCATTGCTCCCGTCATCGGAGTTTTCCTTGTCATGGACGCTTCCGCTGCATTGATGATTATGCAGGTTATATCTTGTGCGAACTGACTGGGGTCTATCCTTTCACCTTCGGTCTCCCGTCTGTCCAAGTCCTCCATGTACTGTCTCCCTTGGGTGGATAAGAAATTGCAGTGGCGTCCCAATTTGCTTTCCCGATTGCGAATCTGTTTGACAGGTATTTAGTGGTGACTGTTCTAGCCTGATTCCTTTGTATGCTATAAGTGATGGTTCGGTGGTCAGACGTAGTCCACGCGTTTTGTACAGTCCAGTGGGTTACATTTGTATCTATATTTCTGGATGTTAAAGTTATGTAGATCGTTTCTTCCCATAGCATGTTACAATACGTTGGGAGGCAGAAAGGCTGGTTTATGACTGTAAATATTGAATTTGCTAGGAAGTCTTCTAGTTTCCATCCGTTTGAGGTTCCCCTCGGTCCGGTTTGGCACTGTGCCAGACAAGTGATCGGCAGTTAACGTCCGCTCCAATCAAGATTTGATGCCCTAGCAGGGTTGTCTGTACTGATTGTAGATATGTTGTGGTAAAGTCGATTTCTACTCCAGGCCTACAGTAGAGGGCTATTATGTAGTAGCTGCCTATAGGCAGCCTGTGCCTGTGCCTGTGCCAGCCCTGGGCGTGCAAAGTTGTGGTATCTTTGTAACCGTTATCTCTGGATTTCTTACTATACTGCTGCCCAGGGGGGTGTCTTCGTTGCTTTGAACAATTTTATAATTGAGCGGGCATCCCCTTACTTGTTTCTGATTGGTATACGGTTCTAGGACTATGATAATGTCTGCATTATCCTCATCTGCTTGGAGTCGTACCTGCTCAACAACCGCTCGAGCTCGGTGGGCGTTTAGTTGGTGTATCTTTAGTACGCTACAATTGTATTTTTTATGTTGTATTCCCATAATCGATTCTTTGTTGGTAGGTGCCTTTTACCTTGAGGTAAGTGGGACAGTTTTAGTCTCGGATGGAGTGGTTGTGATTCATTCTGAGGCCTTTGCAATTGGTGCAGATGGGTTCCTTAGTTTTGTTGGGGCAGGTCTTAAAATCATGTCCCCTCTCTGAGCAGTGGCCGCAGGTTGGTTCCTTTTTGGGCACAGGTGTGAGTGGTGTGGCCATATTTTCAACATCTAAAGCACATCGGTATGGCCACATGCTCTCTAAAACGGAGACAGCTCCACTCGAAAAAATCCTGCTTTGGTGTTTTAGGACCTACCAGGTGGGCGGAGTCAGCTCAACTGTCCAGTTATATCATCCTCCATTTGTTTTGGACTGGGTTCTGTATTTTGGTGTCAGCAGTGTAGCCCCTTCTTGATTCGGTAGGTGGCTTTTTAAGTTTCTTCTATATATTTCTTCCGTGAGTTGTTGTGGTTGTAGATTTTGTTCCACATTGAAAATAACTATTGATGGGCCTTTCTTTTTTGGGGTCTCTGCCATGAGTCCCACGGTATTTAGCTTGGGGTTCGTTATTATCCCCTTGGCTTCCTCCTTGCTTTCCGTCTCAATTACGATACCAGGACTTCTTGTTTTCCGGATTGACTTTATCCTAATGTCTTCGAAGTCCTCTTTGAGATTGTTTATGACTTTTTGCTTTATTTGTTCACTGGAGGGTCTCTCTTCTCCGGTGGGTCTCAGTATGACGATGTTTGGGGTTTTCAATAATACTTTCTTTTGTTGGATTTCCACTTTGTTTGTTTTCTCTGCCTCGTTTGGTTTATTCCTCAGCCCTTGGGCATAGCTGGGGGTGCGCTGTGGCATTTTGTTTGCCCCACATTCCATATAGGTTTGTAGCCGTGTAGCTATTCTCTCACTTTCTAAGTATGTACCATGGAGAATTGTCTCCATTTTTTGAAATATTGTCACAATTTGAGACCTCAATCCAGAGGAGATCCTGTTAGGGTTCTCTTTGAATATATTTTCAAGGGCCATTTTTAAAATGAATGTTTTCTCATAGACGGAGCCCTCTGGAAGAGTGTGGTTCAGGGGTGGTTCCTGTTGTTTGTCATCGTTATTTGTTTCCCTTTGAGATGCTGTGTGGTCCCGCTGCTCTCTAGACTCGGTCTGGGAGCGGGTTACTCGCTTATTTTTTTGCTTGGCTTGAGAGGCCCCTGATTGGGTGTCCTCCATATCTTCTGTCTCGTCAATAATGTCGAGGTGGTCACTTTGTGACTGCATCAAGGATTCCATAATTTTTTCTGTTTTCCCTTCCATTTGGCGAATTCCAGATAACCGGGACAGTTCGGTTTATCGGGCGTATGTTGGGATGATCTGTTAGGGCACTGAAAATGCTGTCAGACGATGTCCTCCACAAATCTGTGGTTGAATTTGGAGACAGGTGGTTATTGAAGTTTTGTGCTATCCCCTTCGGTCACTAAGGGGGGGGTAAACAGCCTAGTGTGAAAATGCTCCCAGAAGAGCAGGATCACTTCTCATAGGGGCTTCCTGGGGCGGCAGTCGTGGGTTCGAATCTCGCCTCGGGCTTGGATCAGAGTAAAATGCAAAAACTTTGGGAGGTGCATTATGGCCACAGAAGCTGATGCGCCAACAACTAACAAAGAAAAAAAATAAAAAAGTAAAAAATCGCTGGACAGTGCAGTGTTAAGTCAGTTTATTTATTGGATGATTGTTTTCTACATCAGCATGTTTGGGAGTCAGCTAAAGGGAGTAGTACTCTTGATTTTATTATCAGTAGTGATTCTTCATGCATTAAGAATCTGCAGATAAAGGAACCACTAGGTGGCAGTGATCACAGTGTGCTTAAGTCGGATTTACTAAGAGGTAACTACCATCAGGGGTAAAGGGAAGGGTTATTGCTTTCATAAAGGCGACTACGATGGTCTGAGACTATTTAAATTCTATACAGTGGGACCAACTGAAGATATTACCAACAGCAAACTCAAAATGGGAAGCATTCAAAGAACTTATCTTGGAAGCTTCTAGGCTTTACATACCAACTAAGAAATATTGTTCGAGGTTTAGGCTTAAATGGATGTCAGATGAACTAATGAGACATATGGCAGAGAAGAAAAATTCATGAGATACATATAAATTAACATGTGACACAGAAGCCTATGATAGATATAAGTTGATCTGTAACCAAGTTACAAAGGAGGTTAGGCAGGCGAAGGCAGATTACGAGAAATCTTTGGCAAAGGATGCAAAGAGAAGGGCAACAAGATTAGTGAATGGAACAAAGGGTTGCTCTTACGAAGAAAGGCTTAAGTTTTGCAAATTACAGAGTCTGGAGACTAGGCACCGGCGAGGTGATCTGATAGAGGTGTATAAGGCTTTGAATGGTTTGAGCATGCTCAATGCCAATGGGATTCTTCATCTTGCTCAGAATAATCACCTCAGAGGGCATAAATTCAAATTGAGGAAGGATGGATGTGGGATAGATGTGCGGAAATTTGCCTTTAGCCAGCGGGTGGTTGGTAGGTGGAACCGACTTCCATCACTTGTTGTAGAAGTTGATAGCCTAAACAAATTTAAAGCTCAACTGGACAGGTATTTCGAACGAACAGATGGGTGAAATGGGAGTGGGGCTTTTTTTTTTTTTTTTGGCTGATGCTGAATAAGCTTGCTTTCTTGCATCATATGCCTCTGCTAATGCTAATGCTAAGAAAAACAGCAAAGAGTTCTTTACTGATATAAACTGTAGAAGGAAGGGGATGAATCAGATTGGTCCACTTAATATCGATGATTCAACTTTTGATGATCCTGCTCAGGAAGCTAACAAACTAAATGAATATTTTGCATTGACATTCACACATGAGGAGTTATTCAGCAAGGGGAATGCCAGAAGTGTATTCAACTCTGGCAGTAAGCTAGATAATCTTGTAATAACTGAGAGTAAAGTGGAGGAGAAATTGTTCAAGATAAACACAAGAAAGGCACCTTGGGTGGATGGGATCTATCCAGTTATATTAAAGGAGGCAGCAAAGGTGGTAAGCAAACCCTTCGCCATAATTAGGTGAGCTTCCTAAGACTCAGGGGAGGTACCCATAGACTGAAGATGTGCAAATGTGACCCCCAATTCACAAACAAGGATCAAAGGCTGACACAAGCAATTATAGACCTATGAGTTTAACTTCTGTTCCTGGAAAATTAATGGAGGCACTGGTTAAAGAAGCACTGCAGGATCATCTAGACAAGACCTCAGTTATAGCTCGGACACAGCATGGTTTGTTAAGGGAAAGTCTTGCCTGACCAATTTGATTGGATATTATGATGCAGTCACAAAAGAACTGGATGCAGGGAATAGCTTTGATATTATATACTTGGATCTTAGGCTTTTGATACTGTTGCACATGGAAGACTGCTGCACAAATTGGATCAGTGTGGCATTGGAGGCAAATTGCTGCTTTGAATAAAGGGGTGGTTGAGGGGGAGAAGACAGAGAATGGTAATCAATGGACATAGCTCATCGTGGACTAATGTTATTAGTGGAGTCCCTCAGGGTTCAGTGTTGGGTCCATTATTGTTTTCTGTATTTATAAATAATATTGATGATGGTATACCAAGTTTGCAGACGATACAAATGTTGGCAGGGTTGTTAAGGACACTACTGACGCTATGCTGCTGCAACAGGATCTGGAAAGGTTGAGCAGATGGGTTGAGAGGTGGCAAATGAAATTTAACATTAACAAATGTAAAGTACTACATATGGGAAACAGCAACCCCAGGGCAACTTATCAACTCTGTGGTACTACACTGACAGTGGTAGAGAATGAAAAGGACCTGGGGATAATTGTGCAGGCAGATATAAGTTCTCTGAGCAGTGTAGACGAGCTGCAAGAGTAGCTCATGTGTCTTGTGAATGATATACAGGAATTTTTCTAGTAGGGATAAGGAGGTGATTATTCCTTTATATAAGGCAACGGTCAGGCCAAATCTTTAGTACTGTATACAGGTCTGTAGGCCTGATTTCAAGAAGAATTTAGAGCTGCTGGAACGAGTACAGAGAAGGGCAACAAGATTAGTGAGTGGAACCAAGGGTTGCTCTTCCGAAGGAAAGCTTATGTTCTGCAAATTACAGTGTCTGGAGACTAGGCACCGGCGAGGTGATCTGATACAGGTGTATAAAGCCTTGAATGGTTTGAGCATGCTCAATGCTGATGGGATTCTTCCTCTTGGTCAGAATAATTACCTGAGAGAGCATAAATTCAGATTGAAGAAAGACAGATGTGCTGAAGTTTGCCTTTAGCCAGCGGGTAGTTGGTTGGTGGAACAGACTTCCATCCCTTGTTGTGGAAGTTGATAGCCTGAATAAATTTAATGCTCAGCTGGACAGGTATTTTGAACGAACGGAGGCGTGAAGTGGAAGGGTTTTTTTTTTTTTTTTTTTGGCTGATGCTGCATAAGCTTGCTTACTTGCATCATATGCCTCTACTTATGCTAATGCTAACATTAAAGCTTAGTTTAAAACTTGGTATAATCGAAACTATTACATAAGACGTTACTGGGTATAATATACCCAGTAATTTCTTACATACACCCATGTGTATTGTGTCTGTAAGTTGCGCGTGTTCTATGGTCGTTTTGCCTTTTTTGCTGGACGAAAAACCCCAGTTTCTGGGGGGGGGGGGACCTTGCTATCTATGCGTGAGACAACTAACTCAGCTACGAAATGAAAAAAGCCCATGAAAGTCCCTTGTGTCATTTGGGGGATTCGAATCTGGGCCTTTTCGACCTGGTTTGGAGATGACGGTGGTGATACCCTGTGCTCCCCGCACAGACTAAACTTGATATAATGAAGAAAATAGAACGGGATGTAAGCAGGAGTGTATTAATGGCGGAATATAATATTGGATCATCAAGATGTTTGTTTTTTATGTGCAATTAATAAAATTGCATTCCACCCCCATTTTTGGACAAAAGCCTCAAGTTGCATAGTGAGTTAACATGCCTACAAGTTAGTGTAAATGTATCAGATCTTCCACTAACTTGTAAGCATGTAAATTCGCTACTCAACTTGAGGATTTTGCCCTAAAATGCAACGTAATTCAAATTACCACACACCATCAGGCATCTCTCATATTGTGGGGTTATACTTATCAACTACCTTGCCATCGTTGCAACACCACCGTGCCTGCCCACCCACCGAAGAGGAGTCAATCAGCTCCAAAATAGTGCCGTCTGGGTGGTGGCATCCGCTGAGAATAAGTAACAATAGTCTTCTCCTATGGTGAAGTGTTACTTATTCGAGGTAATCAATATCATGGCAACTCGTGAAGGTATTCACAATATGAAATATACATAATGATGGCAATCTTATAACTATTTAGTATTTAGCTGCGAGCAGATCTGATGCATTTGTACTAACTTGTAATCATGTAAAATTGCATTCTTAATCTCTCTATTTCTTATTTAGACTCATTATTTCTGCATTAAATATCTTTTAAAAAAACTGTCTGGATAATGGAAAAATTGAAATAACAGCACCTTGAATTCCCAAAGTGCCGTTATTCTGAAAGTCTACTGTATTCAGAACTTATATTGAAGATTTTTTAATATTCAAATCATGCTTGCTGCACTGAAAAATTGATTTATTCAATTTACTTTTTCAGAAAGGAATTAAAACTCAGGTATGCTACTACAACAGGATCTAGATTAAGTAGCAGTTGAAATTTAATATTGACAAATACAAGGAACCATGTGGCTTGCAGAAGGATGCATATCCTACTGGTGCATTATGTCTATACCAGTCAGTGCTCATCCATGTGGTTCATGATCACTGTTAACCCTGGTCTCTTTGTAGCGCAATGGACTTCTATCTTTCCAATCTTTGTCCTTTCATGATAATACTTTTAAGTGATGAATTGCTATCAATTTTCTTTGTTGCATCTCCTTGTGCTGCTTTGGAATGTCGATCTTTGAATTACATCTGCACAGCAGCTAGATGTATAGGTTCTATGAGTATTCTGTAATTTAGAATTGTATTCCATGTTTATAATAATAAATATGAGAGTTGCCTTAATATCCAAATAGGAGATCTTATTTCAATTTCCAGGATAAAATCAAATAAATTAAAATTACATTAAATTAAAAACACCGAATTTCAATTTGAATAAATAAATAACCTAAAATACGTCGATATGCTCATACTTCCCATACATGAACCCTACAAACACCGGAACACACTGACATCAACCAGCCCCAGACATCAGATAACCCATGCACTAAAGAAAACTGAGCACGTTTCCGTCAAAAATAAACCTTATTTAAAATGCGCAATCGTTTTATTATTAAAACCAAATCTCCTTTGAAGGGACCAAACTTTTTTGTCTGCGAGACATTTTCACCAGAAGGATAATAATACTGAAATCTCAAATGTTTCCCCCTAAATTTATTTGTTGATATGACAGATTAAAAAAAAGTGAGATAGATTGAGATTTTCATCTCTTAGTATTTTAAATTCTTACATCATTATCTAATCATATTGACTATTATTCCACTTCTTCCATTCTAGGAAACTCTGAAAAAACTATTTTCAAAAATTTTTTAAAAATTAAAACATGAGAGATTCTGTTAATCAATTAATTAATACTTATAAAACACTTACTTTTAAATACTATACCCAAAGACTTCATATAAATTTTCTGAAATATTGTTTATCAAAGCATCTTATTCCAAAATTTGCTAGGGTGAATTTGAAGCAAAGAATTCTGGGGTTAAAAAATTTAGTTTAATGACTTTGTTTAGGATAATTGTAAAAAAAAAAGTGTTTTTTACAGCTGTGTACAATGAGGGTGAGATTAAAAAGAGTATTACCTCCTAACAAGTGGACAGGATTAAAAATGAAGATTGAAATACAAAAACAGCTAAAATGTTAGAGATTTCTGATAGACATACAAAAAAGTTATCATCTTTGTTAAACGAAGGGAGATTATAATGGGAAAAAAGTTTTTTGCATACAATAGGTCCAGGGATCTTCACACAGTAAATATTACCGATAATCCTATCACAAACAAGGGGTTCGGTGTTTCTTATACATACAACGTGCCTGTTGACCTTAATACATGTAATATAACAAATATTCTTTCTGTGTGTAACGTGTTCAAGAATCCTCCATGTTATGAATGTCACACTGTCATGTCAAATAGTAGATATGGGGGAGGGGAGTTGTATAGTACACACCAATTTACACAACAAAATCATCATTCTGATACAAGATATTCTAATTTGGATACCGTGACTCCGTGCACTCATTTCAAACACACATCATAACAATTTACATTCTTTGATAAGGGGAAATCCTGGTGATCAAACATATAATAAGGTTATAAATCTTTCTTCAGTTGAGTTATCATCTTATAAAACAGCATCGTTGAGTAAAGGTTTAAATTATGATTTTGGCACCAAAAAACCTTCCAAAAAAACAAGCGATTATTAGAGATGGAACATGGCCTTAGAGATACAACTAACAAGGAATTATTAATTCAACAACTGAATAATATTATTAATAACTCTAAAGAGATATAAGTACCTATTTTAAAGAGGGAGGAGAGATTAGTTATAAAACAAATTTAAAAAAAAAAACAATAAAGATATAGTTATACAATGTGCTGATAAGGGTGACATTGTGGTAGCTTTGAACAATGATGATTATGTAAAAAAAGTTAAATGATATTAAATCTGATATTAAATCAGATAATTCTACATATAATGAGATAAATAAAACCGTGTTTGTTAATTTAGTTAAGGGTTACAATAGAACTTTGATGGAATGTAGAAAATCTGACTACATTACATGTAGTCAGATTTCCTACCAACTAAAAAATGTACCAACTAAAATAATTAAAAGGAAGAACTTATAATATTCCAAATTGATTTGGTCAAATTAAACTCCTTAAAGTAGGTTATCCCATAAGACCAATAGTGTCATGTAGAAACTGAGCTTTTGCCCCTTTGGCAACCTCTCTTTATATTATAAAACCATTTAGAAGTTTACTAAAGTTTAATATAAAAAATTCAGACTCCTGACGTTAAAAGATGGTAAGTTGGAGGCAGATAATGTTTTATGTTCTCTAAATGTAGGGTCTCTCTATATTAATGTAAATATCGAATTTTCGTTAGACCTATTATGGGATCATTTAAATAATGATTCCTTTAGTATCTTTCCCGTTAGATTACCAAAACTAGATGTTTTTAAATTGATAAAATTATTAATACATGTGAATTTTATATCATTCAAAACAGTCTACAAAAAAATATTTGGCCTAACTATGGGTTTAAGTTTGAGTGTTCTGGTTGCGGAGATTTTCCTTGATAGGATTGAACAATTGCATATTACCCCTTTTTTTATCGAACATAAAATTTTACTTCAGGTATTTTGATGGCATTTTAATTATAGCTGATAAAAAAATAATAGTTGATATTTTCCAAATAGTAAATAATATACATAGTAGATTAAAATTCACATTAGAATATGAGGATGCAAAGAAAAATTCAAGTGATTTCCTAAACTTCACTCTAACAAGAGTGAATAGGTCTCTTCAATTTAAAATATATAGAAAACTCACAAATGTAGGATTATTTTTACAATATGAAAGCTATCACCCCTTTTTGTATAAATGGTTGGTTGTTTTGAATCAGTTTATGAATGCTTATAAATATATAACTACCCAGGTAGACCTGTGGAATGAAATGGAGGAACTGACAAATCGATTTTTAAATAGGGGTTAACCCCTAAAAACTATAAATAATATTAAAATACAGGCTGTTAATAAAATAAAAAATACACCACACAATAATACAATTTCTAAAAAATATTTTATTTCGCTTCCATATATCGAACAGTGGCATAAGAAATTAAATATACTTTTTAAGAACACAGAATTTAAGATAGTGGCTAGGCCTACCCATAAACTTCAGTCTTTAATTAAAAATTCTTTGGTATTAAATAATAGTGATGAAAGGAATGATATCGTTTATTGTTTTCCATGTGGCGATTTTAATGCACCATATATAGGTTCTTCAAAAAATATGCTTTCCATAAGACTGAAATAACACGAGGCTACAGTTAGGGCTCACAGGTCAGGAGCCTCAGAACTTTCTTTCCATGCGATACATTCGTTTTCATTTCGTGAAACAAAGGTTCTTGGTATACAGCAAAATTTTACCAAACTACTTATAGCAGAGACCATAGAAATTAAGATTCTAGAAGATTCTATTAACATTTGTCATCCCTACATAATCTCGGACTCATGGGCCTTTGTGCACATGCAAGATTGACAATAATCTCTCATATCAACATATAAATTTAGGGGGGAACATTTGAAATTTCAGTATTATTATCCTTCTGGTGAAAATGTCTTGCTGACAAAAAGTTTGGTCCCTTCGAAGGAGATTTGGGTTTTAATGATAAAAAGATTACGCACTTTAAATAAGGTTTATTTTTGACGGAAATGTGCTCAGTCTTCTTTGATATCAGCATGTTTGGAGGGTTCATATGGGAAGTATGAGCATATTTAGGTATTTTAGGTTATTTAATTATTCAAATTGAAATTCGATGTTTTTAATTTAATGTAATTTTAATTTATTTGGTTTTAACCCGGAAATTAAACAAAGATCTATCTGGATATTAAGGCAACTCTCATATTATTATAATTAAGAAAAGGGAGATAGATTGAGTTTTTCATCTCGTAGTATTTTAAATTCCATGTTTATGTGGGTGTCAGAAAACAGAAGACATATCTGTATACCCAAGACTCGTGCTTGCATATACGGATATGTCTGAAAATTGTACCACATTGTAAATAGGTGGTACGGTTGCCAGAAAAGCTGGATGGGACTGCCTGGTTTAATTTAGAAATTAAAAAAGAAATCCTTTCTGTGTACATTATACTGCCCATATTCAAATCTGCATCCCTTATGGGCTCATATTTGATGAGTATGGGCTTGGCTCACCCAGTGTCCTGAGCTGGATATCATTATTCTTCTCTTCTTGGAGATTTCTTTTACTTCTCTCTCTCTCTCTCTCTCTCTCTCTCTCAGGGTAACTCAGAAATTTATTTTTTTTTGGCCAGTGCAGCATAAGCCCCAATCTTTCTTGCACCATATGGCTAATAATAATAATGTGAAGTCAAGGAGATGTGACATACGCAAGAAGTATCGACCATCCCGATCATTGTGTCAACTACCAGTATGTTACTAAAGACCCTACATAGCAGCCTAGCAGCAATAGGTCTCCCAGAGAACACCTACAAGGAACTCCAGAAAGTCGCAATCCTGAACACCTGTAGGATAGTCAGAGATTTCCTAGACCAACAGTAACACTGGACATTACAACCACCCTGTGTACTTGGTAATAGTACCCGTCACGGAGTGGAATCCCCCAATCAGGGAGAAATAATATAAGAGCAACAACAATAATAATATCTCAGTGACACCACATCTTTGATACCCCACAATATCTGCATTTGAAGATTTGACATGTCAAATTCATCAAATTTATTTACTCTGCTCCTAACATGTAAGTATTCATGTACCTGTTCTTGCTCTTAGTTTCTCAAACAAAGCCCATATATTTCCTTGTTCCAAGTTTGCCCACATCAGCCTTTGAAATTCCCAGTACAGTAAGTCCCAGACACACTTAAGAGATACATTCCAGGACTTCTTATGTACTTCGAGTTTAACATAACCCAGGAATGACTAATAAAATATTGCTACTATTTGCCTGATATTCCAAAATTACAAAAAAGCACATAATATCCTCAGAAGAATGAAGAAAAATTGTTATATATCATAAAAATTAATAACTTTATCTGGGGACAGCAGTCAAGTAGCTGGAGTGGCACATAAGAAAAGAAAACATAAAAGGAAGAAAAAAATTATTATTATTATTGTGGATTATTGTGCAACACAGAGCAAAATGGAAGACGGAATAAATAATGACAAGGTTAATACTAATTGTAAAACACACATATATTAAATATTATATACATAGAAAAGCTTTCGGTTATTGTGGTAACCTACATCAGTCAAACTGACAGTTAAGAGTGTGGAACCTGAGGGTGTGTACTGCCAGTCATGTATATGAAACTGCGTGATGCAATTGTTAATGGTTTAATGTTGAAGCCTGTGGCTGTGACATATGTGAACGTTGCCAACTTTTGTCATTCATCAAAATGGTTGCTTCAATAATTGGGTGGACACGACATCCACTGCTTCTATTGACTGAGGTATTAGAGCATGTGATGTTCAACAACTCCAACCAGGTATGTCGCTAATAGTGGTAGAACCTATTTACAATCACGACATCGCGGTGCAGATCAATGTCGTGGTGGGTTGACCAGAAGTGTTCGGCAATGGTCGAGTTTTCTATGTCCGCTAAGCGGATGGCTCTTTCATGTTTTGAAAGATGTTTGCCGAGCCATCTCCCAGTTTTCCGGATGTAGTAGCAAGTGCAGTCACGGTGAGAGATGCAGTAGACTAGACCACTTTATAGTAAGGTGGGAACCGGTGTTTTCACTCTAGAGATGAGGGATTGCAACTTTCTTCCTGGGAGCACCCACTTTATCCCATGTAATTTTAGGACCCTAGAAACCTGTTGTAATAGGTTTGGGTAGTATGGGATAAAGGTGCCCTTGGATGTTCCTGTTGGTCGCTACGTGGTCATGTGTCTGTTGGTCGCTACGTGGTCATGTGTCTCTAGGTCACACCTGTCAAGGGTACTGGAGGGATAGCCACACCTCGTAAGATCTGCTTTGACTTTAGCAATCTCGGTGCGCCTTTAATCTACAGAACTAGAGTGGGTCCAGGCATGGATTAGCAATGTCCGTGCAGTGCCAAGATGAAGGCTGCGTGCGTGTGCTGACCGAAAGTTGGTAAATTGGCCAGCACATTCGTTTACGGTAGACAGTTGTCTTCAAGCGTGTGCCCTCGTGTCGGACAAGGGTGTCTAAGTATGGTAGGGTATTGTCCAATTCTAGTTCGATGCTGAATTTTAGGAAAGGCGACAGAGAATTGAGGCAGTCTAAGCCGGCCGCCTGAATCTCTGGGGAAATTCAGGCGACCACAAACACATCATCCACATAGCAACACCAAAATGTGATGGTATCTGGTTCATTCTTAAATGCACGACCCTCTAATTTTTCCATTGTGATATTTGCTATGACTGAACTAATTGGGGAACCCATGGCTGTGCCATGCACCTGTTGGCCAATGAGTCATTGAACATAATTGCACCACCTGTTCAGCACAGTCTGAGGGCGGTGGAGATATTGTCTGGTGTTAGTTCAGTCCTGCTGCCAAGGGTCTAGTCATTATCCAAGAGTTCCTTTGCATATGTGATGGCAAGTTTCACTGGGATGGAGTTGAAAAGCGACACTACATCAAATGATGCCTTGATTTGATTTTCTGAAATGGATCCGTTCTATAAATTCACTACTGTTGGAGACAGTGTTGGTGGTTTTGCCTACTAGGGGAGAAATGAGCCCCGAGACAAACTTTGCCGATTCATAACTCTGCGAGCCACAACAGGAGACAATGGGTCATAACAGTATACCTTCTTTGTAAATTTTCGGTAGTCCGTAGAATTACGGAATCTGGCAGCCGGAAGCACAATGATGTGTGGATTCTGTTATTTTCTACTCTCTTTCTTTCTTTGTTAACAAAGAAAGTATACCGTTAAGAGTATTTTTTTTCTGACTTAGCAATGTTTTAGTATTGACAAACAACACTTCCCTTTTCCTCAATTCATCTGCTACACAAGCTGTGCTAGTGCCTTGATCTGTATTTTCATCAGTATCCACTTTACCAGTCTCCTTGACACTAGTAACATGTGAACTGCTTGCTACACTTTTATTTAAAACTCCTTCTCTAAACAAACAATCCATGATATTTTAATTTGGGGTATACACAATCGTAATATTATAAATTAATATGATGCCCACTTTATTTTAATATGAAAATTATTGCAGTGCAAAACACCGCCGATCTATGACTGATACTCTCCCTCATACGCTCTACCGCTGTGCCCCACCTCACTAAACATTATTTTGTCAGGGGATATGATTCAACTAGTGATGGTAGAATCAAATGCAAGTATTCAATTCATTTATCCCACATTAGACTAACCGGATTTTATTTTCCACAAATGCAAGTCGCACAAAGTCTGTGCGCAGGTCCCCTCTCCCTAGGGAATATTAATAATTTTTGAAACTTTATTTAAATAAATTTTTCATACATAATTTAAACTATTAATTAGAGCTCAAAAACTAATTTTATTGCGGAACCCCAAATGTTATCGGCAGAACCCTACGGTTCTGCAGAACACAAGTTGGGAACCGGTGCTCTAAAGAAACTTCATTATCTGTGAAATTATGAATAACTTTTGAGAGCACCTCTTTTCATTTTTATTCTGAATTTTTACCAGTTTAGTTTAATTCTGTTATGGTAAATTCAGCGCAAATCTTCATCTTTATCTTGCTTCATTTTCTTAAATATTTTATGTGATATTGTTGCATATTTATGTGATTGTAGCACATTTGTGACTATTCTGTTTTGCATTTTATACAGAATAACATATTTTTGACCTGATTTTTTTGTAGCCATATCATGTCTCTGTTCTTCTCATCTTTGGTTTTGACTGAGTCATACTTTTTAGAGATTCTAACACTGGGGTTCAGTTATATTTGTTCTTCTGAGACGATTTCTGGGTAACAATCATACTAACCTTGTCCTCCCAGTTTCTTTAACTTTACATTTACAATGGCAGTCTAATATGTTACGTCAAGGAAACAGTGGTCTGTGTACAGTAATGTTTATGGTTCTCATCCTTTTTGGATGCTTCTCGTTGACATTGAAGTAGTCAGAATTTTCTATTTGAAGGTATTAGTGATTAGTAGTAGTGGCATGTGATGCAAGAAAGCAAGTGTATGAGCTTATGCAGCATCAGCCAAAAAAAAAAAAAAAAAAAAAATCACACCATTCCCTCCAATGCCTGTCCAGTTCCTCCTCAAATTTATTTAACCTGTCAACTTCCACAACAACTGATGGAAGTTTGTTCCAGCAATTAACCACTCGCTGGCTAAAGGCAAATTTCCGCACATCTATTCTACATCTGTCTTTTCTTAATTTGAATTTGTGCCCCCTTAGGTTCGTAATCTGAACAAATGGAAAGATCCCATCAGAATTCAGCATGCTCAACCCTAAACTTAAACCTTGGTGTACCCTGCATTAAAAATAAAAAGTTACCTTTCAACTTCATTGCAGAAATGATTTCTTCATCAGAAATTTATAGAATTCTGATTATGGATGTATGCAATATCTTCATAGTTTGACAAGAGTACACAAATTTTTATTTGAACATTGAGAACTGAAACACAACGACGAGCAACTAGTGCACATGCAATTCCCTCATGTGCAAAGTCTGAGCAACAGGAAGGATCCCATCAGCACTGAGTTTGCTCATGCCATTCATATCCTTAAATACATCAATCAGATCACCTTGCAGATGCCTAGTCATTGGGTGCTGCAATTTGCTGAAGTGAAGCCTTTCTTGGAAACTGTCTGAAAGTTCACCAGCCTCATTGCCATTCTCTGTGTGTTCTCGCAGCTCTGCATCCTTATTAAACTGGGGCCTGTGCAGACATTTGTGCAGTACTTGAGTTGTGGCCTTATACAATGTGAAAATCACATCCGTTTCCCTGCCAGCAAAGTTCCTGTATATCATTGACAAAACCAGTAAATTGCCCTCAGTGCCGGTCTGCATTGCTCAGAAAACCCTCATATCTGACTGCACAGTTATCCCAGATGCTTTTCATTTTCCACGCCCTGAGTGTGGTATTGCACAGTAAGTTAGTATGTTACTGTGAGATTACTGCTATCCCTATTCAGTACCTTGCATTTTTCAATGTATCTCATCCCATTTGCCTAATTTTTCTAGATCTTTTTGCAGCAGCATACTTTTATTACTGTCTTTAACCACCCTGCCAAATTTTGTGTCATCTGCAAACTTAGACTTATGCCTGATATACCTTCATCTTAAATGTCATTAATAAATACAGAGAACAACAACAGGCTCAGCACCGAATCCTGTGGAACTACACTAATAGCAGTTTCTATTGATAACAACTTTCTGTCTTCTCCCCCTCAACCATCCCTTAATCCATTTCAGTAACTTGCCCTTAATGCCTCACTGCTCCTATTTGTATAGCAGTCTTTTATGTTCAATGGTATCAGAAGTCTTGCTAAAATTCAAGCATATGATATCAAAATAATTTTTTTCATCCAGTTCCATTGTCACTGCATCATAGTATCCAATCAAATTGATTGGACAAGATTTCCTCTTAAAAAACCCATGCTGCAATTTGAGTATAGTGGCACTCTTGTCTAGATGGTCCTGCATAACTTCTTTAAACAGGTTCGTTTTCCACAGAACAAAAGTTAGCATCTCTAATTACTCATGTCCCCTTTGATTCCCCTTTGTGAATTGGAGATATTTTCATTCATATCCAGTCCATAGAGATTCCCGATATATATCCAAAGATGCTCTCACATAATTATGGCTAAGGATTTTCTTACCTCCTTTGCTACCTCCTGTAATATAATTGGATAGAACTCCCCCCCCCAGCTGCTTTTTTTAAGTTTAACTTTGACACTTTCTCTTTCCCTTTATTCTCAATAATTACAAAATCATTTATCTGCCTGTTTGAGACTTATAAATGTCTGTCCTCCACTTCTCTACAGAATTCCTCGTGTATAAATATAGATATAAAATGACTATCCAGTTTTTCATCAACCTGAGAAGGATTATCAACAGTTAAGCCATCTATCAAGTTGAACAATTTGATTCGTCCCCTTCTTCTAGCATTTACATAAGTAAAGAAGTATTTGTTGTTTTTTTCTGCATCCTCTGCCAAAGATTTCTTTATGATCTGCCTTTGCTTCCTAGCTTCCTTTTTGAGTTTATTGCAGACTAGTTTATGTCTGTTTTAGGCATCAATATGTATCATCTGATAATTTATATGTATTTTGCTGTGCATTTTTCTTCTCTGCCACGAGCCTCATTAATTCATCTGACATCTATTTAGACCTGAACCTTGAACAGTATTTCTTAGTTGGTATGAAAAACCTAGTATTCTCCAAGATTAAGTACCCGAAGGCTTCCCATTTGGAATTCACCATTGGTAACATCATCAGTTGATCCCACTGTATAGAATTTAAAAGATGTCTGAGACCACTTGTTCAAGGTTTAGGCCTAAATGGTTATCTAATGAACTAATGAGACTCGTGACAGAGCAGAAAAATGCATGGGATGCATATAAATTATCAAGCGACTCAGAAGCCTATGGCAGATATAAGCTAGTCTGTAATCAGGTCACAAAGGAGGTTAGGCAGGCGAAGGCAGATTACGAGAAATCTTTGGCAAAGGATGCTAAGAAAAACAGCAAGGATTTCTTTACTTATATAAACTCTAAAAGGAAGGGGATGAATCTGATTGGTCCACTTGATATCGATGGTTCCACTGTTGATGATCCTGCTCAGATAGCAAACAAACTGAATGAGTATTTTGGATCTACATTCACACATGAGTTATTAAGGTTTGAAAATGGCAGAAGGTTATCAAATTGTAGGAGGGTGCTTAATGATTTTGTAATAACTGAGAGCAAAGTGGAGGAGAAATTGTTGAAGTTAAACATAAGAAAGGCACCTGGGGTGAATGGGATCTATCCAATTATATTAAAGGAGGCAGCAATGCAACTAAGCAAACCCTTAGCCATAATTACGAGAGCATCCTTGGACTCAGGGGAGGTCCCCACGGACTGGAGATGTGCAAATGTATCTCCAATTCACAAAGGGGGATCGAAGGGTGACACGAGTAATTACAGACCAGTTAGTTTAACTTCTGTTCCGGGTAAAATAATGGAGTCACTGGTTAAAGATGCATTGCAGGATCATCTAGACAAGACTGCAGCAATAATTCAGACACAGCATGAGTTTGTTAAGGTAAGGTCTTGTCTGACAAATTTGATAGGATATTATGATGTGGTTACAAAGGAACTGGATGCAAAAAATAATTTTGATATCATATATTTGGATTTCGGGAAAGCTTTTGACACTGTTGCGCATGGAAGACTATTGTACAAATTGAAGCAGAATGTTATTAAGGGTAAGTTGCTACAATGGATAAAAGGATGGTTAAGTGGGAGAAGACAGAGTGTGGTAATTAATGGGTGCTGCTCTTCATGGACTAATGTTATTAGTGGAGTTCCACGGGGTTCCGTGTTGGGTCCTCTGTTGTTTTCTGTATTTATAAATGATATTGATGAAGGTATATCAGGCTTAGTGTCGAAGTTTGCAGATGATACAAAGGTTGGCAGGGTTGTTAATGACAGTAATGGCAGTGTGCTACTGCAACAGGATCTAGATAATTTGGGCAGATGGGCTAAGTGGCAACTGAAGTTTAACCTTGACAAATGCCAAGTACTGCATATGTTTAGAGGTAACCCTAGAGAAACGCACCCAGTGTGTGGTACTACACGTAAGGTGATAGAAAATAAAAAAGACCTGGGAGTAATTGTGCAGTCAGATATGAAGTTTTCTGTGCAATGCAGACAGGCTGCCAGTGCAGGTCATGGAGTTTTGTCAATGATATATAGGAATTTTGCTAGCAGGGGGCCTCATTTTAGGAAGGATGTAGATTTTCTTGAGCGTGTACAGAGAAGGGCAACAAGATTGGTGAGGGGAATGAAATGACCCTCTTACCAAGAGAGGCTTAAGTTCTGCAAATTGCAGTGGCTGGAGACTAGGCACCTGCGAGGTGATCTGATTGAGGTGTATAAGGCCTTGAATGGGTTGAGCTGGCTGAATTCTGATGGAATCCTTCCACTTGTTCAGATTACGAACCTAAGGGGGCACAAATTCAAATTAAGAAAAGACAGATTAGAATACGTGTGCGTAAATTTGCCTTTAGCCAGCGGGTGGTTAATTGCTGGAACAAACTTCCATCTGTCGTTGTGGAAGTTGATAGATTAAATAAATTTAAGGAGGAACTGGAGAGGCATTTGGAGGGAATGGTGTGTTTTTTTTTTTTTTTTTTTTGCTGATGCTGCATAAGCTCATACACTTGCTTTCTTGCATCATATGCCACTACTACCACCACCACTGTAGTCACCTTTGTGAAAACAAAAACCCTTCCCTTTACCCTTGATGGTAGTTACTTTTGAATAAATCTTACAGATATACACTGATCACTACCACCTATTGGCTCTTATCTTCATGAAGAACAACAACTCCTGATAATCATCAAGAATATGCTCTTTCTTGTTGCTTCTTTAATGTGTTGCCAAATGGTCATCCAAGAAATTCGCAAAAGTCTTGCTATTATGTGAGTGATCACCTTACAATTTCCACTTAATATCTCGAAAGTTAAAATTCCCCCTTATAAAACATTCTGATTAAGTCCCACTCTGTTTCTCTTTGTTGCTGGTTGTACTCATCACAGTCGTTAGGTCTATAACAGACTCCTACTCTCATTTTTGTTTTCCCACTGTTTATGTCACACCAAACTGATTGTAGTACCAACCCACCAACCCAGCAATGAGAGGTTAACAGGCTTTGAAACAGTCTGGGTGGTACCATCTGCCAAGCATAAAAGATGGTAAAGGTAAAGTGCAGCCATTATCAACCCACTGCAGGATGGAAGCCTCCTCAACAATTCATGCTGAGGGAAATGGACCATAATCTGCCATGCTGGTCCAGTGCGGGTTGGCAGATCGACCGTATTCAGCAGTCAGGGGCTTGAACCCCGGTCTACTCAAAGAACGTGTGCTACTGCACTCCCGCTCCTGCCCACTCGGCTACGGAGGCCGGTTAGCTAACATTATTCTTCTCTACTGGGGAAGTATTTCTTATTTGAGGTATTGCAGTACAGTATGGAATGTAACAAAATGATTTACTGCAAACTATAATGATGCTTTTGTACTAACTTGTTCATGTAATAAATTTCTCTTGGTCTGAGGCTTTCTGCCCAAACCCTTTTTACTAATTTTTGAGTATATAATTACATAAAATAAATATGAATGTATAAATAACAATTACATTTGTTTAGGTTGGATGAATAGGTCCGTGAGTGATGTAGTTAGCCTTATGTTCATGAGACTCATTATATCACTAATGTAATGTGATCATCTGCATTGTGAAAAAAAGAGATGTTATTGGGAAATGGGCTCTAATTGCAGATATATAAACAGATTTGTAATCAGCATTCATATATTTATCTATTTCACATATATATTTTTTTCCAATAAAAAATCATATTGACCTAAGTTGATTGTGCTATTCAGATGATGTTGAAAGTAAGCTTGTTGTTCCACGAAAGAGGCCAGACTGTGTGATCTTAGATGTAATTAATGTTAAAGGGTGCAAAAATATTTGTTGATGCTATCTGGGCAGTGTTAGGTGGGTCGGAAAACTGCTGGCTTGGGAGAAAGCACAGACTGAAAGATTACTAGTAGCTGCAGGGAGAGGCAGAAGTGATTCTTGCACTGCTTTTATTGTAATGAGCATCAGGTTGCTGCGGATTTCAAGAGCTGCTGGGAGTCATCAAGCTTGCACCAAGCTTGTCAGACAAAGTTACACAATGTACAAAGTTGTTGTAGTGGATCTTGGTGTAATCCATGCTACTTACCACAGAGGAGTCAAAGTATCACAAGAGATTCTTATGTGCCAAACCTTCGAAAAGCATGGCTAGACTCTCAAGGAGAGAAATAGGACTGGTATACCATCAAAATCTGATGCTTTGTTGCTGTTTTGGTGTTCAATATCTTCCACAGGTCAGCATCAAAATAGATAAGCCTTCAGATAACATCCTCCTAATTCTCAAGGATGAATAAAGATAGCAAACATCTCCACCTGTTTTGGTGGTATTTCTGAAATTCTGCCCCCATGCTGATTTGATTCTCCATCTCATTTATATTGAGAACATAAAGTAAAAAAAAAAGTAAAGTGCAGCCATTATCAACCCACTGCAGGGTGGAAGCCTCCTCAACAATTCATGCTGAGGGAAATGGACCATAATCTGCCACGCTGGTCCAGTGCGGGTTGGCAGATCGACCGTATTCAGCAGTCAGGGGCTTGAACCCCGGTCTATTCAAAGAGCGTGTGCTACTGCACTCCCGCTCCTGCCCACTCGGCTACAGAGGCCGTTCGAGAACATATTTTTGCCTTAACCAGATAAAAAGTTTTCACTGTGAACCAGTAAGGATAATGTGATTCTAGCTCACTCTTTGATTTGAATTGTACTGCTAATTGTCTCACATTTTTTTTTTTTTTTTTTTTTTTGTTTGTTTTTTATTTTATTTTACTGGAATTGTACTGCCAATAGTGATGCATTCATTATTATCATCGGTATCTTCAAGCATCCTGATGTCAGTTGGAAAATGGGGTTTGATTTAATACAGTCATCCTGCCTAACATTTGATATGCTTTCCATGTTTTTGATATATGACAGGGCTCACTGGCAATTATGAGATTACTTGTTCCAATGAACACTCTACCAGAATTTGTAGTATCCCTGACTTATTACATCGATGACTATTTGATGACCTTTTTGTAACATTACAGTTAGTAGATTTTGAATAATTATTAGTCATCCATAACATTGTCTGCTCAAAGCATAATGATTAACGTGAAGATTATTATCTTGTAAGTGCCTTCATTTTATGCAAGATTTCTAACATAGCAAAATAATGGGGCAGATATGTTTTAGTTGAAGCACATTCAAAACTTTTCTTTTGGTTATATTTTGGGGTTTTTAAATTGATATGTTTGTTTGACTAATAGAAGTTAAGGGATGTAAAGTCTCAATTACATAGCTAAATCTGAAGCACATTTAAGTTTGTGAATATAGACTCATTTTACATCTTATACTGCGAAATACTTTATGACAAATTGCCCTCTTGTGCCTCTTATACTTTGAATAAGTAACTATCCTCCACTGGAGAAGTTTACTGTTACTTTTTCTTGGTTGAATACTACCACCCAGACAGTACTGTTTCAAGGCTACATCGCCTCTTCTTGGCGGGTGAGTACTCGAGGTATAACATCTAACAACCCAGTTGTGACTTATTTAGATAATATGAGAGATGCAGAAAGAAATATACTGTATAAATATATTCTTAGACTAATGAAATTTAAAGGCTATAAAGCGTTAAGCTATGAAAAAAATATCAGACTACGATATAGTTGTGCATATGCATCATTGTTACTTAGCTGAACTTAACACAAACTGAAGTTTCTGAATGAGGCATCATTTTACAGCATTTCATATGGAATCCTTTCTGAGTTTCCTGGCTGTTATACTTTGAATAAATAATACTCTTCCATTAGAGAAGTCTAATTATTGTTACTTTTTCTCAGTTGAGTACCACTACCCAGCTGGCAACTAGTTGTGAAGATTTCACAATATGTGTTGTTATAAAGTAATGAATATAGATAACTCTATCATAGTCTGAATTCTAAATTTTTTTTTAATAGCTTCTTAGGCTTTATAGCACTTAACTGTTATTCATCTATGGAACACCTTTTGGCATCTCTCATATTGTAAATAAATCATAACTTACCTACTATGATACCTTTGGTACCTACCCATCCACTGAGGAGATGCCAATAGCTTTAAACAGTGCCATCTGTGTGGTGGTACTCAACTGAATATAAGTAACAATAGACTTCTCTAATGGATGAGCATTACTTATTCGAATTGTAAAAGCCAAGCAACTTGTTCTTGAAGATTTCACAATATGTGATGTTAAGTGATGCCTTTTTCATAAACTTTGACATGTTTCTAATTGAGCTGTGTAATAGTTATGCACAACTATATCATTTGTGTATTTATAGTTATATTCAGAAACTTTTTATTTTTTTTAAATTTTTAGTACAACAGATTCAGAAGCAGATATAACAATTGACTTCTCAGAGAATGAGTTGGCTTATGAGAAATCTCCCTGTGCAGAAAGTGACATAACTTCTCCAGTTGAAAAGAAACAATTACAGCCTATGAATGAATATAAAGGTAATGTTTTTTTAACAAATTATTATTCTTATATTGGTAAGATTAATAGGCTAAGTCACATTTGCAAGTTAATATACATTATTCTATTTTTAATGATTATCTTCTAATTATATTGTTTTATAATATATAATTAGTAATTATTTATTTATTTTGAAGAGAAATGTTTGAAATTTCGTTATATCTAATTCTTATGGTGTTATCTTCCAGTATTAATTTAATTTTACAGTGACAGAAATTAAATACTGATATTTAAATTTCATTGATTTTTGTTATATATTTAAAATCAATAATGCACTTGTTACATGTATTTATCCGATTAACTTGGTTAATTTATAGCTTCATTTGTTTTTAAAACTGCTCATAAATAAGAAAGTTCTTGTTTGCTGGAATTGTATTGTATCAATATAGCAATAACAGATCTTCCATTATTGTAGTATCAATATAAGAATAATGTAAACATAGTATCGATTATGGTAGTGTTATAGAACAATACAAATGCAATTAGTAGTAGCATTCTACATAATTTCGTATAAAGCGTTCCATAATAATTGGGTGTGGCATAGCATATGGCGTTATTGATTCTACTCTTGTCACCAGTGCTACTGAAAACAGCTGTTCTTGATATTAGTGAAATTCGTTATAATGGAAGAGTTTTATTACGTTCGTAAACTATAAATATATAGCAATACAAATAATGTAACTGTATAATATAATAAGTAATAACTTAAAACAGTATTTTAAGTACTAATGCTGAACAATTCTGATATTGTTTATATTATACTCATGTTATACTGCATCATATTATACTCATCTCTCCCTTAGTTTGATGGTATTCATTCATAAATTTAGATTAGAATAATTTTTCAGACTAGAGGAGAGAAGAAATAGGCTAAAACCAGAAAGAATGCTTTGGTTCAGTAGAGAACTGTCTATGGCAGTTCTCTTACAAATCAGGATTTGTAACATATTTGCTTGTTTTCTCTTTGCAAAACCCAATACCATGCATCTATGGGGGTTGGGTGGGTGCCCTTATATATGTTCATTGTAAAGAGCACGAGGAGGTTAAGCATGAATTCTGTGAGGTCTTGAAGAACATGATTGATACCCCCAAACAATAAAATAGAGGAGACCCATTAATCACCCAACTCAAGCATCTGGCAACAAAACAGCATCCTTATATCCATAGCAGCTTATAGGCCAATGAACATCCATAGCAGCTTATAGGCCAATGAACATCCATAGCAGCTTATAGGCCAATGAACATCCATACCATGCACACACACATGCACAACGATATCCTAGGTTGCAGAGATCTCTGGTCCATGGATGTAGCAGTTGTCGGTGAGTCTAATGCCATGGAAAGGGGAAATGTATTTTGTGAAAAGGATAGGTGGAATAGGATTGGGGGTTTATCTGTCAGGATCTGAGGTTGATGATCTGGTAGAGCAGCTATCACCTTTTAAAGGCACAAAAGATGATATCATTAATAACAAAGGTTGTATGCTTTTATACTTATGATGTTAAGAGTAGAAGATCTGAGAAATTGCTTAACAAGTACAGGGCAATGCTGAGAATTATTCTTGAGTTAGGAATATATTTGAAAGTGTCTAAAATTCTCCACAGACACTATAGGAGAGAGTACGTCATGAGAACCTTGTCAGCCAGTTTGGTCCAGAAGGTACTGTGCAAGGCTCACGGGCTAGAATATTTCTCAGAATGGTTTCTGCTTGTTAACAGGATAGACTGTTTTTACAGGAATGGAATGCACTTAAATTAGAAGGTGTGCAAGAATATTTGCCGATGCTATCGTCACTGTTATGTGGGTTGGAGAACTACTTGCCTCAGGGAATGCACAGAATAATAGATTAACAGCAGCTTCAGGCATAGGTGAAAGTGATTCTTCAGTTACTTCTATTGGACATACAGTAAACTCAAAAGTGAGGTGTAAGAGATTACAAGGCCTGCTACTGGTCATCATGGGATGAGAAAATACATGAGGAATATTAGTTACTAGAACCAATAAGAGGTCCACGTGTATTTGATTGTACACTAATGCTAGGAGTATAATGTATAAATTTGATAAATATGAAGTACTGATTAAGTCCATAAATGCAGATATGGGAAACAATGCAAAATTCAAATATGGTGGGTATCTTATGTAGGAAGGACAGTCACTATTGGGGGGGGGGGCAATGTTCTTGGTTAAGCAGCACATAGACTCTAAGGCTGTCCAACCAGACCAACATTTCCAGTGTAATGTTGAGTCCTTTTGGTCAGTTTGGGAAAACTAAAACGAGAGTGTTATAAGAATGATGACTGCAATGTGTAAAACAAACAACTGAACAGACATATAGAGTGGGCTAGTAAATCAGATTGTGATATAAAGAGCAATTTTGTCTTTCATTCTGTTGACTGGAACTTGTGGGTTGGTTACTCACACAGTTGCAGAAATTTTATGGATTTACTAGATGACTCTTTTTGACATCAGCATGTTATAGAGTTTACATAAAAGCAATACTCTTAATCCAATTCTTAGCAGTGACTCATCATTAAGAATCTCAGATAAAAGAACTACTAGTTGGCAGTGATTGTGATATGTTGTTGTGGGATATTGTTAAAGATATAACTATTGTCAAGGGTAAGGATTTTGCTTTATAAATTAGCAGGGGACAATCGGCAATATGCAATCAAGTTACTGAGGAGGTTAGTCAAGCTAAGGCAAATTATGAGAAGTCATTAGCTAAGAACACAAAGGAAAGTAGCAAAGAATTCTTTGTATGTTAACATTAGAAGAAAGGGATCAGGAAAGTGGATCCCCCCAAAGAAATGATTTGAGGGAAGGAAACAAGAAGTCCGATGGTGCAAAATCGAGTGAGTAGGCTGGATGGGGCAATATTTCATATCCACAGGTGGCCACTTGTGTTGTTCCAATTTCGGAAGTGTGAACTGGGGCATTGTTTTGAAGCATTCTCGCACCTTAGCATTAGCATTAGTAGAGGCATATGATGCAAGAAAGCAAGCTTATTCAGCATCAGTCAAAAAAAAAAAAAAAAACACACACACCACTCCCATTTCACCCCTCCGTTCGTTCGAAATACCTGTCCAGTTGAGCTTTAAATTTGTTTAGGCTATCAACTTCAACAACAAGTGATGGAAGTCGGTTCCACCAACCAACCACCCGCTGGCCAAAGGCAAATTTCCGCACATCTATCCGACATCCGTCCTTCCTCAATTTGAATTTATGCCCTCTGAGGTGATTATTCTGAGCAAGATGAAGAATCCCATTGGCATTGAGCATGCTCAAACCATTCAAAGCCTTATACACCTCTATCAGATCACCTCGCTGTTGCCTAGTCTCCAGACTCTGTAATTTGCAAAACTTAAGCCTTTCTTTGTAAGAGCAACCCTTTGTTCCATTCACTAATCTTGTTGCCCTTCTCTGTATCCGTTCCAGCAGCTCTACATCCTTCTTGAAATGAGGCCTCCAGACCTGTATACAGTACTCCAGATGTGGCCTAACCATTGCCTTATACAAGGGAATAATCACCTCCCTATCCCTGCTAGAAAAATTCCTGTATATCATTGACAAGACACCATGAGCTACTCTTGCAGCTCGTCTGCACTGCTCAGAGAACTTCATATCTGCCTGCACAATTCCCCCAGGTCCTTTTCATTCTCCACCACTGTCAGTGTAGTACCACAGAGTTGATACGTTCCTCTGGGGTTACTGTTTCCCATATGTAGTACTTTACATTTGTCAATGTTAAACTTCATTTGCCACCTCTCAGCCCATCTGTTCAACCTTTCCAGATCCTGTTGCAGCAGCATAGTGTCAGTAGTGTCCTTAACAACCCTGCCAACCTTTGTATCATCTGCAAACTTGGACCTTAAACTTGATATCCCATCATCAATATCATTCATAAACACCGAAAACAACAACGGACCCAACACTGAACCCTGAGGAACTCCACTAATAATATTAGTCCACGTTGAGCAGTGTCCATTGATTACCACTCTCTGTCTTCTGCCACTCAACCATCCCCTTATCCATAGCAGCAATTTGCCTCCAATGCCACACTGCTCCAATTTGTGCAGCAGTCTTCCATGTGCAACAGTATCAAAAGCCTTTCTAAGATCCAAATATATAATATCAAAGTTATTCCCTGCATCCAGTTCTTTTGTGACTACATCATAGTATCCAATCAAATTGGTCAGGCAAGACCTGCCCTTAACAAAACCATGCTGCGTCTGAGCTATAACTGAATTCTTGTCTAGATGATCCTGCAGTGCTTCTTTAACCAGTGCCTCCATTAATTTTCCTGGAACAGAAGTTAAACTAACAGGTCTATAATTACTTGTGTCAGCCTTTGATCCTCCTTTGTGAATTGGGGTTACATTTGCACATCTCCAGTCTATGGGTACCTCCCCTGAGTCCAAAGAAGCTCTCATAATTATGGTTAAGGGTTTGCTTACTTCCTTTGCTGCCTTCTTTAATATAACTGGATAGATCCCATCCACCCCAGGTGCCTTTTTTATGTTTATCCTCAACAATCTCTCCTCCACTTTCCTCTCAGTTATTACAAAATCATCCAGCTCACTGCCAATGTTTACTTTACCTACATCATTCTCCTTCCTGAATAACTCCTCATACGTGAATGTAGATGCAAAATACTCGTTTAGATTGTTAGTCACCTGAGCAGGATCCTCAACTGTTGAACCATCAATATCCAGTGGACCAATCTGATTCATCCCTTTCCTTCTTGAGTTTAAATATGTAAAGAACTCTTTTCTGTTTTTCTTTGCATCCTTTGCCAAGGATTTTTCGTAGTCTGCCTTTGCCTGCCTAATCTCCTTTGTGACTTGGTTACAGACCAACTTATATCTATCATAGGCTTCCATGTCACCCATTAATTTGTATGTATCCCATGCATTTTTCTTCTCTGCCACATGTCTCATTAGTTCATCTGACAACCATTTAGGCCTAAACCTTGAACAATATTTCTTAGTTGGTATGTAAAGCCTGGTAGCCTCCAAGATTAGTTCCTTGAATGCTTCCCATTTTGAGTTTGCTGTTGGTAACATCATCAATTGGTCCCACTGTATAGAATTTAAATACTGTCTCAGACCATCATAGTCGCCTCTACGAAAACAAAAACCCTTCCCTTTACCTCTGATGGTAGTTACCTCCTTGAGTAAATCCCACTTCAACACACTGTGATCACTGCCACCTAGTGGTTCATTTATCTGCAGATTCTTAATGCATGAAGAATCACTACTGATAATCAGATCTAGAGTATTGCTCCCTCTTGTTGCCTCACGAACATGCTGATGTAGAAAACAATCATCCAATAAATCCACAAAAGCCTTGCTAGAGTGCGAGTGACCAACCCATGAATTCCAGTCAATATCTGGGAAATTAAAATCCCCCATTATAAGACTCTCTCTGATTTTACTGGCCCACTCTATTTCCCTGTACAATATCTTATTATACTCATCAGAGTCATTAGGCCTATAGCACACTCCTACTCTCAATTTTGATTTCCCTATGCCAAACCAAACTGACTCGACACTGCCCTGTCCATCGATGTCGACTGGCTTCACTTCCTTGGACTTTATGTGTTTCTTAATTAATAGCATAACCCCTCTTCCCCTCTTGTCCTGTCTATCCTTTCTATACACATTGTATTCCCCAAATTCCAGTTCCGCATTACTTATATCTGTGTGACACCACGTCTCTGATATCCCAACAATATCTGCCTTTGATGTTTTGAGCAATACCTCAAATTCATCAAATTTATTTACCAAACTCCTAGCATTGGTGTACACGCAATTATACATGCACCTGTTTCTATTCTTAGCTACCCTAACACAACCCATGTGTTTACTTGTACTGCAATGACTCCCAGCAGTCTCTGAAATATCCTGCATCTTGTTTTTCAGGCTTCTGCTCATTTCAATAGAAGCAGTGCAAGAATCACTTCCACCTCTGCCAGTGGCTACTGTTAATCTATTAGTCCTTGTATCCCCACCAACTAGCAGTTTTCCGACCCACCTAACACTGCCTCGACAGCATCAGCAAAAATTCTTGCACCCTTTCTCTTTAAGTGTATCCCATCCCTGTAGAAGCAATCTCTCCTGTTAACAAGTACAGTCCAGGCTGAAAAAAATTCTACCCCTTGAGCCTTGCACAATCCCTCCAAGGCTGAATTGATCGACAAGGCTCTCATCATATACTCCCTCCTATCGTGTCTGGGCAGAATTGCAGACACTTTCAAATTCAACCCTAATTCACGGCTTTTTTTCAACAGTGACCTGTACTTGCTAAGTAATTCCGCCGGTCTCCTACTCTTAATATCATTAGTGCCAACGTGTACAACTATATCACCTTTTGTGCCCTTGAAAGATGATATCCGCTCTACGTCATCAACCTTTGCCCCTGGCAGACATACCCTGGTCCTATTCCATCTATCCTTTTTACAAAGCATGTTCCCCGTTTCCCTGACAATAGAGTCACCAACAACTACTAGTTCCTGTGGGACCAGCGCATTCTGCCTAGGGGGCTGCCTCTGTGTTGCCTGATGACCAAGTGCAAGCTCTGGCGTTGATGTGGGCAGCTGAGAGCTTGATGGGCCCCTCAATTTATTTCCTTCGAGGGCATTCACCCTGTCCTTCAAGCTCTCATAAAGGCCCATAACAACGCTGAGTTGTCGCCTGATTTCCTTGCACTCCTTACATTGTGCACACACAAAGACATCCCCCTTGGCAGTATCATGTCCCGTACCCGACTGCTCCGCAAACATCAAGCAAACAATGCATTTTAAAAGACTGTGATTCAGAGGGTAACTGCCCTCCTCAGTTCTCCCCTGAACCACAGCACTCCCATTAGCTTGAGCCTTTTGCTTTGCTGCTCTGGTCAGAGTCATGATTCCGATTTAATTCAATAAAATTTCAAAACAAAAATTAAATCCTTAGGTTATATCCCAAAACAGTTATGTTATATTTTTTTTTCGGTATCTAGTGTTTTCTACGAGTTCCCTTTATACAACTTCCGTATCACATGTACCACTATAGTTATGTATTAATTATTTGTTACGATTAAGTTGTTATTTATATATAGAGTTAAAAATACAATTTAATTGACAATAAAGTTTATCAAGATTAATAGATTTACTGATTAATTGACAATATTATATTATGCACTATACTACACTAAGCTAATGCTATCGTGTAAAAATGGCGGGAATTCTCGAACGGTACTTCTACGGACTCGTAAGTATTGATTAGCTTCCATATCTCGCTATCTCAGTTTAGAATAAACTAAGGTTCCTGTCTAGGTCTATAATCTACTTATAGAAGATAATTTGATATAACAATTGGTTAATAAATCGACTAAATTTGGTTAAAAAAAAAGACTTCTCGTTCAATTTGTAACGTGTGGATTTGATACCGTTACCGATACTAAGTAATACCTACAAAATCTCTGTCTAAGTTAAACTTTAAACTAAGTATCGTAACCAGGAATATAAAGCTACTCTAGAAAATAAGTTAATATGACAAGTTAAGCTAATAAATCAGGAAAAACTTCTCTGTTCCAAGAGCTTAAAGGAGCTTCGTCCGCACAGGCTCCTTTGGACAGCATGCCATGCTATCCAAAGTTTTGATTTTCTCCTGTAATTTTGTAAGTTCCATGGACTGCTTTTTACTTTCAGGGTCGAAATGGTGGATCCAAGTTGCATCCTGAGTGATTAGACGAGAGAAAGTCTTCCTCATTTTTTTGGCACAGGGCTAACAACTCTTGTGATTTCTGTTGTCGATCCACCTTCCGAAAACCAGTCGATAATAATTGGAGAATCCATCTTGCATTCAATTTCTGTAAATGGAGTTGGTCATGAAGGACTGTTTCAACAGAGTTCACACTAATCTTCACCTCCTGGGACAGTTCACTCACAGATATCCGCGAGCTTCCGTGATTATCGACTCCACTTTTCTGATCATGCTGTCATCAATGGCTGAATGGGGATGACCTGGAATGGGCTCAGATTTTACCGATGTCTGACCACACCTAAACTGTCTATGCGAGTGCTTCACAGTGCCATAGGATGGGGCTTCATCCTTATATACAGCAGTCATCTCCTCGTGGATTTCTTTAGGAGATTTCCCCTTCTAGAACAGATAACGAATTACATCTCTGGCTTCAACTTTGTCCATGATGCTACTTCGTCACATGTTCAGCTCTGTAAGAGGAAAAACAAATTAAGACACAGTGCCGAAATTTTATACATTTAGTACAGAGATATGTATGATGCTACACATAAAATATCATGACTCTGTGATATGTGGAAGTAGGTGAGGGCGATTCTTTATTGAGCCACCCTCGTAAGTTTCCAGCTACTTTTATTACAACTGACTTAATGCTATCAATCTTCATTGGCTTAACACATAGGTTCTCCTGGTCAGTGGTGGAAGTGTTCAGTTGTCTGAGGGCACCAGGGGGTTTTCCCCATCTCCACAGTGATATGTCAATAGTGAGTTATTTCCAATACATGCAGTATCATATTCAATTAACTTAATTAAACATTCTTATATTCCCACCATAGCAGGAGTTCTGTCAGTAATCAAACCTGATATTTTGTTGAGATTCAGAGTACATCCAGTTAATATGTACCCTTGACATCCGCATAAAAATCACTGAATTTGGTTGTGTCCTTGTCCTTCAGTGAATGTAGGTCAGCCATTTCTTTTGTTTTGTTTATATCATCATTGACACCACATACAAAACAAGCTAATTCAGCTGTATCCGTGACATCCTTATTTTCATCAAGTTCTAATGAGTAAAATTTGTAATTTGAGGCTTTAAGTTTTCGAATATGCTTAACACTGGATGCCAATTCATCAATATATTTAGTGATAGGATACCGTCATCATACTGTTATTATGATGCCTCCCTACTTTACCATGTGGTTTCTAATAGAACGGGTAATCAATGTGTGGTAAAAGTGTATCAGATCTTTAATTTTATTTCATCCGATTTTCTGCTCTTTTTGCTTTTTTTCTGAATGTCTGAAATCTTCCTAAATTTAAATTGAGATGGATAAATTGCTTATGAACCCTACAGAGGTGCAATGGAAAAAGCAGTTTTAACAATGCTTCAGTATATCTGTCAGGAAAAGATGGAGAAGGGGGAATCATAAATTAATAAAAACTATATGTTTAAATACACTGATATAAGTGGTTCTATATTTCGCACCAATATATCGGAGTTCAGCACTGACAATTTGGCCTGGATAAATGCAATATCCAAGGATTTCATCAAAGAAATTCAGTTGGGTGAAACTGTCAGTTGAATCCTGGCAAAGAGATTGAAGCCATGACAGAGGGAGAGACCTACCAATATCTGGTGATGATGCAGGTTCAACAGCAAGGTTCATGGAGATTAGGGCCTCCCTGACTGAGAAATACTATCAGAATCTGAGAAACTGGCTAAAATCAAAGGTGAATTGGCAGGAACATGGTCAGAGTCATAAACATCTATGCATTCCTAGTACTAATGTATTCCTTTGGAATCATAGATTGGACCAACACAGAGCTGGAGTAGATTATGAGATCGATAAAGGATAAAGATGACCAAGAGCTGTCCAGCACCACCTGGAGTCGTCCATTGAGAGATTGACCACAGTCAGAAAGAAGGTGGAATGGGTTTAACAGAGATTTCATTCAACAACAGAAGGAGGCCCTTAAGAACCTGGGGATTATTCCAGGAAAACAACACCAATCTACCATACCATAAGGAATATAAGACAGTTGCACATTTAGCTCAACAAGGAGACCCCACTCACAGAGACAGAAGAAACAAAGACAGAAAGATGGACAAAGAAGGCATCCAGGACCTACATAAAAAGACTACATAGACAAGATGGCTTCGAATGCATGGCTTATGAGTGGGAGGCTCTTCTCCAATGCTGAAGGTTTCATGCTCGCCATCCTGGTCATCAGTATATTTAGTGATAAAAAAATTAATAGTAGTAGTAGTGGCATGTGATGCAAGAAAGAAAGTGTATGAGCTTATGCAGCATCAGCCAAAAAAAAAAAAATAATAATCACACCATTCCCTCCAAATGCCTGTCCAGTTCCTCCTTAAATTTATTCAACCTATCAACTTCCACAACGACAGATGGAAGTTCGTTCCAGCAATTAACCACCCGCTGGCTAAAGGCAAATTTCCGCACATCTATTCTACATCTGTCCTTTCTTAATTTGAATTTATGCCCCCTTAGGTTCGTAATCTGAACAAGTGGAAGGATCCCATCAGAATTCAGCGTGCTCAACCCATTCAAGGCCTTATACACCTCAATCAGATCACCACGCAGGTGCCTAGTCTCCAGCCACTGCAATTTGCAGAACTTAAGCCTCTCTTGGTAAGAGGATCCCTTCATTCCCCTCACCAATCTTGTTGCCCTTCTCTTACACGCTCAAGTAAAACTACATCCTTCCTAAAATGAGGCCTCCAGACCTGTACTCAAGGCGTGGCCTGACCATTGCCTTATACAGAGGGACAATCACCTCCTTCTCCCTGCTAGCAAAATTCCTATATATCATTGACAAAACCCCATGACCTCAATTAACAGGAAATACTAGTATTAGTATTATCAATGGCCACATGGTGCAAGGAAGCCTATGGCTTATGCTATAATAATAAAATAAAATAAAAATAACAAAAATAAATAAAATTATAAAATAAAATAAAATAAGAAGAATAAAAATATAATAATAATAAATAATAATAACAGAAAAGGAAATGGACAACCTATGTATTTCCCTCCTCCCATGGGTAATTATCCAGCTGACCTTTGAATTTTCTCAAACTGTCAGCCTCTGCCAACCCATGTATGTAACTTATTCCAGTAATTTATAACTCGTTGGCTGAAATAAAACTTCCTGCAATCCAGTCTAAACATCTCTCCCCGTAACTTGAAATTATGGACCCTTGTTCTAGAATCATTTATAACCATGAAAATTTTGTCCTTATTCATTTTGCTTATGCCTCTCAGAGCCTTAAACACCTCAATCAAGTCTCCTCTAAGATGCCAAGCACTGCAGCTCACATATTCAAAGTTTTTCCTCATACGGATGCCCTTTTGCCGATCTCACCAGCAAGTTACTCGTTTTCGGATTCTTTCAAGAAGCACAATGTCCTTCTTTGGGGTGCAATCTCCATACATGAACACAGTATTCCAAGTGTGGTCTAACAATAGCCTTATAATACATCGCCAATGGTCCAGGAGTCACAGATGGCACATGTTGATGATGCCACATGATCCCAGAAGCAATCCAGGACATCACCCAAACAGACTACACTCACAGACATGACAAGGTTTCCAGGATAATACATCAGAAGCTAGTGCTAAAATATCAGTTTAAGAAAGATAGCATACTCTATTAAAAAGCACAAATTTCAGGCCATACTAGAGATCCCTACTCATAAACTATACTGGTATTCAGCCATAATAATGGACATCATGATTCTGCACAACAGACCAGACACAACCCTGATCAAAGTAGCATTTTCCAACAATAGCAACCTCCAGAAAACCTATGATGAAATGGATGTCTATGTACTTCCTGATTAAAAAATCTGCAAGTACATAGATCTTAGACAGCAAGTTAGTGAGATATTGCATATTTAATAACAAATGGCCATTCCTGATCAGATCACAGCTTTCTGAATTTCTTTATAAGTGGTCTCTATGAGGCCACTCATGGAGACCACTTACAAACATTGCTGCTAATGTTTGTAAGTGGTCTCTATTGCTGCTATGTAGCCTCTTGTAGCATTCAGTGATCCTGAACACCTGTAGAAAATTCAGATTAGCATTAGCATTAGTAGAGGCATTTGATGCAAGAAAGCAAGCTTATGCAGCACCAGCCAAAAAAAAAAAAAAAAAAAAAACCACTTCCACTTCACCCCTCTGTTCGTTAAAAATACCTGCCCAGCTGAGCCTTAAACTTATTTAGGCTATCAACTTCCACGACAAGGGATGGAAGTCTGTTCCACCAACCAACCACTCGCTGGCTAAAGGCAAATTTCCACACGTCTATCCTACATCTGTCTTTCCTCAATTTGAATTTATGCCCTCTCAGGTGATTATTCTGAGCGAGAGGAAGAATCCCATCAGCATTGAGCATGCTCAAACCATTCACTGCTTTATACACCTCTATCAGATCACCTCGCTGGTGCCTAGTCTCCAGACACTGTAATTTGCAAAACTTAAGCCTTTCTTCGTAAGAGCACCCCTTTGTTCCATTCACTAATCTTGTTGCCCTTCTCTGTACTCGTTCCAGCAGCTCTACATCCTTCTTGAAATGAGGCCTCCAGACCTGTATACAGTACTCTAGGTGTGGCCTGACCATTGCCTTATACAATGGAATAATCACCTCCTTATCCCTGCTAGAAAAATTCCTATATGTCATTGACAATACACCATGAGCTACTCTTGCAGCCCGTCTGCACTGCTCAGAGAACTTCATATCTGCCTGCACAACCACCCCCAGGTCCCTTTCATTCTCTACCACTGTCAGTGTAGTACCACAGAGTTGATACGTTGCTCTGGGGTTGCTGTTTCCCATGTGTAGTACTTTACATTTGTCAATGTTAAACTTCATTTGCCACCTCTCAGCCCATCTGCTCAACCTTTCCAGATCCTGTTGCAGCAGCATAGTGTCAGTAGTGTACTTGACAACCCTGCCTACCTTTGTATCGTCTGCAAACTTCGACATTAAGCTTGATATACCATCATCAATATCATTTATGAATACAGAAAACAATAATGGACCCAACACTGAGCCCTGAGGGATTCCACTAATAACATTAGTCCACGACGAGCAGTGTCCATTGATTACCACCCTCTGTCTTCTCCCCCTCAGCCACCCCTTTATCCACAGCAGCAATTTGCCTCCAGTGTCACACTGCTCCAATTTGTGCAGCAGTCTTCCATGTGCAACAGTATCAAAAGCCTTTCTAAGATCCAAGTATATAATATCAAAGTTATTCCCTGCATCCAGTTCCTTTGTGACTGCATCATAGTATCCAATCAAATTGGTCAGGCAAGACTTCCCCTTAACAAAACCATGCTGTGTCCGAGCTATAACTGAAGTCTTGTCTAAATGATCCTGCAGTGCTTCTTTAATTAGTGCCTCCATTAATTTTCCTGGAACAGAAGTTAAACTCACAGGTCTATAAATACTTGTGTCAGCCTTTGATCCTCCTTTGTGAATTGGGGTCACATTTGCACATCTCCAGTCTATGGGTACCTCCCCTGAGTCCAAGGAAGCTCTCATAATTATGGCTAAGGGTTTGCTTACTTCCTCTGCTGCCTCCTTTAATATAACTAGATAGATCTCATCCACCCCGGCTGCCTTTCTTGTGTTTATCTTCAACAATTTCTCCTCCACTTTTACTCTCAGTTATTACAAGATTCTCTAGCTTACTGCTAGAGTTGAATACACCTCTGGCTTTCCCCTCGCTAAATAACTCCTCATGTGTGAATGTCGATGCAAAATATTCATTTAGTTTGTTAGCTACCTGAGCAGGATCATCAACAGTTGACCCATCGATATCAAGTGGACCAATCTGATTCATCCCCTTCCTTCTAGAGTTTACATAAGTAAAGAACTCTTTGCTGTTTTTCTTTGCATCCTTTGCCAAAGATTTCTCGTAATCTGCCTTCGCCTGCGTAACCTCCTTTGTAACTTGGTTACAGATCAACTTGTATCTCTCATAGGCTTCTGTGTCATGTGTTAATTTGTATGTATCCCATGCATGTTTCTTCTCTGCCATATGCCTCATCAGTTCATCTGACATCCATTTAGGGCTAAACCTTGAACAATATTTCTTAGTTGGTATGTAAAGCCTAGTAGCTTCCAAGATAAGTTCTTTGAATGCTTCCCATTTTGCATTTGCTGTTGGTAACATCATCAGTTGGTTCCACTGTATAGAATTTAAATACTGTGTCAGTCCATCGTAGTCGCCTTTACGAAAGCAATAACCCTTCCCTTTACCCCTAATGGTAGTTACCTCTTTGAGTAAATCCACTTCAGCACACTGTGATCACTGCCACCTAGTGGTTCATTTAACTGCAGTTTCTTAATGCATGAAGAATCACTGCTGATAATCAAATCAGAGTATTCCTCCCTCTAGTTGCCTCCCGAACATGCTGATGTAGAAAACAATCATCCAATAAATCCACGTGTACCTTGAACCCAGATGTACCTTGAACAACTGTAATAATAATAATAATAATAATAATAATAATAGTTACCTGATACAACCACCCAGCCAATCACTTTGTACCAGAAGACTTTCATGAGTTGGAAGAAATTCCATAGGGAGGAAAAAATATATATATATTAATATTATTAATAATTATAATAATAAATGACCAAATATGTCCCAGGTGCCAGTTCCTTCACATTGTGTAACCACAGGTCACACATTGTGAAGGCCCTGGCTGCAGGTTGGACCTCCCCGCCTTTGCCCTTCATGGTAGTTATATCTATAAGGTAAATCCCAAATCAACATAGTATTTATTGCCACTTGGTGGCTCTTTTATATTCTGATTTTTAATGTGTGTAGTTACTCCCAATAATTAGTTCAATAGCTGCTTTCTCTAGTTACCTATCAAACACGCTTGTATAGATAATAATCATCCATTAAATTCAAAACATTCTTGCTAATTTGAGAGTGACCATTCCACAAGTTCCAGCCAATATGTAGAAAATTTAAATCCTCTGTTATAAGTCATTATGATTTATTGGCCCACCCAGTTTGTTGTATAGTTTTTGTTATCCTCATCAGTCTTGTGATCTATAACATGATCATGGTCTCATATTTTCTTCCCAACTGCTTTCATCACAGCAATCCGACTCAACATTGTCACACATTGTGACAATGTTGAGTCGGATTGCTGGTCATCCACATCATTGAGTGCACTGACTTAGAATCTAAGTTCTTCTTAACTGAGAGCATAATTATTAGCTGTCATTTCCTGTTCTGTTTATCCTTTCTGTGGACATTATGCGCACCATATTCAAGTTCTGCATCTCCCTTATGTCTGAGTGACTTTGTATCCAATATCCCTGCAATGGCCACTTTTGATGGTCTCACTGGTACTTCAAATTTATCAAAATTTTTCCTAACTTTATTGTATATACATACACCTCTCTCTCTCTCTTCTCTTAATGATGACACCAACATGGCCATTGTATATACTTCTCGTGAGAATCCCCCCTCCCCAAGGGCCTTGTAATCCCTGATACTGCCATAGCCTAGTGGTCAGGCGCGCGGGTGCATAAGTACACGTGCCTTGAGTGACCGGGGTTCAAGCCCGTGACTGCTGAATACGGTGCTGTTTTTTGTATTCTGTCTATCTTGTGAACTCCTCTGATCATTTGGGGCCGAGTGGGTAAAGTACCTGCCCGGCAACCCAAAGGTCGCGGGTTCGATTCCCGCCTCGGGCTTGGATCAAAGTACTGCAAAAACCTTGGGAGGTGCAATATGGCCACAGAAGTCGATGCGCCAACAACTATCAAATCAAATCAAAATCTGATCATTTGGTCTTCCCGGAGTATAAACAGAAAATTTATTTATTTATTTATTTATACCTTGCCTGAAATGTAAGCTTGTCAGAAGCAGTGAAACATGAGTTGCCCTATACATTGCTTTGATCCAAGAGAACTATTATTGATGGCTTTCTCTATCTCTCTCTCTCTCTCTCTCTCTCTCTGAGCCAGTGCATTTCTGCTACATTGAGCATTTTGATTATGTTATTGTTTGAGGCATGATTTTAGTCAAATTTTAATAAAAAAAAAAAGAAAAAAACATGCACACTAAGATATAAGGGTATAGTAATATTGATTTATTCGAGCAATGCCAGTACATACTTTGCTGTTACGCTTCTAAAGAACACTAGTGATTTGGTTAACGCTTAACCAAATCCAAAAAAAAAAAAAAAAAGATAACCTACATGATTAGGACCTTAGAACTATTTATTTGCTACAACTTAAAACAATACAGTTAACTACTATGATGTACAACCAATGAAAATAGAGAAGTAGTTGTAAAATTTTAGAGTAGAATGAAAGATTGTAAAGTTGTCACTTATTCTCAAAGAACCATGTTTCTGATTTTTAGTGAACTGGCTCTCACACCTTTATAATCATATAATGCTCATTTATTCAATTGTAGTATGATAAAATTAAATTCCATTTAATTTTATGATACTACAATTTATTGGTTACTCAATACAATGTTGATTTGGATAATTAAACTATATAAAAGTATTAAAGCTGTTTATTCTAATATTATTAGGTTTAAAGTTTTTTTGGAGTATAAGCCTTGTTTGGCCCAAGAAGCCTTTTGTGCTACTAAACAATAACAACAACAGCACAATTTGCTCAAAAATCCAGTATGTGCTTTATATTCCCAAATGAACTCCCGAGCCAAAGCATTACCACTACTTTGAGCTATCCTGTTTTTTGTTTGATGCAGGAATTTAGTGTAATCATTAATTTAAATAAAGCACATTTAAAAAAATATATATATGCTATTTTAAAATAAAAATGGAGAAATCTATTTTTGTATATATATATATATATATACTGTATATAGTTAATCGGTCTAGTGTCTGCCGATTTTAAATCCTCACCGCCAGCTGGCCATTTTATATGTAAAAATAAAATTTCTAGAGCAATTCTCACTTCAAGTGGTCCATGTTATTTTATATCCATAAGGATTGTTTAATTCATGATACTTGATAAAGTGTAATTAACTATATAAAGTAAAAACTTAAGCTTAATAAAACTTATAGTAATAAAGTATAAAAATTACACCTAACAAAGTATAAAATGAGAAAAATGCAATAGCATCTTGCTTGTTTTTTTATAAGATTAATTGTTAAAAGTTAATTTTTGTCTTAAAAAAGTGTATTTTATGCCACTGTGCTAGATCTTCAAGCAGGCGTCTCATTATTTATGAAGTTTGCTTATTACCCAAACTTTACTATGGTGCAGTCGTAGTAGTAGTAGTAGTAGTAGTAGTGGCACATGATGCAAGAAAGCAAGTGTAGGAGCTTATGCAGCATCAGCGAAAAAAAAAAAAAAAAAAAAATCACACCATTCCCTCCAAATGCCTGTCCAGTTCCTCCTTAAATTTATTTAACCTATCAACTTCCACAACGACAGATGGAAGTTTGTTCCAGCAATTAACCACCCGCTGGCTAAAGGCAAATTTCCGCACATCTATTCTACATCTGTCCTTTCTTAATTTGAACTTATGTCCCCGTAGGTTCGTAATCTGAACAAGTGGAAGGATCCCATCAGAATTCAGCGTGCTCAACCCATTCAAGGCCTTATAGACCTCAATCAAATCACCGCGCAGGTGCCTAGTCTCCAGCCACTGCAATTTGCAGAACTTAAGCCTCTCTTGGTAAGAGAATCCCTTCATTCCCCTCACCAATCGTGTTGCTCTTCTCTGTACACGCTCAAGCAAATCTACATCCTTCCTAAAATGAGGCCTCCAGACCTGTACGCAGTACTCAAGGCGTGGCCTGACCATTGCCTTATACAGAGGGACAATCACCTCCTTTTCCCTGCTAGCAAAATTCCTATATATCATTGACAAAACCCCATGACCTGCCCTGGCAGCCTGTCTGCATTGCTCAGAAAACTTCATATCTGACTGCACAATTACTCCCAGGTCTTTTTCATTTTCTACCACCTTAAGTGTAGTACCACACAGTTGGTACGTTTCTCTGGGGTTACTTCTACCCATATGCAGTACTTTGCATTTGTCAAGGTTGAACTTCAGTTGCCACTTCTTAGCCCATCTGCCCAAATTATCTAGATCCTGTTGCAGTAGCACACTGCAACAATGGCAGTAGCACACTGCCATTACTGTCATTAACAACCCTGCCAACCTTTGTGTCATCTGCAAACTTCGACATTAAGCCTGATATACCTTCATCAATATCATTGATAAATACACAAAACAACAGTGGACCCAACACCGAACCCTGTGGGACTCCACTAATAACATTAGTCCACGAAGAGCAGCACCCATTGATTACCACCCTCTGTCTTCTCCCACTTAACCATCCTTTTATCCATTGTAGCAACTTACCCTTAATACCATTCTGCTCCAATTTGTACAGTAGTCTTCCATGCGCAACAGTGTCAAAAGCTTTCCTGAAATCCAAGTATATGATATCAAAATTTTTTTTTGCATCCAGTTCCTTTGTGACCACATCATAATAACCAATCAAATTTGTCAGACAAGATTTTCCCTTAACAAACCCATGCTGTGTTTGAATTATTGCTGCAGTCTTGTCTAGATGATCCTGCAATGCATCTTTAACCAGTGACTCCATTATTTTACCCGGAACAGAAGTTAAACTAACTGGTCTGTAATTACTCGTGTCTCCCTTCGATCCTTCGTGATTTATGCGAACTTATTTTGCATGATTTTGAAATAATGCCTCCCCCCCTAAAATATAAGTGATAATAATGAATAAATTTTATTATACACAAAAAAATTAAAATAACATTCTATCTGTTCATTCAGAATCAAAACAAGAAAGCGATATATTGAAATTTGATTTAAGATAAAGTGCAATGTTTTAAATTTTAAGTTATTGGTTGCCTGTATTTTTAAGAGTACTATATAGGTAAGTTTCAGCTGAATTTTTTATGGAAAAAAATAATAAATTTTTTTTTTTCATATACTGTACATGTAAATTTTCATTATAAATTGCATTTAATTTTATCCTTATTAATGTTAATTGTAAAACAAATTTCTATTGATTTTATTTTCATAAAATATGTCAAAATATTGTTAGGTTGTGCTATTTATGCATTCATGGAATGCAATATTCCCCTTGAATAATGTATTTCTATTTGATAATGGTTCTTAATTTTCATGAATCTTTGTTTATGTATGCATTACAGGGATGCAATCTATACATAAATCACAATCATGTGATTTATGTATTACAATTGTTTTGAAATTCTACATTCACATGTGTGCATACTATGTAGTCTTGATTTTTTGAAGTCCTTAGAATTATGATTTCTTACAATAGTCAATTTCTAGTTCATTTTCTTTCTAGTTCTTCAACACTGTCTAGTTTATTTCACAAATATAGGTGGTCTCAGTTCTAATTTGAAAGATGGCAATTTCCACTTACACTCTGCCAAACCCTATGTACTTTTTCCGACAGAATTTCAATTGGTTGATTCAACCACTGCTCATCTCAGTTGCCCAAATTATTTGCTGTATGATTACTTACACCTCAAAGGTGGTACTTGTGCATATGTCCACTCTGATATTCTCTGTCAGAGACTTGGTAATTTGAAATCTTCTCCTTCCTCTCATTGCAGCTTGACTTTCTCCAGTCAAACTTTCCTAACAGTGAGGTAATTTTCCTTAGTGATTTTAATGTTCACAACTCCAGCTGGCTTCCCTTCTCTAGTCACACAGACCCAGCTGGTTGAGATGCTGAGACTTTTGCAATTACTAATGACCTCACACAGGGGTCAAAGTGCTTGATCTTTTTCTCACAATCAACCCTTCTAGTACACAGTCAAAGTCAGTGGTCCTTTAGGCACTTCAGATTGCAACTTGGTGATTGTTTCTTCTTCAATGCAGCATTCATATAATAGCTATTCCCAACCTCGTGTTGTTTGGCATTACAAGAATGCAATATGGGATGATCTGCAAAATTTCTTTTCTTCTATTCCTTGGTTCGATTACTGTTTCAAAACTTCAGATGTCACCGTTTACCCATATCATATCAGTGAAATTATTCTTCTAGGAATGGAATCCTTTATTCCACACTCCACTTTAAAATCTTGTCCTTTATCTAAACTTTGAGTTTCCAATAAATGTGCTAAGGCCGTTCAAGAGAAGATTTTTGCATATCGAAATTGGCTTATTTCCAAATCTCCAAGTTCATTTTCTGATTACACCAAAGCTCATAACAGTTGTAAAGCAATTATTAACCAGTCAAAACTTGACTTTGAAAAGGCTAAGAGAAGAAAACTTTTCTTGTCCAAATGGAAGCCGAGCATGCTAGTCTCTTTCCAAAGCTATTGGCAGCAACCTTTCCCCATCTCTGCTCCCACTTCTGTAAAAACCAGATGGTTCTATTGTCACTTCAGTCAAAGATAAAGCTGACCTTCTAGCATCCCATTTTTCTTTCAACTCATGTATTAATGACCTTGATAAAAAACCTCCCACCATTCCCAACACACTCCATTCAATTTCTCCTGTAGTCTTCCGTCTACAGGATGTCAGAAGGATTTTAACGAATCTTGATGCTAAGAAAGCTCAGGGCCTGATGGTATTTCTCTGTTTGTTCTTAAAACTTGTGCTTCTGAACTAAATCCTATTCTTTGCCTCCATTTTTCACTTTCTTATTCCAAAGGTGTTTTTCCTTCTGCTTGGAAATTTACTCATATCCAGCCAGTTCCTAAAAAGGGTGACAAATCCCTCCCATCCAGTTATCATCCCATTGAAATTAATTCTACTCTTTCTAAAGTAATGGAGAAATCAATTAACTGCCAACCCTTAAACTACCTAGAAACCTTCCATCTTATCACCTATTGCCAGTATGAATTCCTTGGATTCCATCAGTGTCAATCCACTATTGATATTCTGGCTTATGCTACCCATATATGGACAAATTCAATGGAAATGTTTGGTGAAACATAAGCAGTTGCTCTTGACATTTCAAAGGCTTTTGAACCATTTTGGGATAAAGGTCTTCTAAACAAGCTTCCATCTTATGGTTTGCTAACTGTTTTTTGTAATTGGTTATCCAGTTTTCTCTCTGACAACTCACTGTGGGTGATGGTCGATAGCCTCCATCTTCTAACTTCTCCACTAATGCTTGTCACCCAAGGTTCATTTCTTTCCCCCACTCGTTTCCTCTTGAATATTAATGACTTTCTTCAATTGACCAGAAATCCTATCCATAGTTTTGCTGATGATATCACATTACCTTTCACTTTCCAGTTTGAGAAACCTTGTCATGCTCAATCAGCTTCAGCTTCTCGTATATCTGCTATCGGTTCCTTAAATTGCCTCCAGGTAATTCTCCAGTGGAGCAAAGACTACTTAGTTGATTTCAATCCTTCTAAAACTCAGTCCTGTCTTTGATCTCTTCTATCTTATATGTCTTATATCTGGTTAAAGATGCATTGCAGGATTATCTAGTCAAGACTGCAGCAATAATTCAGACACAGCTTGGATTTGTTAACATTTAATGTTAAGGGAAAGTCTTGTCTGACAAATTTGATTGGATACAATGAAGTGGTTACAAAGGAACTGGATGCAAAAAATAATTTTGATATAATATACAGTACTTTGATTTCAGGAAAGCTTTTGACTGTTGCGCATGAAAGACTATTGTACAAATTGGCGGAGAATGGTATTAAGGGTAAGTTGCCAGAATATAAAGGGTGGTTGAGTAGGAAAAGACAGAGGGTGGTAATCAATGGACGCTGCTCTTCGTGGACTAATGTTATTAGTGGAGTCCCATTGGGTTTGATGTTGGGCCCACTGTTCTTTTGTATATTTATCAATGATATTGATGAAGTTATATTAGGCTTAGTGTTGAAGTTTGCAGATGATACAAATGTTAGCAGGGTTGTTAATGGCAGTGTGCTACTGCAACAGGATCTAGAAAATTTGGGAAGATGAGCTGAGAAGTGGCAACGGAAGATTAAAATTTACAAATTTAAAGTACTGTATATGTGCAGAAGTAACCCCAGAGGAATGCACCAACTGTGTGGTACTACACTTAGGGTGGTAGAAAATGAAAAAGACATGGGAGCAATTGTGTAGTACGATGTGAAGTTTTCTGAGCAATGCAGACAGGTTGGAAGAGCAGGTCATGGGATCTTGGCAGTGATATGCAGGAATTTTGCTAGCAGGGAAAAGGAGTTGATTATCCCTTTGTATAATGCAATGGTCAGACCACGGCTTGAGTTCTGCATACTGGTCTGGAGGCCTCATTTTAGGAAGGATGTAGATTTGCTTGAGCATGTACAGAGAATGGCAACAAGATTGGTGAGGGGAATGAAGGGATCCTGTTACCAAGAGAGGCTTAAGTTCTGCAAATTTCAGCAGCTAGAGACTAGGCACCTGCAAGATCTGATTAAAGTGTATAAGGCCTTGAATGGGTCGAGTACTCTGAATTCTGATGGGATTATTCCATTTGCTCAGATTATGAACCTAAGGGGACATAAATTCAAATTGAGGAAAGACAGTTACAGATGTGTGGGAATTTGGCTTTAGCCAGCAGATGGGTAATTACTGGAACAATCTTTTCGAAGGAATGGTTGTGTGAAATTTTTTTTTTTTTTTTTTGGCTGATGCTACATAAGCTCATACAGCTGCTTTCTTGCATCACAAGCCTCTATTACTATCTCACAAAATGGATTTGTCTGCTCCTTCTGGTGCATAATAGCCTTAGATGCTAATGCGCCAATAAAATCATAATCTAATATAATCTAATCTTCTGCTCCTATGTGTATCTCTGGTGACACTCCAATTTCTAGGTAAGAAGATTTATATCTTTTGAGGATTACTCTGACTTCTAATTTCTCTGTGCACAAGCACATTACAAATATTGCTTCTTCTGCATCAAAAAAACTTGGTTTTCTCTTTCGCTCTTGGCATTACTTTTCTTCCAAACAGCTGTTCACTCTGTACCAATCACAAATCCACTCTACCATGGAATATTGTTCCCACATCTGGGGCAGATGTCTCCAAAACTTCTCTCAGGCTTCTAGATTCCATTCAGAAGAGGGCATTTAGGTTAATTAATGATTCATGTCTAACAGAGTGTCTCTCTCTCTCTCTCTCTCTCTCTCTCCACTCCCTGTCTCTTAGACGTACTGTTTATGCTGCATTCCTTTTTTACAGTTCAGTTTAGTTTCTGTTTATGTATAACTGTCTCTGGTCGCACCCAGACTGATGTCCATCTCCACCTATATTCATGTATCCAAATGGAATATATATAAAAAACAGTAGGCAGACCACTTATCCACCAGGAAGCAGGCAACACAGGCAACCACATCCCGGTGTCCGTCTTCGCACATGGGTCTACTATACTGTCTGTGTAAGTAACACAGAAATCTTGCACCCACCAGCAGTTGTGCAAGTCTGATGGGTGCCAGCATCTCCTGCTTCTAGGCTGCCCAAACCTAGGAGCAAAAAAATAATAATAATAATAAAAAAATAAATAATAATAATAAAAAAAAAAATAAATAAAAATAATAATAATGATAAAAAAAAAAAAAAAATTATTTCCCTCCCCCAAATCCCCCACCTCTCTTTAACCAGCCCGCAGGGAATAATCCCGCTTCAGTAAATTCTAATTATGCCAGCAAACAAAGCAAAGCTAATAAAAAAATTCCCCTTTACAGGCTCGCCAAAGAAAGAATACTCCCAAAAATTCCATTTCTACAGATACTCCCATGGCCCTGTTCTTCTGAATTGCCTTCTATAGTTCCCACTCTCTCTTTCAAAACAGTCCGAACACGTGCTGCCACCAGCCATCATCCATTTGCTGTCCAACTTCAAACTCACAGAACCAACTTTTCATCTTCCTCGTTTATTCATTCAACTGCTGTTTTCTGGAACAACCTTCCTTCATACGTATTTCCTGAAAATTACAATCTACAGAAGTTCAAGTCCAGTGTCAACAAATATCTTCTTTCGTCTTCTCAATTTCCAATGCAAGCACTGTACTAAGTATTATAGTTTCTAATACCTCTCGTGTTTGGGGTTTTCATTAAAAAAAAAAATTGTACTTTTAAATTTCAGGCTAAAAAATTACACTAACATTATAAATTGAGGCCAAATGCTTTGTATTCAGTGTTATAAATAGTATTTGCTTTACCAAATTATATTTTTATTAAATAGATTTCTTATTTTTATGTCTGTTTTGGTTGATAAATTTATTGATGATTTTAAAAAAAAAATTTAAACTTTTTCATTTTATTAATAAATATTTTGTTTTAAAACAGCCTTGTTTCCTAATTATTTTTGTTTGGTTGTTTTTCATTTGCAGATAAAAGGCATGCTTGCTTGTTGGATGTAATATATGTTGAATTATTGGATATGGATCTATATTCAGCATCACGTTGCAGCAAGATGACATCATCCTGCAATATCTCAAGCACAGATCTTAAAAATGTTGATCAAGAATTAGAACTACTTTTCCCATCATTTGCTCTAAAAAAACATGTATGTGCATCAGGGTATGAAGGAGAAATACTTTTCATACAAAAGTATTTTTTCTTTTTTGAATAAACTGCTAGTATTACATTTATTTTGATATATGAACTCTGAATAATAAATGCAAAAGTTGTTTTCTATAATTTTAACAGCAGCAACATGGCACTGTTTAAAGGGAAAGAATATTAAATATTATTTTTTAAAAATTACTATTAAAAAAATTCATGCTGCTGATGAATTGTTTTAAGTCTGTAAGTATATGGCTTGACTTTTATGGAGTTTAATCATGGGTTTTCATGATGTATTGTTTTACAAAGTCATGAAACATTCATGATTATTGGAAATTGTACGTGGCATATAAAATATGCAATATTTTATATGCCATGTACAATTTACATGGCATATTAAATATGCAATATTACTGCATATTTAATATGCCATGGAAATAATTTATAGTCATTCTATAAAGGTCATCAACAGTTATTTCAGAATTCATTACAATTGTGTATGCTAAACAGTAACACATGAAAATTTCTAACAGGGTTTCTGACAGAGATAGTAGCTGATTTTGGATTATTTGTAAAAATGTCTCTTTATGCTATCACACTGGAGTTAAATATTTTGAAATCTGCAGTTGGCAACATGTTGAAACAGAAGCCCATACATGATGCTGAGAACAAGAAACAATCAGCAAGGCACAAAGTACTGAATGACAGAAGCTGATGCACCTTGAAATGAGTGGTTACTTCGTCTGGTAATCACAATCTAGCAAATCATAACTGTAGACTGTGAACAGCCACAGACAAATCTGTAAGGGTTTCCATGACCCATATAAAGATGAATTCCACGAATTTTAATGGAAGAGCTGCAGTTCTCAAGCTTTTGATAACAATAACAAATTCACAGTGAAATGGACTTTGTATAAGTTTTTATTTGTGTTGTGTGGCGATACGTCAAGCAATATGCTTTTACTACTATATGGATATGTTGTGCTAACTGTATAGTTTTGACCAGGAGGTATTTCTTGTGGTTTCAAATAGATCCACTTGTAGGTAATTTACAATTTTCTGGACAATCTGTGTGCCCTGTGATGAAATGGCAATTTCATGGAAGCACATTCCTCCTTGTCAATGATCCAGTCACAAAGAAAGGATTGTGAATTTGTGATATGAAGAGAATAACATCAGAACATTGAAGTATCTTCTAGTCTCAACCTCAATGAACATCTTTGTGATGAACTGGATTTTCGAATTAGGATGAGCTCAAGTTGGCCCTCTTAGTTGAGTTCATGAATGCTTTAAACAAATGGAGCACAGCTCTACTACTAGCTCTACTTTTTTTTGTAGGAAGATGTGATGAATTGAACCAGTCATTGCAGTCCAGTGTAGGTCAACAAGCTGTTAATTATTTTTGAATAAATACATACCAAATTTAAAGTCCTTAGTCATTTTAACAAAATAAAATATTAGCATTAGCAGTGGCATATAATGCAAGAAAGCAAGCTTATCCAGCATCAGCCAAAGAAAAAAAAAAAAAACCCACTTCCACTTCACCCCTCTGTTCGCTCGAAATACCTGTCCAACTGAGCCTTAAATTTATTTAGGCTCTCAACTTCCACGACAAGGGATGGAAGTCTGTTCCACCAACCAACTACCCACTGGCTAAAGGCAGATTTCTGCACGTCTATCCTACATCTGTCTTTCCTCAATTTGAATTTATGCTCTCTCAGGTGATTATTCTGAGCAAGAGGAAGAATCCCATCAGCATTCAGCATGCTCAAACCATTCAAGGCTTTATACACCTTTATCAGATCACTTTGCCATCGCCTAGTCTACAGACACTGTAATTTGCAAAACTTAAGCCTTTCTTCGTAAGAGTAACCTTTTGTTCCATTCACTAATCTTGTTGCCCTTCTCTGTACTCGTTCCAGCAGCTCTACATCCTTCTTGAAATGAGGCCTCCTGACCTGTATACAGTACTCTAGGTGTGGCCTGACCATTGCCTTATACAAGGGAACAATCACCTCCTTATCCCTGCTAGAAAAATTCTTGTATATCATTGACAAGACACCATGAGCTACTCTTGCAGCCCGTCTGCACTACTCAGAGAACTTCATATCTGCCTGCACAAATACCCAGGTCCTTTTCAATCTCTACCCCTGTCAGTGTAGTACCACAGAGTTGATACATTGCTCTGGGGTTGCTGTTTCTCATTTGTAGTACTTTACATTTGTCAATGTTAAACTTCATTTGCCACCTCTCAGCCCATCTGCTCAACCTTTCCGGATTCTGTTGCTGAAGGATAGTGTCAGTAGTGTCCTTGTCAACCCTGCCAACCTTTGTATCATCTGCACACTTGGACATTAAGCTTGATATACCATCATCAATATCATTTATAAATACAGAAAACAATAATGGACCCAACACTGAACCCTGAGGGACTCCACTAATAACATTAATCCACGATGAGCAGTGTCCATTGATTACCACTCTCTGTCTTCTCCCCCTCAACCACCCCTTTATCCATAGCAGCAATTTGCCTCCAATGCCACACTGCTCCAATTTGTGCAGCAGTCTTCCATGTGCAACAGTATCAAAAGCCTTGCTAAGATCCAAGTGTATAATATCAAAGTTATTCTCTGCATCCAGTTCTTTTGTGACTGCATCATATTATCCAATCCAATCAAATTGGTCAGGCAAGACTTTCCCTTAACAAAACCATGCTGTGTCCGAGCTATACCTGAAGTCTTGTCTAGATGATGCTGGAACAGAAGTTAAACTCACAGGTCTATAATTACTTGTGTCAGCCTTTGATCCTCCTTTGTGAATTGGGGTCACATTTGCACATCTCCAGTCTGTGAATACCTCCCCTGAGTTCAAGGAAGCTCTCAAAATTATTGCTAAGGGTTTGCTTACTTCCTTTGCTGCCTCCTTTAATATAACTGGATAGATCTCATCCACTCCAGGTGCTTTTCTTGTGTTTACCTTCAACAATTTCTCCTCCAGTTTACTCTCAGTTATTACAAGATTATCTAGCTTACAGCTAGAGTTGAATACACCTCTGGCATTCCCCTCGCTGAATAACTCCTCATGTGTGAATGTCGATGCAAAATATTCATTTAGTTTGTTAGCTACCTGAGCAGGATCATCAACAGTTGACCCATCGATATCAGGTGGACCAATCTGATTCATCCCCTTCCTTCTAGAGTTTACATAAGTAAAGAACTCTTTGCTGTTTTTCTTTGCATCCCTTGCCAAGGATTTCATGTAATCTACCTTTGCCTGCCTAACCTGCTTTGTAACTTTGTTACAGATCAACTTGTATCTATCATAGGCTTCTGTGTCACGTTTTAATTTATATGTATCCCATGCATTTTTCTTCTCTGTCATATGTCTCATTAGTTCATCTGACATCCAGTTAGGCCTAAACCGTGAACAGTATTTCTTAGTTGGTATGTAAAGCCTAGTAGTTTCCAAGATTAGTTCCTTGAATGCTTCCCATTTTGAGTTTTCTGTTGGCAACATCATCAGTTGGTCCCACTGTATAGAATTTAAATACTGTCTCAGACCATCGTAGTCGCCTTTACGGAAGTAATAACCCTTCCCTTTACCCCTGATGGTAGTTACCTCTTTGAATAAATCCGACTTCAGCACACTGTGATCACTGCCACCTAGTGGTTCCTTTATCTGCAGATTCTTAATGCATGAAGAATCACTACTGATAATAAAATCAAGAGTATTACTCCCTTTAGCTGACTCCCAAACATGCTGATGTAGAAAACAATCATCCAATAAATCAACAAAAGCCTTGCTAGTGTATGAGTGACCAGCACCCAAATTCCAGTCATTATCTGGGAAATTAAAATCCCCCATTATAAGATTCTCTGATGTACTGGCCCACTCTATTTCCCTGTACAGTTTCTTATTATATTCATCAGAGTTATTAGGCCTATAGCAAAGTCCTACTCTCAATTTTGATCTCCCAATGCTTATGTCACACCAAAATGACTTGACACTGCACTGTCCAGCGATGTCGACTGGCTTCACTTCCTTCAATTTTTTGTTTCTTAACTAATAGCATAACCCCTCCTCCCTTCCTATCCTTTCTGTAGATGTTGTACTCCCCAAATTCCAGTTCTGCATTCCTTATATCTGTGTGACACCATGTCTCTGATATCCCAACAATATCTGCCTTTGATGCCTTGAGCAATACCTCAAATTCATCAAATTTATTTACCAAACTCCTAACATTGGTGTACACGCAAGTATGCATACATAACCTGTTTCTATTCTTAGCTACCCTAACACAACCCATGTGTTTACTTGTATTGCAATGACTCCCAGCAGTCTCTGAAATATCCTGCATCTTGTTATTCAGGCTTCTGCTCATTCCAATAAAATATGTAACATGGAAACTCATAAAGAAAAGGCCTTTGAGCTATCAGGAATTTAATGCGTGCTCTCTCGCTTGCTCTCGCTCAAAAAAAAAATAAAAATAAATAAATAAAAATTTGTGTTTTCTGAGATTTTATTGTAATACAAAAAAAAAATTTCCAATATACAGTATAACAAAGACATTCTGCATATCCACTGTAATTTTAGCGAGAGTACATGAGGAATGGCAACGTTCACACTTGCACGCGAAGTCTCTAAAGGTGGCCAAAACCTGTGAATGTTATTTTTAAAGACACTAAAGAAAGTGTTATTACTGTAAATATGGCCTCTTAAAAAACTACACACAGCCAGAAATCTGCAGTTGTTAAGCCCAAAAAAATGGAAGCCAAACATTAGGGAAATCCATACCTATTATTTTATCAGGTATAAATTTGCAGTAGAGTAGAAACTAGTGTGCAGTAGAGCAAAACCGATGTAGTAGAGTAAAACTGATGCAGTAGAATAAAAACTAGTTGCAGATTATTTTACTTACAGATATACATACACATACGATTTGATCTACCCTTATGATTTTATAGGTATTTTGGTGTATCTAAGCATAAAGAACCTTCATGGACAGTATTCAGAGAAAGAACAACAACATCAGTTCAATAACAATATGGGTGATAGATATGCTGTAAATGTTGACGACAGCCTGTTTATTGATAGTTGGGAGCTGCATGAAAACTTTCCATTGAACTCATGGATGCCCATTTTATGGGTCTCTCTCTCTCATAGATAATTTTACATTACTTCAGATTTCCTAATCATGGTAAATGAGGTTTGTCTTGAACATGAATTAAATATTAAAGTGCTTGAAAATGGCAGAAAGCTTCAACAGGACTACCTCCTCCCCCTCACCATAATTGTAATTTCATAATATGTAAATCTTGGTCGTTTAGTGCTGATCATTGGAACAACTGTTTCTTTCTTTCTTTTTTTGTTACCCAGAAAAAAAAAAAAAAAAATACTACAGGTGACCCCCGCTTAACGCTGATCATCCGTTCCGGAAAAACAGAGCGCTAAGTGAATCCGAGCTAAGCGAGCGCCGCTTTCCCATAAGGTAACATATGTATTTATGAGCTGCGGTCAGTGCCATAGGATATTTCCTAATGAATAATAAACAGTAATGAAAAGATGCGCAAATGTCGGGCAAAATATTTAATATTCAAATATTTGCACATATAAAATATTCTGCATTGCATACGTATAATTATGTGGTAACTACTTGCGTATCAAAAGTAAATTTAAAATTCCAATTAAAATAATGAATTTAATTTAATTGATGAATTTAATCATGAAAAATGTGTGGATTTTGAGTTGAACTTTGGACCTTTTCCAAATAAACTAAAAGGGGTATTAATTGTAAATCCCCCGCAGCATTACAACCAACAATAAAGTCAACCGATCCTTCACCGCTTTGAAACCTGGCATGTTTTTTTCTTCTTTCAATATGAAACTTCTTTTAGGCATTCGTTTCCACAAAAGTCCTGCTTCAGCTATGTTAAAAACTTGTTGAGAAGTATAACACATAATACCCCTCTTCAATAATTTTAACAAAAGTTCTTTTTTGAAAGTTTCGGCTCCTTGATCTGCACTTGCGGCTTCTCCCTGGATTTTAAATCTATTCAACCAGCCCTTACCAGTTTTAAATGGTTCCACATTTTTTTTTTTTTTTTTTTAGGCGAGTTTTCTAAAGATCATCATATTGACTAATCTCTCTCTCTCTCTCTCTTTTTTTAATATTTAACTTAACTGAATTCTGCATTGGAATATTATCTTCAATAAAATTAAAGTCTTTCCATTTCAATCCTAATAGCCGGCCTAGTGCTAGTTGCGTGCAGTGGAACAGCTATCTTTCCCACTGCAAAAATGAATTCTTTATTTTTTTTATAATTGTTCTTACAGTTAAAGTTGCAAGTCCTAAATTATGGCACACATCTGTTTGTCGTTGACCGGAATCGATTCGCTTCAAAACGTCTAATTTACTTTTCAAATTCAGTCTTTTTCTTACATTTATAGTCTTCGTACTGCCCCCAGACGTTGTTGCTTTTTCATTCCTATCAGTCATTATTAGCTCTTCGAAAATGTAACTGCGTTGGCTGAATTAATTACGATACAATGTTCAAGTAAACTTTCCGTTACGCACGATGTCTAATGCTCTACTGAGTGATGACTAGACTATGGATAAATGCATATAACGCAAATATTACAAGCAATATACTTGATCATTTTTTAAAATGTTGATCGCGGAACTACGTAACAAGTCACTGTACTGAAACTAAATTAGCGTGCGAGAAAATTTTACTGAGCGTGGGAAAATTTCTCAAGTCGGCGTGGGAAACGTTTTAATGCTGTTTTGCTATTCATTTTCAAGCTATCGACTCCATCAAATGAAACGATTTCGTTAATATGTCAAAAATGTAATCTGTAAAAGAGCGTTATAGTGATCCGTGACAGTGTTATAGTCAGATACGGGTTATAATATAAGAACAGCGTTATAGCGAATCAGCGTAAAGCGAACCGCGTTATAACGGGGTCCTGCTGTATTGGCTTTTGTACTTTGACTGTAAGGGAAAAAAAAAAAATTAAATTTTTACATTAAAAAAAAAAAAAAAAAAAAACAAGCTGAAAACTTTATAAACAGTTATGTAGAAAATTTCTTCATAATTGCAAATTTCCGACTTTTGGTAGGATAGTGTATATTGCTATTTTAACTGCAAAACTGACTTTTTTTGCCATAATAATGTTTGTCTTTTGCAACATACTTATCTATTAGAAAGGAAATATATCTTTCAAATGTTTTCCAGCAAAACATTTCTAATTAATGGAAGACTGAATCCTTCTGATCGATTGGCGAGGTTTTTGCTTTCCATGTTATGTAAAGAACTGTTTTCTATTTTAGTAACATTAGGATTCTGTATTAGTTCAGATGGATTATTGTTTTGGTAGCATGATTTGTTATTATTATTTTTTTTATTGAATTGTAATACATCATTATTATAAATTTCTAAAATATCTGGGTCATCTCCCCCCCACCCCACCTCTTTCTTGTTTTTCAGTGGTAGGGAAGAAGGAATACCAGTTACTTTATAAAGCATTTCTTTGAAGAGGTCTATTGAAGAATCATCTGGCAATTTTCCTCACATGTATTCTACAATTGTCTTTTCTCAATTTGAATTTATGTCCTCTCAGTTGAGTAATCTGAGCACAAGGAGGAATCCCATCAGCATTGATTTGCTCAAACCATTCAAGGCCTTATACACCTCAGTTAGATCACCTTGCAGGTGCCTAGTCTCCAGATGCTGCAATTTGCAGAACTTAAGCCTTTTATGGTAACTGAAAATGTTTGTTCCATTCACCAATCTCGTCCTTCTTTGTACTTGTTCCGGCAGCTCTACATCCTTTCTAAAATAAGGCCTCCAGATCTGTATGCAGTACTCAAGTGTGGCCTGACTATTGCCTTATACAAGGGAACAATCACCTCCTTATTCCTGCTAGCAAAATTCCTGTATATCATTGAAAAGACACCATGATTTACTCTTGAACCTGTCTGCACTGCTCAGGAAACTTCATATCTTTGTGCACTGTTACATCCCCCCATGTCTTTTTTTATTCTCCATTATGATAAGTGTAGTACCACACATTTGGTACATTACTCTGGAGTTACTGCTACCCATAAGCACTACTTCACATTCTTCAATGTTAAACTTCAGTTGCCACCTCTCAGCCCTTCTACTCAACTTTTCTAGATCTGTTGCAGTAGGGTACTGTCATTGCTTTCATTAACAGCCCTGCCAACCTTCATATCATTTGCAAACTTAGACATTAAAGCTGATATACCTTCATCAATATCATTGATAAATACAGAAAACAAGGGCGTCAACACTGAACCCTGGGGAAACTCTACTAATAACATTACTCCACGAAGAGCAGTGTCCAATGATTACCACTCTGTCTTCTCCCACTCATCTATCCCTTTATCCATAGCATCAACTTGCCCTTAATCCCATACTGCTTCTATTTGTACCTCCATGTGCAACAGTTTCAAAAGCTTTCCTAAAATCCAAGTATATGATATCAAAATTTTTTTTTTTCATCCAGTTCTTTTGCAACCACATCATAGTATCCAATCAAATTTGTCAGACAAGACTTCCCCTTGACAAACCCATGCTCTGTCCAAACTGTAACTGAATAAGTGAACGTAAGTCTTGAATAAGTGAACTTGAAATGCTTCTCTAACCATTGATTCCATTGTTTTCTCTCGAACAGAAGTTAAGTTAACAGGTCTGTAGTTACTTGTGGCACTGTTTGATCCCCTTTGTGAATTGTGGATGCATTTCCTCATGTCCAGTCCATGGAGACCTCCTTTGCTCTCTTTTTTTATTATAACTGGATAAATCCCATCAACCCCAGTTGCCTTTCATATGTTCAACTTCAACAATTTTCCCCCATTTTGCTCTCAGTTATTTCAAAATCATTTAGCTCCCTGTTAGAAAGTGATAAGCTTCTGGCTTCCACTCCTTTAAAGACTTTCTCATGTGTGAAAATATAGATGCAAAATACTCATTCAGTTTGTCTACTTCCTCAGCAGGATCATCAACAATCATACCATCGATATTAAGTTGGCCAATCTGATTCGTCCCCTTCCTTCTAGAGTTTACATGTGTAAAGAAGTCTTTGCTGTTTTTCTTTGTATCCTTTGCCAAAAATTTTTCATCTCCAATCACTTACTTAAACTCTCTTTGTGACTTGATTACAGGCTAGCTTATGTCTACCATAGTCTTGTATGTCACTTGATAATTTATATTTATAGTGAAAATTCACACTGAAGGAGACAGCAAGGGAAATATGCAAACCTGTAGACATAATTCTGAGTGCATCCACAGATTCAGGGTAGGTCCCCATGGACTGGAGTTGTGCAAATGTATCCCCAATTCACAAAGCGGTTCAAAGGGTGACGCAAATGATTATAGACCTGTTAGTTTAACTTCAGGTCCGTGGAAAATAATGGAGTCACTGGTTAAAGAAGTGATGCAGGATCACCTGGACAAGAATGCAGTACTAGTTCAGACACAGCATGGGTTTGTTAAGGGGAATTCTTTTCTGATTAATTTTTTGGATACTACAATGTGGTCACCAAGGAACTGGATACAAAAAAGTAATTTTGATATCATATACTTGGATTTCAGGAAAGCTTTTGATACTGCTGCACATGTTGATAATGCTTTTGATAATGCTATACAAATTGGAGTGGTATGGCATTAAGGGCAAATTGCTCAATGTATAAAGGGATGATTGAATGGGAGACGGCAGAGATTGGCAATAAATGGGCACTGCTCTACATGGAATAATGTTATTAGTGGGGTCCCCTCGGGGTTTGTTGCTGGGCCAAAGTTATTTGGCCCAGCACCAAAGACATCGATAATATACCAAATGACATCGACAATGATATCGATGAAATTATATCAGGCTTAGTGTCCAAGTTTGCAGATGACAAAAAGGTTGGCAGGGTTGTTAATGACAGTAAAGGCAGTATGCTACTGCAACAGGATCTAGAAAAGTTAGGTACATAGGCTGAGAAGTGGCAACTGCAGTTTACTATTGACAAATGCAAAGTACTGCATATGGGTATCAGTAACCAAAGAGAAACATATCAACTGTGTGGTACTACACTCAATGAGGTGGAGAATGAAAAAGACCTGGGGCAATTGTGCAGTTGGATTTGAAGTTGTCTGAGCAGTGCAGACATGCTGCCAGAGCAAGTCATGGAGTTTTGTCAATGATATATTTGAATTTTGCTAGCAGAGACAAGGAGGTGATTACACCTTTGTGTAAGGCAATGGTGAAGCCACACTTTGAGTGCTGCTTACAGGTCTGGAGGCCTCATTCTATAAGGATGTAAAGTTGCTAGAACATGTCGTTTTCTTGCCAGGAGAGGTTTAAATTCCGCAAGTTGCGGCATCTGGAGACTAAATATCTGCAAGGTGATCTGATTGAAGTTTACAAGGCCTTGAGTGGTTTGAGCAGGCTCATTGGTGATGGGATACTTCTACTTATTCAGATTAAGAACCTGAAGGAGCATAGATTCAAATTGAGGAAAGACAGTTGTAGAAGAGACATGCAGACGTTTGCCTTTAGCCAGCAGATAGTTGATTGCTGGAACAGACTTTCATCTGTCGTGAAAGTTGATAGCTTAAATAAATTTAAGGCTGAACTAGACAAATATTTGGAGTGACCAGATGGGTAAAATGGGAAGGTTTTTTTTTTTAGGGCTGGAGCTCCATAAGCTTGGTTTCTTGCATCATATGCCTCATCTAATGCTAATATATCCAATGTATTTTTTCTTCTCTGCTACGAGTCTCTTTAGTTCATCTGCCATTCATTTAGGCCTAAACCTCGTGCAGTAATTTTTAGTTGGAACAAAAAGCCTTGCATGCTTCCCATTTAGAATTTGCTGTTGGTAACATCATCAGTTTGTCCCATTATGTAGAATTTAAAGATTGTCTGAGTCCACTGAGACCACTGTAGTCACCTTTACAAAAGCAAAAATGCTTCACATTGCCACTGATGGTAGTTACATCTTTCAGTAAACCCATGGATAAAGGGATGATTGAGTGGGAGACTGCAGAGATCAGGCATCAGCACCTAGTAGTTCCTTAACCTGCTGATTCTTAATGCATGAATAACTGCTGCCGATAATCAGACCAAGTGTATTATTTCCTGTAGTTGTCTGTTGAACATGCTGCTATAGAAAACAATCATACAATCAAACAATATATCCACAAAAGCCTTGCTAGTGTGCGAGTGGCCAGTCCACAATTTCCAACCAATATCTACGAAGTTAAAATCCCCCTTTATAAGACAGTCTGATTTACTGGCCTACTCTATTTCTCTGTACAGTTGTTCATTGTACTCATCAGAGTTATTAGGCCTATAACGCACTACTACTACTGTCCTGTTTGCTTTTCTTGTTCTTATTCCCCGAGCGGCAATCGTTTTATAAGTGAACAAGTGATTTAAAGTGATTCTGTATTGCGCTTCTCAATTGTATTTAGTTTATTACATTTATAGTGATCTTTATTTTCCAGTACTTAATAAGGTGGTTTTTCTAAAAGGACCTAGCAAACTATCAGAAAGAAAGACACCTTTCTTTTATTCTTATTCTCAAACTAACCACCAACCCTACTAATTTATAGCCACTGCTTCTCACTTGGTGGTGCCGCTCTTGCCTCCTTGTGGTGGGGGCAGAAACCTGAGAGTTAGAAGCTACATTCCCAGGGCTAAAAAGAGCAAAATATGAGTAGTAAAGTCACTACTTCTCAAGGGACTTCAGCAAAGATCCCACTAAATCGAACTGCTGAAGAACCTGAAAATACTGCCAAAAGGCAAAGGACAGACAGTTCAAAACCATCAGCAACCCTTATTCCTAATTATTCTCTCCACCGGAGAGGAGACATCAGGAAAAAATCCCCATTTTTTTATCAAAAAAGTCTTGGAAGGGCTAGCTGGAATACCAAAAACAGTCCAGCGACTCCGATCTGGAGATTTGTTAGTTTAAACTTCCAGTACCAGACATTCAAAAAAGTTACTGAATGTATCGAACTTTGCAGATATACCAATAATGGTAACCCCTTATAACACCTTAAACTCTTCGAGGGGGGTAATCTCTGAGTGGGATCTCCTACACTTTACCGAAGAGGAAATCAGCAACAAACTCCAAAATGTCCGTATTGTAAAGGAGAACATCCTGCCTACTCCAGAACATGTGATAGATGGAAAAAAGAAATACAAAAGTACAAAACAGATCACAATATTACAACCACACCAATAAACAAGAAAAATGGTCCAGCCAACTATAACCAGTAGACCAATGTATGCACAAGTAGCAACTACATTTAAATCAGTCGAATGTCAAACTGAATCTAAGTTCCTCCAAATTACTCTTTCTCACCACAAGTCAACGCTCACTCCAAGTACTTGAGAAAACAGTAACACACTGATATCAATCCCCTCATTTTCTCCAACTTTGCAACAGTGTAAGAGTAATGAAGAACCACATAATCACAAACCTACTTTCCATTTTATAGAATTTGAGAAAACCGAAAAGTTAGATAAGGAAGTATTGGAAATCCATGCCGAAGAAGAAGGTATGTATACCAGAAAACTGGTCTTTCTCAAAAAAGATAGATTAAGGACAGAAAAACAGACTACCACCCAACGAAAACAGCTTGAGGGGCTGAGCAAATATAAAGAATGGATAAAATTATTCAGTGGAACTATCAAGAATTACGAACTAATTTTGATGATGTCCGGTATCTGTATCTGTCTCCAGGAAACATATCTTAAACAGAAAGATACTCTCAATATCAGGAACTATTCAATGCATAGAAGAGACCGAATAGCTGAAGGTATAACCCATGGAGGAGTTGCAATTTTAGTAAATGGCAGAATACCAACACAAAAAGTGCATGTAAATAGCCGATTAGAAGCAGTAGCAATTCGTATAACACCAAAATCCCTATTAATCATATGTTTAGTATATATTCCACCAAGAGAAGATGTCTTGTATGAAGACTTAGATGAATTATTATAACTACCTCCCCCCTCTCTGTTTGATGAGAGATATGAATGGGTACAATCCCCTTTGGGGATATTCAGACTTCAGTAGAAGAGGACACATCATTTAACAACTACTGGATAACCACAACCTTTTGGTTCTCAACAGAGGCAACCACACTTATTTCCACTTTCCAACTCGGACCACTTCAGCAATAGACCTCACCATATGTATGCCTATGCTTTACACACAATTTAATTGGGAAGTATTTGAGGACCCTCTTGTTAATGATCATTACCCAGTAATTTCTGTAACGGTGGATGGTTATCCATATCATACCAGTGTGACTGGAAAATAGATAAAGCTAACTGGGAAGAGTTTAGGAGGAAAGCAGTTTTCAATACCAATATCATTGAGAATGAAACATTAGATGTTGCACTACCACATGTCACAGAAATCATACAAAATGCAGGCAAGCTGACAATTCCAAAGACATCATCACGTTTCCCAAACCGTCCAAAGACATGGTGGAACTCTGATTGTGCTGAAACAAGAAAACAACAAAATAAGGCATGGAATTGATTTCTTAGACACCCAACTACAGAGAATCTGGTTCAGTACAAAAGAATGTGAGCTAAAACATGATTCACTAGGAAACAGAGTCAGAGAACAGCATGGATCCAATTCACATCTACAATAAACAAGTCAACAGTTGCTCATAAATTCTGGAATAAAATAATAAAAATAGCAGGTTAATATAGAAATAGGTCATTGCGAATACTAGTCCTAATGTAGCAAATACATTAGGTGAAACCTTTGCAAAAGTATCAGCAAATGCCTCTTACCCTCAAGAATTTCTGGGAAAAAAAGAAAAGGCAGAAAAAAATTAAGATCAATTTTAAATCAAAGGAAACGAGTTCTACAATCAACCATTTACAATAAATGAATTGCATGGTTTTGTCCCTAATCAGACCTAATGCAGTAGAACCAGACAATATACATTATGATATGATCAAGTACCTTAACAACACTGAATTAGAAAATCAGTTGAAATGGCATAACTGAATATTCCAAAAAAAATATATTTCCAAACACATGGAGCCATGCAATAGTACTAGCCTTCCCTAAACCTGACAAAAACCTAACAAATCCATGCAACTATCAGTTAATAGTTCTCACCAGCTGTCTAGGAAAATTACTAGAGAAAATTATAAATAAGAGATTGGCATAGTATTTAGAGGAAAATAAATTTACACAAACATGCAATGTGGTCTTAGACATCACAGTTGTACACTAGACCACCTGGTTAGGATTGAAGGCAACATCAGAAATGCATTCGTAAGATCACAACATATGGTAACAGTATTTTTTGACATTGAAAAAGCATATGATAGCACATGGAGATTTGGGATCCTATGAGATATGCACTATGCTGGGCTCAGAGGCAGTCTTCCTATGCTTATCCAGAATTTCCTTATGAACAGAACCTTCGAAGTCAAAATGTAAACTTCTTTCCCCAAAATCTACCAACAAGAAGAAAGCATCCCACAGGGCTGTCTTAAGTGCCACTTTGTTTGCCATAAAGATTAATTGAATCACAATCCAACTCTCTCCCTCAGTGTCACATGAACTTTGTGTCAATGACTTTAGTATCTCTAGTCAGTCCCAGAGCATGAGAACAATCGAGAGGCAGTTACAATGTGCAATCAACAATATAAGTAAGTAGGCACTAGATAATGCATTCAGACTTTCAACACAAAAAAAACAATGTATAAATTTCTGCCACAAAAGTAATCTCTTTCCTGATCTCGAATTAAAACTAGTAGGCCACAGTATACCAACATAGCCGAAAGCAAATTGTCTTGGGTTAATCTTAGATAAGAAACTCACATTTGTAGAACATATACAGCAGGAAAAAGGAGGTGATTATCCCTCTATAATTCTATCAGATATGCCAGACAAGCTGTACTTGCTACCTGGGAGTCTAAAACGCTGATGGAACTGATATTCTGGTGACACTCAAGTCAAGTGGACCCAATTTCGGCGAAGTCCGGACGGTCTGTAACAGCCAAATCCTTTGCTTCCACCTTCACGATGGTGGGACTGTTAGTAATCCTGGGTATAAACCCCATGCACAAGCACACTGTGGGTGATCACCCAGGTGTGAACCAATGTAAGCAGGGGTCGAGGTGTGGCACCCACACCACATGGAGGAATGCCGCCCCTCTGTGTTACCAGGCAATACTAGTTGGTAGATGACTCTCATCAACTGCTGCAATACCAGCACTTTGCTTATTGGAGATGTGAAGTGGTGGAACCCATGTGTAGTCTCCACAGCTAAGTTCAGGTCAACCCTACCCCCATCTCTTCCATCATGCAGTACGACTGATGACTTTTGAGGTTATGATGGACATCACAGCGAGATCCAATCTTCCATGCATTCGAGGGTACAGCTCTTAAAACAGTGTTCGCAGGCCGGCCGCTAGTTAATACATCGGACCGAACCTATTAGTAACTCTTTAGGAGGCTTCTGGATCAGCTAGTGTATAATCTTGCTACATCTGCTTTGCCAGACAGTAACTGGAGGTGGGGGAGTCCGAGTAGTGTGTATGCAGGGGCTTTGTCAAAGCCACGTTATGTCAAGGATCTGGGTATATTCTTACCATGTGTATGCCATGTACAAAAATTTCATTACTTCATACAACACATCTCTCCCCCACTTTTTCTTACTATTCAATACATCATGAATTGTCAAACTAATAGAGTAAGCTTATCTGCGAAAAGATCTAAACCTCCCAAACACTTCCTAGTTCATTTCAAAAATATACGTGATCTCAATTCAAATTTCAACAATGTCCATTATTTCCACTCGCAGTCTGCCAAACCCCATGTATTTTTTCTGACAGAATCTCAGTTATCAGTTGATTCAACTACTGTTCATCTCAGTTTTCCCACATTATTCACTGTATGATTCCTTTCGCCTCAAAGGTGGTACTTGTGCATATGTCCGTTCTGATATTCCCTGTCAGAGACTTGGTAATTTGGTATCTTCTCTGGCTTAAAATCTGTCTACCTCATTGTGTCAAATTCGTCTGTTATCTCTACAGTTCTTCTAACTCCACTAATCACTTAGAGCTCTTTGACTTCCTAACTTTACAACTCGACTTTCTCCAGTCCAACTTGGGTGCCTCTGTAACCAGGTGGCAGGAGCAGCAGTACATAGCACATGCTTCTTGATTAGATCTGGTTTCGAGCCTGTGACCACCAATATATGGAGGATACGGAAAGGTCAGGGAATGACCACCGCATATGCCCGGAGCAATATAAAAAAAAAAAAAAAAAAAAAACGCATCCAGTCCAACTTTCCTAAAAGAGAGGTAATTTTCCTTGGTGATTTTAATGTTCACAATCCAGCCGGTCACACGACCCAGCTGGTAGAGATGCTGAGTCTTTTGCAAGTTGAAGTGAGTAGTCCTTTAGGCACCTCAGATCACAACTTGGTGATTGTCTCTTCTCCAATGCAGCCTTTATCTCATGGCAATTCCCAACCTCGTGTTGTTTGGCATTACAAGAATGCAAAATGGGATTGACCTGTGAGATTTCTTTTCCTTGGTCGGACTACTGTTTCAAAACTTCTGATGTCAACATTTGCTCAGATCATGTCAGTGAAATTATCCTTGTAGAATGGAATCCTTTATCCCACACTCCACTTTAAAATCTTGTCCTTTTTCTAAACCTTGGTTTTCCAATAAATGTGCTAAGGCTGTTCAAGAGAAGAATGCATATCATAATTGGCTTGTTTTTAATTCTCCAGTTTCATTTTCTACCTACACCAAAGCTCGAAACAGTTGTAAAGCAGTTATTAATCAGTCCAAACTAGAGTTTGATCGGGCTAAGAGTAGAAAACTTGCTTCTTGCCCTAATGGTAGCCGAGCATTCTGGTCTTTTGCCAAAGCTATTGCCCGCAACTTTTGCACATCTCTGCTCCCACCTCTGTCCAAACCAGATGGTTCTGTTGTCACTTCAGCCAAGGATAAAGCTGACCTGCTAGCATCCCATTTTTCTTCCAACTCGTGTATTAATGATCTTGGTAAAACACCTCCCACCATTCCCAACATGCTCCATTCAATGCCTCGTGTGGTCTTCCATCAGAAGGATGTCAGAAGGATTTTGACGAACCTTGATGCTAAGAAAGCTCCAAGTCCTGATGGTATTTCTCCACTTGTTCTCAAACCCTGTGCTCCTGAACTTAATCCTATTCTTTGCCACCTTTTTTTTTTTACTTTTTTATTCCAAAGGTGTTTTTCTTCTGCATTGAAATTTGCTCATATCCAGCCAGTTTCTAGAAAGGGTGACAGATCCCTCCCATCCAATTATCGTCCCATTGCAATTACTTCTACTCTTTCAAAAGTAATGGAGAAATCAATTAACCGCCAAATCATAAACCACCTAGAAACCTTCCGTCTGATCAACGATCGCAAGTATGGATTCTGTCAATGTCGATCCACTGGTGATATTCTGGCTTATGTTACCCGTTTATGGATAAATTCAATGGAAAACACAAGTTCAGTGAAACACAAAGAGTTGATCTAGACATCTCAAAGGCTTTCGATCGTGTTTGGCATAAAGGTCTTCTAAACAAGCTTCCATCTTATGGTTTGCCAACTGTTTTTGTAATTTGTTATCCAATTTTCTCTCTGATCGCTCACTGAGAGTGATGGTAGATGACTCTGTCTTCTAAGTTCTCCACTAATGATGGTGTCCCCATGGTTCAGTTCTTTACCCCACTCTTTTCATTTTGTATGTTAATGAAATTTTTCCATTCACTGGAAATCCTATCCATAGTTTTGCTGATGACAGCACAATGCATTCCACTTTCCATTTTGAGAAATCTTGCCCTGCTCAATCAGCTTCAACTTCTCGAATATCCGCTACCAATTCCGTAAATGCTGATCTCCAGGTAAATTTCCAGTGGGGCAAAGACAACTTAGTTGATTGCAATCCTTCTAAAACTCAGTCTTGTCTCATATCTCACAAAAAGGATTCTTCTGCTCCTGTGCTTATCTTTGGTGACACTTTGATTTCTAGGCAAGTTGATATATGTTTTGGGCATTATCCTGACTTCTAATCTTTCTTGGCAAAAGCACATTACAAATATTGTTTCCTCTGCATCTAAAAAACTTGGTTTACTCTTTCTTGGCACAAGCACATTACAATATTGCTTCCTCTGCCTCTAAAAGACTTGGTTTTTCTCTTTCGCTCTCAGTGTTACTTTTTCTTCCAAACAGCCGTTCACTCTGTACCAATCACAATATTGTTCCCACATCTGGGGGCAGTGCCCCCCCAAACCTCTCTCTCAGACTTCTCGATTCCATTCAGAAGAGGACAGTTAGATTAATTAATGACTCATCTCTAACAGAATCTCTCCACTCTTTGTCTCATAGATGTACTGTTTCTGCTATATGCCTTTTCTACAGATACCTCCATGGACACTGTTCTTCTGAATTGGCCCAAATCTATAATTTGGGCGCTCTCTTTCAAACAGTCCGAACACATGCCGCCACCAGACAACATCCATTTACTGTCCAACTTCAAACTAAAAGAACCAACTTTTCATCTTCCTTGTTTATTCATTCAATTGTCGTTTTCTGGAACAACCTTCCTTAATATGTCTTTCCTGAAAATTGCAGTCTGCAGAAGTTCGCCTGATGTCAACAAATATCTTCTCTTGTCTTCTCAACCTCCTACTCAAGCATGGTTCTAAGTACTATAGGTTCTAATACCTTTCGTGTTTGGGGTTTTCATAAAAAAAAAGGGGGGGGGCAATGGTCAGTCCACGCCATGAGTACTGCGTTCAGGTCTTGAGGCCTCATTTTTGGAAGGATGTACATTCTTTTGAGCATGTACAGAGAAGGGCAACAAGATTGGTGAGGGGGATTGAAGGGATCCTCTAATAAGAGTGGCTTAAATTCTGCAAATTGCAGTGGCTTGAGACTAGACCCCTGCGAGGTGATCTGATTGAGGTGTATAAGGCCTTGAATGGGTTGAGCACGCTGAATTCTGATGGGATCCTTCCACTTGTTCAGATTACGAACCTAAGGGCGCATAAATTCAAATTGAGGAAAGATAGCTGTAGAATAGATGTGTGGAAATTTGCCTTTAGCCAGCGGCTGGTTAATTACTGGAACAAACTTTCATCTGTCGTTGAGGAAGTTGATAGGTTAAATAAATTTAAGATGGAACTGGGCAAAAATTTAGAGGGAAGCTTCTGCTCTTGCTTTCTTGCATCACATGCCACAATTACATACTTACTTTATTTTTTTACTTATTTAAATGCGAAAAACCTATACAAATCATCTTAAAATACTTAAAATCCTCTCATCAACAGCATGGGGAGGAGACAGATATTCCTTATTAAACCTATACAAAGCATTAATTAAATCAAAGTTGGACTTTGGTTGCCCAGTGTGCGAATTATCTGGAAAACAGCCCTGAAATGGCTGAACCCAGTTCATCACAATGCACTGCGTGTAGTTACTTGTGCATATTGTACCTCTCCCATATATCATCTCTATACCAAAGCCAATGGAACATCCCTAACACTTAGGCAACAACAACTGGCTTTGGATTATGCATTTAAAATAAAATCTATGCCTGGACACCCCATTTGGGAGTCGCTCTTTGATCCATGTTGCAGAAATATTTATCAGAATCATCAACAAGCAAATTGTCCCCTGGGGATCAGAATACAAGATTTTTAAGCAGTATGTATTAAGGTTATAGACAGTGTAGTACACTTGCCAGTTCACACCCTTCCACTTTGGGATTCGCATATCCCAATATGTGATTTCTCCGTTCAGAAATGGAATAAAAATGCAATACCTGCAACAGCCTTTCAACAGTTGCATGCAGCACACAGACTTCAATTTTCTGACTATATTCCAATATACATAGATGGCTCGAAACCAAAGGCAGCAGCAGCTGTTTTCCCAGATATTACATTAACACAACAACTATGGAAAGAGTGCAGTGTATACACGGCAGAATTGTATGCGCAAAAAATAGCCTTAACTCATATACAAAATAAGCATTACAAAAGAAGTGTAATATACACAGATTCCTAGAGTTTGTTACAAACCATGCAGAGCAGAGGTACACCCAATCCTCTGGCTCATACAACATATACTGACTGACTGCTCCATAAATGAATAGGAGATACATTTTTGGTGGATCCCAAGACATACAGTGATTGCTGGAAATGAAGCAGCAGACAGATCAGCAAAAGAAACCATACTGCAGACTGGAGAAGAGATCTGTCCCTTATTTTGATTACCAACCGTGATATGGCATACTTGCCTGATGCAATGGCAAGAAATTTAGCATCCACATACTGAAAACAAGCTGTACCAAATAAAGTGAAAAACTGAAAACTGGGTTTCTAGCACACGAATGTCAAGAAAAGAAGAAACAGTACTGGCCAGACTAAGAATCGAGCATACCCATCTTACGCATTCTTTCTTATTGCGAGCAGAAGAACCACCAAGATGCCAGACTTGTGAAGACTTGTGATAGTATCAAGACAGCAAAACATATATTAATAGACTGTCCTAAATATGCAAATTACACAAAGAAGCCTTCAAAAATGTTTATAGGACACATCACACGATTACCCTAGCAGATCTCTTGAATGATGACCTTACAGATGTTTTCACCTTCCTTAAAGATATTAATTTATATAGTCTCCTCAAAGAAAGTAAACACAAGCAACAGACTCACCAAATGAAGTATGAATCATACTAAAAGGAGCAACAGAAATTCAAAGTAAGTACCTCTGAAACATATCATACTGTATGATCTGGCATATTATGACCAACTTAGTCAATGCTGCCATTAAACCCCAACACAACCAACCAGGGCACCTCCATAGCCAGGTGGGCAGGAGCAGCAGTGCATAGCACATGCTTCTTGAATAGACCGGGGTTCGAGCCCGTGACCACCAAATACGGAGGATGCAGAAAGGTCAGGGAATGACACCGCATATCCCCGGAGCAATATGGCCTTAGTTGCTAATGCTCCTAAAAACCAAATAACAAACAAACAACCAACCAATCTTAGTTCTTATGTCACACCAAACTGACTCAACATTGCACTGTTCACCAATGTCCACTGGATGCACTTCCTTAGATTTTGTGTGTCTTAACTAACAGCATGATGCCACCTCCCTTCCTACCCTATCTATCCTTTATGTATATATTGTACTCCCCAAATTCCACTTTTGCATTCCTTATATCTGTGTAACACCACATCTCTGATATTCCAACAATAACTGCCTTTGATTCATCATTCATTAGGTGTACATGAATGTATACCTAGTATTGGTATACATTCATGTACACCAATACTAGGAGTTCTTTGTTGTTATTAAGTGTTCCATGATGACTCCCAGTAGTCCTGGAATTTCCCAGCACCTTGCTTTCCAGTCTACTGCTCATTCCAATAGAAGCAGTGCAAGAATCATATTTTTCATGTTTTCCCAATGTTTCGGTAAATATATATATATTTTTTTAATGAATCAACAATTTGTATGTAATTTGAAACCTTGAATACTTTAATACCTTTGCTCTTTTGACACATTCAACCTTTCTTTGCATGCCATTAAAAAAGATTTTATTAAATGAAATTAAGCATCTCTTAAAGATAAATAAATGTATTAAATTTACTGTTAACATACTGTCATATAAGCCAACAATGGAATTTATTGATGTCATGTTCGAACACACACACACACACACACACACCACAAAAAAATTCATTTCAACTGTACCAACTAGGAAAGAAGATAAACAATTGAATTATAGGGGGAGGGAGAAGCTGAAATGATTTGGAGTGCTGGAGCTGTTACAAAATGCATTGCATATCATAGCACGTGTAGTGCATTTTGTAACAGAGTGCTGACAGCAGGAAAGTGCTATAATTGTAAATGTTATAAGGGGAATTTACTGTATGCATTTTGAGAGCATAGGATATGGGTACTGTGATATGAGTACATAGGATATGTGGGCTGTGAAAAATGTAACAAAGCTTGACATCAAGTGTGGTGTTTTTTAAGTAAATCCAAAGGTTTCCTCTCCACTGTTATGATAAATATTGTTTCATGTCATCATGAATTTGAAGTGTTGTGCTAAAACATTTATGTAGTTGCTTGGCAAATATTCTTAATAAGGTATTCTTTTCATTCTTTAAATATTCTTTTTATAAATTCTTACCAAACCAATGTATACAATTAGGACTTGTAACTGTTTTTCTAGGTGCAGTGTTTAGTTATTTCCATTACATTCTTCAAGTCATATATTCATATTGAATACCTATTTTTAGATGGATCAGCTTTTGAAGGAAAAATTCATGTTAAAAGTTCAATTAGAGAGGAATTTGGATACGGCATTTTGTCATGATGGTAAGTTAGTTATAAATTATTGACTTTGCTTTGATTATTTTCTAGGAAATGGCCGAAAGATACTAAATTCTACAGGGGGAAAAAAAAGAAAAAAGATTTGTGTTATGTTTACAAAAAAGCAGTATAGTACAAACAACATTGCATACATGTCCAGAAATCTCATTTTAGGAAGGATGCAATTGAATTGGAATAAATTCAGAGAAAAGTATTGAGATGAGTTAGGTGCACGAAAGGGTTCTCTTACCAAAAAGGCTTGAGTTCTTTAAATTGCATCATTTGAAAAAGGCACCTGTGAGGGGACCTTATTGAAGGGTTTGAATGGGGTTTAGTAAACTAAGTGCTAATGGTACCATTTCTCTTTCTTGGACACACAAAATGAAACATAAATTGGGCAAAGGATAGTTGTTTGTGAAAATTTGTTTTTGGCAAGAGTAATTGATTGTTGAAACAAACTTCTGTCTGGTGTTGTGGGAGTTGTTAATTGGAATAAATCTAAGGAAGTATTAACAAGAACTTTAATCCTTTTCTATGTACCTCTTCATGTATAGTAACACATTTCTCCCATCTATGGATCAGTTGTTTAATGACTTGATCATAGAAATCAGCACTTTCTACCTGAAACTGCAATTCCAATTCATTGACAACTTCCTGAGACAAATCAATGTGGTGTCTACACAATGGTTTCTTCATTGTACACCCAGCGTTCATCACCAACCGATCAAAAAAGTTCTCAACATCGCATTACACAAATCCAACAGTTGGCAAGAATATTGCATTTGACATTGCTTCTGCAAACGTGTCAACAATTTTGGAACCCGTCATGCAGAGACCTTAGACATGTGAGATGGTCATGTAAAATAATAATAATAAACTTCTTTATTGCAGCTAAGTACAGAACATGTACTAGAAACAATAATTCTCATCAAGGCAACATGGCCAGGAGTTTTACATTATATATGTGATTAAATTGGTAAAAATAACAGTTACATGAGAAATTATGAGTTACATAAAAAAAAAATATATGTAAAAATGAAATTATAATAAATAGGGAAAGAGAACTGAACATCGTAACACAATTTGGAAGAATTTATACCAGTTCAACAGATGCGATCCACTCGAGGAGAATGCGATGGTATTTGTTGTCGGTAGCCATTTTCTGCAGGGTAACTCCAAGACGGAGCAGTGCCTGAATTTTGGGGAGTGCCTGGGCAGGTAGGAAATGATTACACAGTTTCAACCGGTTGTATTTGAGGATATTAGTGTGGGGTCTTACCTCAAGGATGGCAGAGGATTGTGCCACTGACAGAAATCCCAGATGTTTGGGGAATTTATCACTCCTGTGTCATTTTTACTGTAGTCATTAAATGCCTACTGTCAATTAACCTCAGGAGCCTGGGTACATTTAGCTGCTCAGCCATGTCAGTTGTTCTCATTAGAGGGAGTCGGCAATGCTTATTTGTGGCCCATTTCAGGGTCCAGTATTCACACGAGAACACCGGTTTTTGAAGTGGGGTGACGCAACTGCCCAAATTTCAGCAGCGTTTAAAATAACTGGATAAACAGTGGTTTGAAGATATCTCGTAGTGGTTGCGGCATCGTTGAAATGAAGTAAGTGTTGCTTCGCTCTCCAGCTTAGGGTATTAAATTGCTTCTCGAGGTATTCTGTGTGAACCTTAAATTTCAAAATAGACACTGAGCTTCGGATCAAAATAGACACTGAGGTCCTTATGGCAGGTAGCCACTGGGATGAGAGTACCCAAAATTATGGTTGAATTACTGTTGGTTGCTGTTTCCATGAGTAAATCATTATTGCAGATTTTGAAGGGTTAAGGTTTAACACAATCATCAAGTAAGTTGAAAGAGCAGTCAAGTTCTCTGTGATTGAAGACGTAATTGCCATTGGGTTTGCAGACCACCGTCTGCAAACCCAATGGCAATTACGTCTTCAATCACGTCTACAGGTTAAGGTAAGAAACTTTATATCGTTGGCATATATTAGAGCATCATCATCATGGGGATGCCTGAAAGGAATTAGAATGGCTGAGAAAAGAAGACCAGACAGGACTCCACCTTGTGGGACTCCTGCATTGATTTTTCTTGTAAAGTGGGGCTTCTTCATTGTGAGGTGGACACTTCTATTCCTCAATAAGGCAGTAAGAAATCTAGTAGGTCTCCATTAATCCTGAAGAAGGATTGCAGAAGACTGAGAAGGGCTCTAACGTCTAGGCTGTCAAAAGCAGCTTCAATATCGGTGTACACAATAACTAATTCAGATTTAGTTTCGAAGGCTTTGAAGACTTGATGTCTGTGCAGCCATGAGGTTTGTTATGGTGGATCTATTTCCGACTGCGAAATGGAACTGTTTCGGTTTCTTTGGCATCAGCTGTTTGTTTAATGCTGGAAGGAGTACCTTTTCAAGCTGCTGTGGGCAGACCCATAACTAATTCCCATTGCATTTGCGATGGAATGAATTGTCACACATCTGGCACTCAGAACCAGCTGCTCAACCTTTGCAGCCATCTCATTGTCTCAGGATATTGATTGCCTTCCTTCTCTTGGTGGTACCTCCGTAGCCAGGTGGGAAGGAGCAGCAGTGCATAGCACATGCTTCTTGATTAGACCGGGGTTTGAGCCCATTAGCACCAAATACAGAGGATGCAGAAAGGTCAGGGAATGACCACCGCATATTCCGGAGCAATATGGCCTTAGTTGCTAATGCTCCTAAAAACTAAATAACAAACAAACAAACTTCTCTTGGCTCTTCAAATACACTTGTATGACTGCACTGGAACTCCCATTTCCACTTTTTTACAGTGTCATAGTATGGACAGTTCTGCCTATACACAGCTTTCATTTTTTCATCAATTTCCTGAGCTTTCTTAGCCTGCAAATGCAGGAACTTGACCACTGCTCGAGAGTTCACTTTGTCAACCCTAGCATCCTTCCTCAGATTCTGGGCTCCACCTCTGGTGTACAATCACCTATGGGAATGAAATTTCACATGTTAGTTATTGAATATGTAGACAACTTATATTAAAAACAGCATCTTCCTACTGATGTTTTTATCTAGGTCAGTGTACAAACTTTAGTATACCCCTTCGTGTAAGCTTTGTTCATTGCATCTTGTCACTACTAATAGTCACTGCTAATACTAATTTGGGATATTTCAGTGCAGTAATTAAATTATATCAAATCAGATTTCACATGCATTACCTGCATTCAATGATCAACATTGAATGCAGGTGATGCATGTGAAGGTGCCTCCGTAGCCAGGTGGGAAGGAGCACGCAGTGCGTAGCACATGCTTCTTGATTAGACGGGGGCAAGGAAGCCTATGCTGCACCAGCCAAAAAAAGAAAGAAAAATGAATAAAATAATAATAATAATAAGAAGAAAAAAAAAGTTAATAAAAGAAAAGGAAATAGACAACCTATGTGTTTCCCCTCATTCCATAGGTAACTATCCAGCTGACTTTTGAATTTCCCCAAACTGTCAGCCTCTACCATCCATGTTTGACGCATTATGGCCATTGCTGCCCTTGCACCGTCAAGTCTAAAAAAACCGACCTACTATGCTGGTAGTAGGTTGGGTTTCCCAGTAAAACTATCTCTTTTAAATGCAACTTGTAAATTGAGAATGAATTCAACAAATTTCCTTACCCTTCATTAAAACTGTATGCACTGAAAGGGCAAAATTCATTGGGTTCCTTGGCAAAGTGATGCTGCCACCCCCTCTCACTCATGGATGGACTCACCGTTTTTTTTACTGAGTAAACATGCCTTTCCCAATATCTACTTACTGGTCACCCTCAAATGCCTAGGATGTCAATAAATCATTTTGATGCATATCATTCACTGAAGTTATATATTTTCACCTTATTACAGACTGTGTATATATTGGCAGGTATATAGGTATATTGCGTTCACATAGATGGTAATTCGATGTAAATATTGATAAACATTATGAGTTAATTGACTTTGTAAGAGGGATGATAGTGGGTGCCCGATGCATGGGTCACTCTATTGCGGAGGTACAGAAATTGCACTATCAGCGATTGACAGTATCAAGCGTGTATCGCGAATATGGCATTTCCGGAATAACATCTCATCGTGGCCATCGATATCTTTCTCGAATTGTTTCAGCCAACTGGAGACTGACAGTAGTACAAATCACCATCAACTACAAGGAGGTGCCAGAAACGTCTCCACCATGACTATCAGGGAATCATTAAACACAATTGGTTTGGGAGCCGCTGACCCACCAAAGTCCCATTGCTAACACCATGACACAGGACTCTACACTTGGGTGAAAGAACATCAGCACTGAACCTTGATTGTAGATGGGGCTCCTGGTCCAGTGTGTCCCATTTTCAGTTATTTCCATCGGATGGGAGGGTGCATATCTGACAGAAACCACACAAAGCTATGCACCCGTCATGTCAACAAGGAACTGTTCAGGCAGGTGGATGGTCAGTAATGGTCTGGGGCTTGTTCAACTGGCACACGTTGGGACCTCAGGTATGTCTAGATGCATCTCTGAATTGTCCGGGTTATGTGTCCATCCTTGCAGACCATTGCATCTCTTTATGATCATCGCCATAGGGCAATGGACATTTCCAGCAGGACAATATATCTCCCCACAGAGCCATGGTGACTAGAATATGGTTCAAAGAGCATTCCTCAGATTTTACCACCGTGGAATGGCCTCCCCGTTCACCAGACACAAACCCTGTGGCGCATTTTTGGGATGCTGTGGAAAGGTCCGTTCGAGCTTTGAATCCACCACTCAGGAATGTGACAGAATTATGGACAGCAGTGCTGCAAGCATGGATGGCAATACCTGTGGAATGCTTTCATGAACTAGTGGGCTCAATGGCTTGCCGTGTGGCTTCCCTTATCTAGACAAAAGGTGGGCCTACCAATTACTAGGTAGGTATCCCATGATTTCTGTCTACTCTATACATCATCATTACAAATCACTCATATGGATTGATGCCTTATCGCAGCAGGAGTATTTCTGTGTGTCAATGAAGCTGACAACTATAACATTGGTAGCATATACTCTTAGCAGGGTAACCCATGGTGGGCAGATCAAAACTAAGACTCGAGACTAAATTGATCCAAATTCTGCTAACCTGCACTGGACCAGCAGGGCAGTTTATGGTGCATTCCCTCAATCTTCTTCACAACAAAATAAATTACTCTCATTCCCTGGAGGCCTGCAAGCTGCTACCTATGGCAGTGGGAAGACCAGCTCAATTGCGGAGGATGCTAAGAATCACTGTGTTCGATCAGGCTGCCTTTGGACTTTACACATTGGAATGGTTAACTTTCAGTCTATGAGTATAGACTGATGCCTAGAAGAAATATTACAAGACCAATGTCCCAATTGAAAAATATCAATTGGGACATCGGTGTATGTGAGATTCAAAGAAAAGGCAAAAATTTGGTGAAACTACAACATGGACATTGCACTGCAAAGGAACAAATAATGGACAGTGTGGTGGAATTGGGTGTATAGGTACACAGTATCAAGATTTCTGATCAACAAAAGACTAACTAGATTCAATCATAAAAATAGAAAGTATTACCGAAAATATTGCTTGCTGTGCTATAAAGCTAAATAGTTCGTTATTCTCTTCAAATTTTTCAAGCTTATGCTTCTGCAAGTAGCCATAATGATGATGAAATTGATGAAATTTATGAAGCTGTATTGTGCCTTTACAAACAGGACGACTACCACTATAAAATTGTACTGAGAGATTTTAGTGCTAGAATCAGTAAGATCCAAAATGGGGGAAGATTTGTCAGCCCATATGGAACTGGAAAAGGGAATCATAGAGGCAGTCTATTATTTGAATTTGCAGAGGAACAAAATAGATTTGTTCATTGTGAACTCATTCTTCATGAAAAAGACCATTGCAAGTGGATGTGGAATGTGGCCCTCTAGGAAATACTAGTGAAATTGACTTCACACTGATGAACAATAAAATGATATTTACTGATTGCTCAGTCATGAACCATTTTAAGGTTGGAAGCGACCATCAGTTAATGAGAGTAAAAATCAAAATTGACTGCAAGAAAGAACAAAAGAAATTGGTCAAGTTAACTAAAGTGAAGAAGATTGACACTAACCAACTATTGAAAAATCAGCAAAACTTTGAACTAGAACTGCCCAATTACTTTTGTATGCTGAAAGATCTTCCAGACACAGATATTTTAACTGATAATGACAAAGTCATTGAGACTATTGTAGACATTGCCTATGCCCTTGCTGCACCTACTGGAAAACAAGAAAAATCATCCAGAATATCAAAAGAAACAAATACCATGATGAAAAAAGCAATGAGAAATGAAGTAAAATGGCAACATAATAAACAAAATAAAATATGTAGAAATATACAAGGCCATAAGAAAGTGTGTAAAAGAAATGCATAAATTCCCATTGATCTCATCAGAAGGACACTAGAAGAAAATTAAGGGCTAGAGAAAGCAAAACAAAACTGGTTATACAGAAGAACAAAATATTTGCTTTGAAGCTTGAGGATGGTGCAACAACAAAAAAAAAATCAATAAATAGTAAAACACGTGGAAGAATTTTATGGAAATCTTTATAAGGATAAATGACAAAACCTGAATCCAAACAGCAGATGCAAAAGGTGTACCAGAAATTTTGGTTGAAGTTGAAGATGCTTTAAAATCAATGAAAAAGTGGCAAAGCATTGGGACCCGATAAAGTCACTGTTGAGATGTTGAAAGCTGGAGGCCATTACTCTAGCTAAACTGTTTTCAAAATGCCTTCTACTTAACAGAATTACCTGTAGCATGGAAAAATGCAGAAGTCATCCTACTGACTAGTGAGTCTATTGCCAGTAGTCTATTGTCTGCAAGGTTTTCACAAAGATACTTTCCAGAAGAATAGGCACAATACTTGAAGTGGCAAAAGGATTCCAAAAGTTTGAACAGGTTTCAGAAGTGGCTTCAGTAAAATAATCACATCCAAACACTGTAGCAAATTACAGCACAGCACAATGAATGCAATCTTCCATTATGCATAGCCTTCAACAACTATGAGAAAGCATTCGACTCAGTCACAAAACAATCAATGCCCTAATCAACCAAGGTGTACACAGAGCTTATTCATTTTCCCATGAATATATGAACATGTGACTGCATCAATAAGAATCTTCAGATCAACATAGAAAATGGCATCCAACAAGGGGAAACAATCTCTCCAAAACTATTTTTTTCCTGTTTAAAAGAAATTTTTTTGCAAGCTAAATTGGTATAATAAAGAACTCAAGATAAACAGAGATTACTTGAATCACTTATGATTCACGGATGATATTGTTCTTTTTGCTAATCATTCAGAAGAATTGCAGCAAAACATTGAAGGACTGCAGCAAGAAGTTCATGCATGAAAGCAAGAAGTTCAGTTTGAAGTTGAATATCAATAAAACACAGGTTATGTTCAACAAATTAACCAGACCAAAGAAAATCATGGCTGATGGACAAGAAGTAGAAAGGTATGTTTACCTTGGACAAGACTACAGATGGAAACAACATGATGGAAATTGAACAGTATAAAATTGGGATGGCAAGCATTTGGAAAGGTTAATATAATCTTCAAGAGAAACTTGCCACTCTCTCTCTCAGATAAAAAAAAAAATTTTGGTCAATATATCCTCCCCGTACATGTGTTTCTGGAACATGGACATTGAATGCCAAAGCTTTACAAAAATGGAGAGTCGCACAGAAAGGTACGGAGCACTAAATTTTGAACATTATAAAAAGAGACCAAAAAATTTGTGCATGGATTTGCCAACAAACCAGAGTCTGTGACATCACTGAAAGAACAAAGTGCTTAAAATGGAAATGGGTAGGTCACATTCTATTTTAAGAACTGACAAGAACTGGTATCAAGAACTGACAATAGATGGACCAAATGAATTTTGGCATGGATACCACTTGCCTCTAAATGCCCAAGAAAATGATCAAATATGAGATGGATTGGTGAAATTGTGAAAATTTTCTGGTGTAAAATGTCAACAGAAACACAAGACTGCAGTTGCTGTAAACATGTTGAGGAGGCCTTCATCCTGCAGTGGATTGACAATGGCTGAAGACTATAATAAGGCAGATACTTCTGGCAGCTGGTACTTCTACACCTCAGTCATTTTCCCAAAATAAAAAGAATGCCAAACACTGGTGGAATGAGGCAGGCAGTGAGGGGGGGAAGCTATTTTATAAATGTTCTACCACTACCAATATTATAATATACAAGAAATTAGGAGATAGAGCATGTTATATAAGGAAACAGGCTAAATGACAAAAGTGTGCCGCCATGGTTAATTTAAGATTCAGATCATTGAGTAATCTTGAAGAAAATAATATAGCTCAGTAGAAAGTCCCCTTCAATCACTGTCCCATTCTTAAATTGGAATGGGAAATAAATGTCTTTTTCCATGTAATTGCAAATACCTTGGGAGAAACTTTCTCACAGATATCTGCAAAAAAAAAGTGCATATGACCAATCCTTTCAAATGATTAAATCAAATAGCTGAACATATAAGGTAAACTTTAATACACAATTACATCTTTCTTACAATCAGCCTCTTATGATGTCTGAGTTAAAAGAATCTATTAATAGACAATAGAACAGCTCTGATGGGACCCACATCAAAATAGATTGATCAGTCTCACAATTCTAGTTAATATTCTATAATTGAATATTCACTGAAAACATCTATCCAGCTCCTGGTGCCAGAACTATCCCTGTCTTTTACCAAAACCCTGGAATAATCATTCTAATCAAAAAAATTATAACCCAGTTTCCCTCAACAGTTCCAAAGGGGAAATCTTAGGAAGAATGATAGATAATTGACTCATATGGTATTTAGAATCTTATGGTTTTCATGAAATAATCCTTTGACCTTATGATTAAGTAGCATGAAATATACATAATACATTTGTTTTCTTATATACATAATACATTAAAACATCTGGTTTTGGTTTCCATAGATATAGAGAAAGCTTTTATTACCACTTGGCACACTGGTATCCTTCACAAACTATATATTATTTTGGAATACATGCAGTCTTCCATGTCTAATCCAAAAAAAAAAAATCTCCAGCCTATAGACAGAAAAAGGAAAGTAGCAAAACTTTGTTACTTGTGTAAATGCTTGGAAGAAGGGGATGAATCACATTGGTGAGCTAATTATGAATGGTTTCTCTGTTTATGATCCTGCTCAGAATACTGACACATTGAATGGGCTCTAATGAGACTTGTGGCAGAGAAGAAAAATGCATGGGATACATGCATGATTCAAACTAAAATAAGCAAAAAAGTCCCAGTGAACATCAGGCTGCAAATGAACCGTTTTCGAGATAATGCACATTTTCTGTTAAGATCCACCACTGACTATGGGAGCATTAGTTTTGCAAAAAGCTGTGAATCCTTTGCTAAGGGTGGTTTTATTAAACATAAGATAATGCATTTTTAATTTTTGATTTTAACACCACAGAATTTTACAGATGTTACAGATTTTACAGGATTTTATAAAAGGGGTTCAAAATGCAGGTTATCCTCTGTCATTCCTGGGTTTCTAATTTGCTGAAAGGCTCCTTCAACCTAACATTGCAATTCCTGCGTTAATGTCAGACGTGTACACCAAGCTTTTTACATGACCTCAGATACAAAAATCCATAGGATTTAAGTCTGGTGATCTGGGAGGCCACATTACAAGCCCACCTCTACATATCCACTGTTGACCATACCTTCTAGTTAGATACCGAGTCACAACTTGAGAAAAATGTGCCGGTGCACCATCATGCATAAACCACATGTTCTGGCATTGCTGAAGTGGAACGTTATTGTCATCAATGAGGTCTGGAAGAACATTCTGCAGGAACCGAAGGTACAGCTCTCCCGTTTGGCAGAAAGCGTGTTCCAATGAGACGATCTTCTAGTAGTCCTGCCGAACATTCAACGAGAAACATTGCTGATGTCGTGACTCGTGAATTGCGTTAGGATTTTCATCAGACCAAACGTGACAGTTATGCAAATTAAAAATACCATCATGAGTAAACCCAGCTTCGTCAGTGAACAAAATATTGTTTAAAAATTGGTGATTCAGGACACACTGTAGTTACATCCGCTGGCAGAAGTTCACTCTGGGAGGGTAGTCTGTATTTCTGAGACTTTGTACATGCTGGATATGGTAGAGATACAGTAATTGACAATGTAAAATTCGCCACACTGCTATGACTCTGTACATGCCCTTGCAGAGCAACCCTCCTTGTTAAAATTCCTGGATTTTTCTTATCTTTGGGGTCAGTCCCAAAGAGTGCAATTTAGTCTTAAGGGATCCATAACCTGTTGATAGAAATGTGGTATAAAGTCCTGGAGCATACTGCTTAGGTGGTTTTGGGCTAACCATAGCCACCTGTGGAAAAAACGGTTTGGTAGTATAACCTTTGGTCTCTTGCTCCCATTCAGTTTGCATATCTGATGTAGTCGTGTGGCAATTTGTCGTTTCTATGCCTTAATGTCATTGGCAAGGTTTGGGGTTATACCTAGGAAACCCATGGTGATTCCTTTTTTTAAGTCTATAATATAGCTCTTTTTTTTTTGCAATTTCAAGGTGCACTGGTAGGGTACCAGCCAAAACTTGCAGGGCCTGGTTACTAGCTGTACAGCATGCTCTAGTTATTGTTAATAAGATTGTTTCTTTGAATGCTATTTAATTTTGCTCTGTTTCTGACTATGGCTGTGCGATAGAATCATATGACAGCACCATAGATGCCAGGTAAAAACACTGCTCTATAAATGAGTGTGAGGGTTGTACCCTTGAGACCCCAATCGGCTCAGCTGATTCTGGAAATCATTCTGGCATAGTTTTGGACTTTTTTGGCCAAGTATGACAGGTGTGGATAGAATGTTAATTTGGAGTCTAGAATTATGCCTAAGTTTCAATCCTTGGACCATGTGAATTGAGGTATCACCTATTTTTATCAATAGAAATGTGGCTGTGATGTCTTATATTCAGATTTCCTTTCAGTAAGATGCATTTAGTTTTTTATTCCGAAATTTTGAGCATGTGGGTTAGTGTCCATTCCTGCAGTTGTTTGCTCTTTCTTCCACCACTCTTCTGGTGTTACCTTTTTCCAATAAGACAAGGTCATCAGCAAAGGCGACCCTGTCTGTAGGGCCTAAATCTTTTGTCAGAAATTCCAAGCACAGTGGTCCAAAAGAATGGACCTAGTACTGAACCCTGTGGGCAATCTTTTGTAACTGGGTGTTTTATTTCTTGGAACTGTGTGTGTACTGCTACATGTGTGTTATCAAGATAGGTGTTTATACATTGATATAGATTTTGTGGTACATTTGTCTGGCAGAGTCTTCTGAGGATACTTGTCCACCAGAGGGTGTCAAATGCACCATTGAAGTCAATAAATATTGCCAGCATGTACTTTTGATCACTATTATTTACCGTTGTTAGGATATAGTGCATAGCATCCTCAGTTGAGGATCCTTGCTTGAAACCAAATTGCTGTACAGAATTTAGGTTGCCTTCAATATAATATAAATTAAGTCTGTAGAGGAGTAGGCATTCCATTATTTTTTCTAGAACAGGCAACAAAGCTATAGGTCTGTATGATTTAGGTTCAGTAAGAGTTTTTCCCAGATTCTTTAAGATTAATCTAATTATGGCCAGTTTCCATGCTTGTGGGAATGAACCCTCAACCAAAGTGATTAAATAAGTTCAGTAGAGTATCAGGAGAAATTTCTGCTAACTTTTTAATGGTTCCTATTTCAATTAAGTCAGGTCCAGAGCAGTTATTGTTTTTGGCTTTTAAGAGTTCTGCTTGAAGTTCTTCCATGGTGAAGGGTGGTTCTATTGACATATTGCTATAATTTATGTTGCTGGCAATTATGTCACTCTGAGCTTTTGTTAACCCCTGGTTCTCAGACTGGAATAAATGATCTAATATATTATTTGCGGAGTCTGCCTAAGTGTGAGTTTTGGTTCCATCCACCTTAATTGTAGAGTTCACCACAACAAACTGCCACTCTTGGCAGTTTGTTGGTGACAATCCTGTAGACTGCACCCCAAGGGTTGGCTCCAATTTGTACAGTAGTCACAGTATTAGCACAGTATTTGTACTAATATTAATTATATCCCTCTGGAATTTTAAAATTTCATATTTATATATTCACCTCTCCTTTTAGGTAAATTGCTATTTAATGATGGTTTAAGAATAAGACAGTTTGTTTTGATGATTCACAATATGAAATATTATATAATGATTTTATTTTTGCAAACTTCAGTTTGACTCAGTTGGAATAGCCTGTATCTGTAAGTTTTTTTTGAATATTCAGAAAAATAGTACCTAAAATTTTTTTTTTAGATGTGTGAAATTATGCACAATACTTTCATAAAGAGGTAACAGTTTGGTACATAAACATGTATCACATTTGCATTAAGAGTATTAAGGTTCTGGTTTGTGTGTGGGGTGCTGAATAGGTACACCTTTGAGTCTTTTAAACAGACATATGTGCTGCCGTGTTACTGGCCGATTTGAAACCACAGGAGTCCCATGGTTTCAAAACGTCCTGTAAAGCATGGTAAGGTGTGCACTGAGACAACATTATCCACTAGTAGTATTTGGTGATGTTGGATTTGGCTATTGTGTGGAGCAGTCCAATTCAGAATTTTGTCATGAGTTGCTATTTTTGTTTTTTATGTTTTGTCTGTGTCTCTGGGAACCAATTGTTCGAGCACTGATTTAGACATAGAGATTTTTTTTTTTACCCATATGATGCAGAACAGTGTTGACAATGTAGCAAATGCTCTGTTTTCTGGTAGAGCTTTTTTAGATGTGTGAAGATAGGTAAATAAGGTAAGCCACATCCTCCTCTTACTCATTTACTGTGCAAGCATAAAGGTACAAAAAACTGATACATGACACATTTCTCGGTTTTACTAGAATGGTTAAGTGGATGTGAAGTGTGATCAAGACATTTTTCATTGCCCTCCTTTAGTGTTCTCAAAAGAAAAAGTGTTTGGACTAAGAATGGTATTTCGATCTTAACCGTTGGTTACGTTTTCAAATTGAAAAAGTGATTATTTTATCAGTTTTATGTATGTATTTGATGGTTGTATTTAAAAATCATAACACGATACAGATAATTCGTGCCTCACTCTAATATTTTCACATGATATCCGGTTGTCATTGCAGAATGTAAAGATCTTTACTGTAAGTAATTAAAAAGACTGATGTGATAGTTATCCTTAAATTTTCACACATTGGTAAAAATGCTATCACATGTTGAAATCACTATCTGAATTTTGTAACAGATAACGGTAATACAGGCATGTGATGCAAGCAAGCATATCAGCTTATGTAGCATCAGCCAAAAAAAAAAAAAAAAATTCGCACAACCATTCCCTCTAAAAGTTTGTCCAGTTGCTCCTTGAATTTATTTAAGCTATCAACTTCCACAACGACAGATGGAAGTTTGTTCCAGCTAAAGGAAAATTTCTGCACATCTATTCTACAACTATCTTTCCTCAATTTGAATTTATGCCCCCTTAGGTTTGTATTCTCAGCAAGTGGTAGAATCCCATCAGAATCCAGCATGCTCAACCCATTCAAGGCCTCATACACCTCAATCAGATCACCTCACAGGTGCCTAGTCTCCAACCGCTGCAATTTGCAGAATATATGCCTCTCTTGGTAAGATGATCCCTTCATTCCCCTTACCAATCTTGTTGCCCTTCTCTGTACATGCTCAAGCAAATCTACATCCTTCCTAAAATGAGGGTTGCATAAAACTTTTTTTTCCCTCGTAAAAGCACTCCCAACCAAAATGGGCGTGCAATGCCACTGTGATATAACTATTTACAAAAATAATGCTATGCTGTCTGTGCTCTTTTTATGTGTATTTTATTCATGGCCTGGAGTTTAAATGCTATAAATTTTATATGGATTCATAATGGTATCTGAAAAAATAATTGCTTTAACTAATAGTTTTAAGGCATCTTAACTCTAAATTTGGTTTGTTTTGAAATGTTCATTATTTATATTTATTTCAATAAAAAATCTGTGTATTCTTTTGTGACCTTTTTCTAACTTTATTTATAGTTCCTGATATGACAATGGAAGGAATATTTTCATCTGTACATTTTACACTTAATTTGCAACAGTATAAGTTGATAAGGGGAATACTTGATTTTAATCTTGGCGAGTCCTTGTCAAAATCAGCAGAGACAGCCATTTTGGAACAGCCTGTATCTGTAAGTTTTTTTTTGAATATTCAGAAAAATAGTGCCTAAAATTTTTTTTTAGATGTGTGAAATTATGTACTAATAATTTTCTTTAAAAAGAAAACAAGAACAAAAGGACAAAATATCATGAAATCTAGTGGGTATCATATCATGATCAATTACCCTGCATTATTTTTTATTTCTTCAAGTGGTTACTTTAATAAAGAATGTGGATTAGCTTTTGTACTGGAATGCATCTTGCAAGAATGATATAATCTGATGTAATCACAAGAACCATAGTCCATTATTAACTCTAGCATTTGTTTATATGCTATAGTAAAACTGTAAACTCTTCTGGCTATGGCCAACATTCAAAGTATAAAAAGAAATACTTGTATATATTATTTTATTTATTAAATTAATAAATAAAAGTAACCAAACTAAGCGTCACTTAATACTGAATTTTTCTGTGTATAATCAAATTGTAACTTAAAATTTTGTTATTGTTTCTTCATAAATTCACATGAATTTTCATGAAGAAAAAAAAAAAAAGTTGACGAATTTTTTTTTTTTTTTAAATAGAAAATTACAAGTAATATTTCCACAACTAACATTAGTATTAAATTTTATCTCTCCACAGTGAGTTTTTTGCAGCTGATACGAAATAAGTAAGAAAGCCATCAAGAAAGAGCAGAAATCAACAAATGTGAATTGTTTAATGTTAAAATAGTGCAGTTATGATTTCTGACAAAATAAAAGCAGCAACATCCATGCCATTGAATGGCATGAATTGTGGGTCAGCCTGGGTGCAGTCAGAATCTGGAATTTTTATGCATCCTTGTCTTTGCATATACAGCTTTTATTTTCCAACTTATTAAACGATTGTAATCTGCCTTGATTTGTGGTGAGTCCTACTTGTAGTGTCTATGATGGTCACATTGCATGATAGTCTTTTCATATATTACTGAGGTAGTGTGTATTTAGATGCTGTTTTTCAAGCTGTCATATAATACAGTAAAATCTCATTAATACAGACTCGGTTTATACAAAGTACTTGTTTATGTGAAGCACATACCATTCTCCTGTGGAAAGATAAGCTTTTCTATGTAAATATTCATTTATTACCTCAGTTAATATGTATTACAAAGTTTGTTTTCACCCTGTGAGAAATAAATATTGTTATTTTCTTTGTTTAATACAAACCTTGACACAGTTGTCCGAATATTGCCCATATTACTGCCTCTGACCACCGGTTCCCTGCTTCCCGAAGGATGGCACTGACTTGTTAGAATTTATTTTAGTGTAAACAAAACTGGTTTATGGTAGCAACAATGTAAGTGCACTGGGAAAAACATGATTGTGAAAGATAAGCTGTTAAATTAACAAAAAAATAAAAACAGTTTTCTAAGTTGTTTACATACACGCCCAAGTTCTAGGGTTAAGATCAGTTGAAATTGTTTGCCAGTTCAAAGAGTCTTTTAGGTTATACTACGATACAGTTTAAATTGTAGCTGTAAAATAATAAGAAAAGTTTACCTCGATATAGTACGTAGAACACTTCGTATTGATATCAACGTAGAACATATTGAGCATTACAGCTCTGGTTCATATTATCTAAGTATAAATAGGTTATACTACAATACAGTATAACCTATTTATTATGCCATTTTATCTGAGCTTATATCTTTTTGGAACTTGTGTCTTTAAATTAATTTAGAGTTTGTTTATATTAAATCTCGTATAGCAGTATTATGGCAACAAAACGTAAACAGACGGAATTAAGCCTGTAAATTAAACTGAAAATTATACTAGAGGCTGATAGGATAGATCGAAGTAAAATGGTTGTTGCAAAAGAATACATTTCTTTATCTACAATACTGAAAACCTGAAAACATCTTGAAGAAGTGCGACACTGGAGCAGCGATAAAAAACAGGAAACGAATTCGTGGTGCAAAACATGAGGAGCTTGAAACAAAACTTTTTGAGAGATACCAAAAAATTCTTCCATCTGATTTGCCAATATCAGGTCTGATTTTACAAGAAAAGGCAAATTATCTAGCTCATGGAATTAGCAACGTCAAATGCATCAGTGGCTGGGCTCCAAATATTTAAAGACAGGAAAAACTTGGTTTTGCAAAATGTTTGCGGTGAGTCTGGATTAGTCAACAAAGAAAAGGCTACAGACTGGTTGTTTTCTTTATGGAAAAATGGGGCACAGGATATTTTTTAACTTGATGAGACAGGTTTATTTTATAACTTGCTGCCAAACAAAACATTTACTGTTCGAGGAGACTTGTCATGGTGGAAAATTTAGTAGACTCACTGTTCTGTTATGCTGCAATTCAGGTGGCAGTACAAAACTATGCCAACTTATGGTTGATAAGTTTTCCAAGCCAAGATGTTTTAAAGAAGTTAACCAATTTCCCTGTGATTGAGGCCAATAGAAGTGCTTGGGTTTTAGTCAAAATTTTTCAGTCTTTGGTTTCGATGACCCAAGACTGAAAAATGATAAATGGGAAGAAGAATGGCTTCAGAAAAAGGGAACATTTTTATAATTCTATATTGTTGCATAGCACATTCTGCCAATACTTAAGTTGACAAATGTTGTTTTTACCTCCCTATACCACCTGTTTTATGCAGCCACTGGATCAAGGCATTATTTATAACTTCAAATGATCATATAAAGCCCAACTGATAAAGTACTTGATCTGCAAAATAGAAGGGAACAATTTGCAGCCAAACTGGAATGTGTTGGATGCTATTCATAATCTTGTTATTGTGTGGGACAGTATTGCATCAAGTGTAATAATCAACTGTTTCAAAAAGAGTTGGTTTAGAGAGAATATCATCGAAAAACATGGTCCAGCAGATGAATGTGATAGCAATGTGGGGAAATGTGAAGATAGATGATGAAGTTGCTAATGCAGCAGTGCCAACACCAGAAGAGCTGCTGAGTACCAAGCAAAACAATAGTTTTTTTTTTTTTTTTAACAGCAAATCTGAAGAAGCACACACACACACATACACACACACACACACACACACACACACACACACACACACACACACACACACACACACACACAGTGCCATCTAAAAAATATGCCCAAAACGCATTGAGCATAATAGAGAATGGGTTGGCCTCGGAATGGGTTGTAGTTAAAAATGCTTGTAGGACAAAGAATAACTGTGAAAACTACACTAAATTAGAAATGTATTAAAAAGTTAATGGTTTGTATGTCTCCTTTTATATTAAGACTGCAGTTATTTTTACTGTGATACTAAAATGCTGTTTGTGCGCCTGTGTGTGTGTACACTGAGTGATCACTGAATTATGACCACCTGCCTAATACTTCGTAGGTCCTCCTTTTGCCCTCAGTACAGCAGCTATCTGACCTGGTATTGATTCAACAAGATGTCGGAAGCATTCGGAAGTTATGGCCAACCAAGCTATGTGTAATGCAGTCAGCAATGCAGGTATGGAGGTGATTGGTGTATCCAGATGCCTGTTATGCCTTTCCATAGTATCCCACAAGTGATCTGTGGGATTGGTATCGGGGGAGTTCGGAGGCCAGTCGATATGCTGGAAGTCAGAACTGTATTTCTCAAACCATTTCTGCACAACAAATGCTCGATGGCTCGGGCCATTGTCATCTTGTAGACACCATCACCATTCGGGAAAAAGTATAACATAGCGTGGTGTACACAGTCAGCAAGCAGTTGACGATAGCGGATTCCAGTAATATGTTGTTCCACATGCACAAGGGGTCCAAGTTCCTGCCAATGAAACATGCCCACCTCAACTGGCCTGCACTTTTGAAACCATGCATGATGGATCAAGAGCCTCATGTTGTTGACACCAAATCCGTACACTGCCATCCACGGTGTGGAGTAAATAGTAGTAGTAGTAGTAGTAGTGGCACATGATGCAAGAAAGCAAGTGTAGGAGCTTATGCAGCATCAGCCAAAAAAAAAAAAAAAAATCACTCCATTCCCTCCAAATGCCTGTCCAGTTCCTCCTTAAATTTATTTAACCTATCAACTTCCACAACGACAGATGGAAGTTTGTTCCAGCAATTAACCACCCGCTGGCTAAAGGCAAATTTCCGCACATCTATTCTACATCTGTCCTTTCTTAATTTGAACTTATGTCCCCGTAGGTTCGTAATCTGAACAAGTGGAAGGATCCCATCAGAATTCAGCGTGCTCAACCCATTCAAGGCCTTATAGACCTCAATCAGATCACCGCGCAGGTGCCTAGTCTCCAGCCACTGCAATTTGCAGAACTTAAGCCTCTCTTGGTAAGAGAATCCCTTCATTCCCCTCACCAATCGTGTTGCTCTTCTCTGTACACGCTCAAGCAAATCTACATCCTTCCTAAAATGAGGCCTCCAGACCTGTACGCAGTACTCAAGGCGTGGCCTGACCATTGCCTTATACAGAGGGACAATCACCTCCTTTTCCCTGCTAGCAAAATTCCTATATATCATTGACAAAACCCCATGAACCGCCCTAGCAGCCTGTCTGCACTGCTCAGAAAACTTCATATCTGACTGCACAATTACTCCCAGGTCTTTTTCATTTTCTACCACCTTAAGTGTAGTACCACACAGTTGGTACGTTTCTCTGGGGTTACTTCTACCCATATGCAGTACTTTTCATTTGTCAAGGTTGAACTTCAGTTGCCACTTCTTAGCCCATCTGCCCAAATAATCTAGATCCTGTTGCAGTAGAACACTGCCATTACTGTCATTAACAACCCTGCCAACCTTTGTGTCATCTGCAAACTTCGACATTAAGCCTGATATACCTTCATCAATATCATTGATAAATACACAAAACAACAGTGGACCCAACACCGAACCCTGTGGGACTCCACTAATAACATTAGTGGAGTCCCACAGTCCGGGCTGAGAAGGGTTCTGCCCCTTGGGCCTTGCGCAGTCTTTCCGGGGCCGAGTTGATCGACAGGGCTCTCATCATGTGCTCCCTCCTGTCGTGTCTGGGCGGAGTTGCGGACACTTTCGGGTTCGGCCCTGATTCTCGGCTTTTGTTCGGCAGTGGCCTGTGCTTGTTGAGTGGTTCTGCCGGTCTCCTACTCTTGGTGTCGTTGGTGCTGGCGTGTGCAACTGTGTCACCTTTTGTGCCCTTAGAGGATGGTGTTCGCTCTGCAACGTCATCAACCTTTGCCCCTGGCAGACGTGCCCTGGTCCTGTTCCGCCTATCTTTTTTACAAAGCATGTTCCCCGTTTCCCTGACAGTGGAGTCGCCGGCAACTGCTGGTTCTTTCGGGACCGGCGCGTTCTGCCTTGGGGGTTGTCTCTGTGTCGCGCGATGCCCAGGTGCGGGCTCTGGCGTTGGTGTGGGCAGCTGAGAGCTTGATGGGCCCTTCAATTTAGTTTCTTCGAGGGCATCCACCCTGTCCTTCAAGCTCTCATATAGGCCCACAAGAACTCAGCTGGACAGGTATTTTGAACGAACAGGGAGTGAAGTGGAAGTGTTTTTTTTTTTTTTTTTTTTTTTTTGGCTGATGCTTCATAAGCTTGCTTTCTTGCATCAAATGCCTCTACTAATGCTAATGCTAATTAGTCCACGAAGAGCAGCACCCATTGATTACCACCCTCTGTCTTCTCCCACTTAACCATCCTTTTATCCATTGTAGCAACTTACCCTTAATACCATTCTGCTCCAATTTGTACAGTAGTCTTCCATGCGCAACAGTGTCAAAAGCTTTCCTGAAATCCAAGTATATGATATCAAAATTATTTTTTGCATCCAGTTCCTTTGTGACCACATCATAATAACCAATCAAATTTGTCAGACAAGACTTTCCCTTAACAAACCCATGCTGTGTTTGAATTATTGCTGCAGTCTTGTCTAGATGATCCTGCAATGCATCTTTAACCAGTGACTCCATTATTTTACCCGGAACAGAAGTTAAACTAACTGGTCTGTAATTACTCGTGTCACCCTTCGATCCACCTTTGTGAATTGGGGACACATTTGCACATCTCCAGTCCGTGGGAACCTCCCCTGAGTCCAAGGATGCTCTCATAATTATGGCTAAGGGTTTGCTTAGTTGCTTTGCCGCCTCCTTTAAAATAACTGGATAGATCCCATCCACCCCAGGTGCCTTTCTTATGTTTAACTTCAACAATTTCTCCTCCACTTTGCTCTCAGTTATTACAAATTCATTAAGCACACTGCTACAATTTGATAACCTTCTTCCATTTTCAAACTGTAATAATTCCTCACGTGTGAATGTAGATGCAAAATACTCATTCAGTTTGTTTGCTATCTGAGCAGAATCATCAACAGTCGAACCATCGATGTCAAGTGGACCAATCATATTCATCCCCTTCCTTTTAGAGTTTATATAAGTAAAGAAATCCTTGCTGTTTTTCTTAGCATCTTTTGCCAAAGATTTCTCGTAATCCGCCTTCGCCTGCCGAACCTCCTTTGTGACCTGATTACAGACTAGCTTATATCTGCCACAGGCTTCTGCGTCACCTGATAATTTATATGCATCCCATGCATTTTTCTTCTCTGTCACGAGTCTCATTAGTTCATTTGATAACCATTTAGGCCTAAACCTTGAACGATATTTCTTAATCGGTATGTAAAGTCTAGTAGCTTCCACGATTAATTCCTTGAATGCTTCCCACTTAGAATTTACTGTTTGTAACATCATCAGTTGATCCCACTGTACAGAATTTAAAAACTGTCTGAGACCACTGTACTCCCCTTTACGGAAGAGCAAAACCCTTTCCTTTACCCCTGACGGTAGTTACCTCTTTGAGTAAATCCCACTTCAGCACACTGTGATCACTGCCACCTAGTGGTTCCTTTATCTGCAAATTCTTAATACACGAATGATCACTGCTGATAACCAGATCAAGAGTGTTACTTTTTCTGGTTGCCTCTCGAACATGCTGCTGCAGAAAACAATCATCCAATAAATCCACAAAAGTCTGACTAGTGTGTGAGTGACCAACCCACAAGTTCCAGTCAATATCTGGGAAGTTAAAATCCCCCATTATGAGACATTCTGATTTACTGGCCCACTCTATTTCTCTGTACAATTGTTCATTGTACTCATTCAAGTCATTAGGCCTATAACACACTCCTACTCTTATTTTTCCTTTCGCAGTGCTTATCTCACACCAAACTGACTCAACAGAGCACTCATCGAACCAGCACACCTTCTTCCAGTCTTCTAACATCCAACTTGTATGCTCTTTGCACCAGGAGAGTCTTTTACACCAAAGAACCTTAATTAGGAGAGGATGCCATAGGGGTCGTCTTCTGGTATTGCTCATACGTGCGACGCATGGTCATGGCAGATATTGTTCCTGGTTGGCCCATGTTGTATTGGGTAGTCAACTTTGGTTTGGTTCCTCCTCGACCACGGTCGGGCGTCACGCCCCAGGCAGGCCGGATAACAACCGGCGTAGGTAGTCAACTCTTCAACGGTGCTGCACCTGTTCTCCTGTACGAGTCGTCGGACCTGGCACTCACCTCTAACATCAACCTTTCGTTGACCTCTGCAGTTTTGCTGTCTGGTCATTGTTTGACCATGTTGACGCTGGTACAGGTACACTTTAACAATGGCGTCTTTCAAACACCCCACCAGATCAGCTGTTTTGGAAACCGAGGCACCAGCTCGTCGAGCACCCACAATCTGTCCTTTATCAAAGTCCAATTAATCCTTCCTTTTACCCATCACGCTCGGAATTTTACTACCTGCTGAACCACTGACACCTTATCTATGCTACATAGGTCGACTAACTCCGCACTTCCTTACCTCACGTTGTCAATGGTTCGCATTCAGTTTTCACGGGTGTAGTCATAATTCAGTGATCACTCGGTGTATATTAAATATAATTTAAGGTTAAAGTTACAGTTGATGGGAAAGAAAAAAGGAAAAAAGGTTTTTCATTTCATTGACACTGCGTTGGAACTACCTTGTCCATACTGTAAAAGAATGTGCTAATTTTTTTTCATTTTGTTTTTTGGCTTTATTTGACTTTTCTTTTACTGTTATGGACAAGTATGGAAATGCATTTCCTGATATATGGTTACGTGTAGTCCCGTTATGAAATACCTAACCATGTGTCAATATTTACTTCTGCTGACATCAGACTGCATTTTGCCTTCCCTGAATTTGCCTACCCATTCCTGATCACAGCTTTACCACCTTTATTTTATTTTAATTTATTTTGTTTAATCATTTGGTATTAATAATTTTACCTTATAGTTCCTTCACCTCCAAATTGGCTTTGCAATTCAGCCCATAATTTTCTTAATTCATCAGAAATTTTAGGATATTAACATTCTTTTGCCTTTTTTCAAATCTACATTACTTCTTTTTTCAACTATCCTTACCCTTCCAGTTCTTGGTACTTTTTGTAATTTTCATCTTCATCTATGCATACTTTATCAGTCTTATCTATTCTTATATATATATATTTATTTATTTGAATAATGAAATAGATAAAAAACGTAGTGAAAGAAGAGTTGAAAACGGTAGTAAAAGAAATTAAGCAATCATCAGAGGCAGGAAAATGCATAAACCTCTACATGATGCCCAAAATATAACTAATGTTAAATTTAAAACTAAAACTAAAGCCAGTAGCATGGCAAAACTGTTCCGTGAAAATAATAAATTAAACGTAATAATTAAATCAAAATGGAGGAAGAAGAAAAGGTAACAAGACTAAAAATTGTAGCAGAAACTCTCCAAATAATTTAGAAATTCCAATTAAGAATCATAAGAATCATCTACCACCTCTAGGTGGTAGATGATTCTCATCAACCGGTGCAATACCACCACTTTGCTTATTGGAGGCTTGAAGTTGTGGAACCCATGTTTAGTCTGTAGAGCTAAGTTCCGGTCAACCCTTCCCTATTTCTTACATCATGAAGAATGATTGATGACTTTTGAGGTTATGATGAACATCGTGGCGAGATCCAATATTCCTTACATTTCGAGGGTACAGCTCTAAAACGGTGTTCGCAGGCCGGACGCTAGTTAGTACAGTGGATCGAACCTATTGGTAACTCTCTAGGAAGCTTCCGGATCAGCTAGTATATAATCTTGCTACCTCTACTCTACCAGATAGTGACTGGAGGGAGTCCGCGTAGTGTGTGTGCAGGGAGCATTGTTCAATGCCTCCTGTCGTCTTCCGTCAAAAGGATGTCAGAAGGATTTTAACGAATCTTGATGCTAAGAAAGCTCCAGGTCCCGATGGTATTTCTCCATTTGTTTTCAAAACCTGTGCTCCTGAACCTACTCCTATTCTTTGCCGCCATTTTTCACTTTCTTAGCATTAGCATTAGAAGAGGCATATGATGCAAGAAAGCAAGCTTATGCAGCATCAGCCAAAAAAAAAAAAAAAAAAAAAAAAACTTCCACTTCACCACTCCGTTTATTCGAAATACTTGTCCAGCTGAGCCTTAAATTTATTTAGGCTATCAACTTCCACAACAAAGGACGGAAGTCTGTTCCACCAACCAACTACCCGCTGGCTAAAGGCAAATTTCCGCATATCTATCTTGCATCTGTCTTTCCCCAATTTGAATTTATGCCCTCTCAGGTGATTATTCTGAGCAAGAGTTAGAATCCCATCAGCATTTAGCATGCTCAAACCATTCATGGCTTTATACACCTTGATCAGATCACCTTGCCGGTGCGTAGTCTGCAGACACTGTAATTTGCAAAACTTAAGCCTTTCTTCCTAAGAGCAACCTTTTGTTCTATTCACTAATCTTGTTGCCCTTCTCTGTACTCGTTCCAGCAGCTCTACATCCTTCTTGAAATGAGACCTCCTGACCTATATACAGTACTCAAGGTGTGGCCCGACCATTGCCTTATACATGGGAATAATCACCTCCTTATCCCTGCTAGAAAAATTCCTGTATATCATTGACAAGACACCATGAGCTACTCTTGCATCCCGTCTGCACTACTACCCCGAGTATTTCATATCTGCCTCCACAATTATCCCCAGCTCCTTTTCATTCTCTACCACTGTCAGTGTAGTACCACAGAGTTGATACATTGCTCTGGGGATGCTGTTTCCCATATGTATACTTTACATTTTTCAATGTTAAACTTCATTTGCCACCTCTCAGCCCATCTGCTCAACTTTCCCAGATCTTGTTGCAGCAGCGTAGCATTAGTAGTGTCCTTAACAACCCCGCCAACCTTTGTATCATCTGCAAACTTGGACATTAAGCTTGATATACCATCATCAATATTATTTATAAATACAGAAAACAATAATGGACCCAACACTGAACCCTGAGAGACTCCACTAATAACATTAGTCCACGATGAGCAGTGTCCATTGATTACCACTCTCTGTCTTCTCCCCCCTCAACCACCCCTTTATCCATAGCAGCAATTTGCCTCCAATGCCACACTGCTCCAATTTGTGCAGCAGTCTTCCATGTGCAACAGTATCAAAAGCCTTTCTAAGATCCAAGTATGTAATATCAAAGTTATTCCCTGCATCCAGTTCTTTTGTGACTGCATCATAGTATTCAATTAAATTGGTCAGGCAAGACTTCCCCTTAACAAAACCGTGCTGTGTCCGATCTATAACTGAAGTCTGGTCTAGATGATCCTTCAGTGCTTCTTTAACCATTGCCTCCATTAATTTTCCTGGAACAGAAGTTAAACTCACAGGTCTATAATTACTTCTGTCAGCTTTTGATCCTCCTTTGTGAATTGGTGTTACATTTGCACATCTCCAGTCTATGGGTACCTCCCCCTGAGTCCAAGGAAGCTGTCATAATTATGGCTAAGGGTTTTCTTACTTCCTTTGCTGTCTACTTTAATATAACTGGATAGATCCCATCCACCCCTGGTGCCTTTCTTGTGTTTATCTTCAACAATTTCTCCTCCATTTTACTCTGTTATTACAAGATTATCTAGCTTACTGCCAGAGTTGAATACACCTCTGGCATTCCCCTCCATGAATAACTCCTCATGTGTGAATGTCGATGCAATATATTCATTTAGTTTATTAGCTACTTGAGCAGGATCATCAACAGTTGAATCATCGATATCAAGTGGACCAATCTGATTCATCCCATTCCTTCTAGAGTTTACATAAGTAAAGAAATCTTTTCTGGTTTTCTTTGCATCCCTTGCCAAAGATTTCTTGTAATCTGCCTTCGCCTGCCTAACCTCCTTTGTAACTTGGTTACGGATCAACTTGTATCTATCATTAGCTTCTGTGTCACGTGTTAATTTATATGTATCCAATTGCATTTTTCTTCTCTGCCATATGTCTCATTAGTTCATCTGACATCCATTTAGGCTTAATCCTTGAACAATATTAAAATTCTTATTCCAAAGGTTTTTTTTCTTCTGCTTGGAAATTTGTTTATATCCAGCCAGTTCCTAAAAATGATGACAAATCCCACCCATCCAATTATCGTCCCATTGCAATTACTTCTACTCTTTCTTAAGTAATGGAGAAATCAATTAACCGCCATCTCTTAAACTACCTAGAAACCTTCCGCCTGATCAACGATTGCCAGTATGGATTCCGTCAGTGTCGATCCACTGGTGATGTTCTGGTTTATGTTATCCATTTATGGACTAATTCAATGGAAAGGTTCGGTGAAACACAAGTAATTGCTCTTGACATCTCAAAGGCTTTCGATCATGTTTGGCATAAAGGTCTTCTAAACAAGCTTCCATCTTATGGTTTGCCAACTGTTTTTATAATTGGTTATCCAGTTTTCTCTCTGATCACTCACTGAATGTTATAGTAGTTGGCTCTGTCTTCTAACTTCTCCACTAATGCCGGTGTCCACCAAGGTTCAGTTCTTTCCTCCACTCTTTTCCTCTTGTATATTAATGATATTCTTCCATTGACTGGAAATTCTATCCATAGTTTTGCCGATGATAGCACATTGCATTCCACTTTCCATTTTCAGAAATCTTGCACTGTTCAATCAGCTTTAACTTCTCGAAAATCTGCTACCAATTCCTAAAATGCCTATCTTCAGGTAATTCTCCAGTGGGGCAATGACGACATAGTTGAGTTCAACCCTTCTAAAACTCAGTCTTGTCTTATATCTTGAAAAAGGATTCTTCTGCTGCTATGCTTATCTTTAGTGACACTGCGATTTCTAAGCAAAATGATATATCTCTTTTGGGGATTACCCTGACTTCTAATCTCTCTTGGCAAAGCACATTACAAATATTTCTTCCTCTGCATCTAAAAAACTTGGGTTTCTCTTTTGCTCTCGGCGTTATGTTTCTTCCAAACAGCTGCGCACTCTGTATAAATCACAAATCCGCCCTGCCATGGAACATTGTTCCCACATCTGGGGTGGTGCCCCGAAAACCTCTCTCAGACTTCTTGATTCCATTCAGAAGAGGGCAGTTATGTTAATTAATGATTCATCTCTAACAGAGTCTCTCCACTCGCTGTCTCATAGACGTACTCTTTCTGCTGCATGCCTCTTCTACAGATACTTCCATGGGCACTGTTCTTCTGGATTGGCTTCTCTAATTCCCACTCTCTCTTTCAAAACAGTCCGAACACGTGCCGCCACCAGCCAACATCCATTTACTGTTCAACTTCAAACTCACCGAACCAACTTTTCATCTTCCTCGTTTATTCATTCAACTGCCGTTTTCTGGAACAACCTTCCTTCATACGTATTTCCTGAAAATTACAGTCTACAGAAGTTCAAGTCCAGTGTCAACAAATATCTTCTTTCGTCTTCTCAACCTCCAACCCAAGCACGGTACTAAATAATATAGGTTCTAATACCTCTCATGTTTGGGGTTTACATAAAGAAAAATAATAATAAAATAAAAATCTATTTAATTTTACTGCCGATTATATAAAATTTAACAACATCACCTTTTAAGGTGGCAAGTCCAAATTGTGTGAAATATCACAAATTGAGACTATCCTAACTACAATAAAATAAAACCAAATTACCAAAAATAGACGGACCATTATGCCCCATATCTTCAGAGGACCACAATGCCAGTAACGATCAGGGAATCGCTGCATTTCAATCATTAGAAAAATCACCAGAACAACTAACCAGTCGACGGATCAATCCACCATCCGATACCCGGATCGAACTGCCAGTGCAGAGGATTTGAATAACGGTGGCCCTTATGCAGCAAAAAATAGAATATAGAAGAGACAGACTAAGTTTAACTAGATTATATGGAAAAATAAATAAAGAACTATAGATGATGGTATGGGTGCAGCCTTAGCACATCTACCCAGTACTACCATTTAATTTACATATATTTGAATAATGAAATAGTTAAAAAAAAATGTAGTGAAAGAAGAGTTGAAAATGGTAGTTGTTGTTAGTTTAGTCTCTATTTGTGATATTTCATGCAATTTGGACCTGACACCTTACAAGGGGAGGGGGGGGGGACATTAATTTTATGTAATTGGCATTAAAATTAAATGGATATCTATTTTTAAAGTTTGTGCGAACTGGGCCAAAAAGAAATGCAGTCAGACCTCATTTCAATGAACTTCCATATAGCAAATTTTTTTGATTTCCCCCTGGTCATTAAATTGAAAATAGTTTCCGTATAACAAAGAAAATTTCCATATAACAAACTGATTTCGAAAGACCTGGGTACTCATTGTTCACACTTCTGGCCTTTAGGCAATAGAGCTTATACTGTAAAAGCATGAATTAAGGGCTGAAAGGATCAAGAATTAAGAGCTGAATCTTCCACAATTTAGTAGTACCTGTAAAACCTATAAAACTGTCTCTACTGTACCAAGAAGTTGTTCTGGTCAACTACTATCTGTGTCCACAGCCATTGGCAAAGATTAAGGCATATTCCCAATGCAGGTATTGGCCCAGATCAACCTCTTTTCTACTATCAGCACCTAATTGGAGAATTAGGAGAAAGAGATTTTCCTTTATCCCAGAAATTCATCTGTTGTTTCACAGAAATGAGTCATCCACACTTTCACTCAATTTCGCCTACTTCTGTGTACATAGTGAGTACAAATGGTCCCAAAATCAGTTTTGTTTTTGCTTCTGTGTTTTTGCTACATTGGAACCTTACAATGTCTAAGAGGAAATCTTTGAATGTAGTGGAAAAAGTGGAAGTGCTTAATAGTGTAGATAGTGACATTAAAAAAAGAAATTGCTTTAAAATTTGGTATCCCTGCGAGTAGTGTGTCAACCATTGTGAAAATGTGTTTTGATTCTTAAAACTGTTCAGAAGATTGCGAAATTATTCCTGTATGAAGCCGTTTTTAAGTGGGTGAAGTTGATTGGAGAGCAAAACATGCTGATATCAGGGCCATTAATAAAAGAAAAGGCTATCGAGTATGCATTTTTTCTGGAGCATAAAACATTCTAAGCCAGTTCTGTTTGGCTGGCAAATTTAAAAATTGCTATGGCTTACTCAAAAAACTTATTTCTGGGGAAAGTGACATTGTAATCGAAGAAGAAGACTGTACCCATTGGAAATAAACAGTTTTGAAAAAAAATTATGGAGGACTACGAGCCCATAGACACATTCAGCATTGGTGAAATGGGTATATTTTCTAAATGTTTGCTTCACGGGCGTTTGAAGGTGATAAATATTTCACTTTAATAATTTTACCACCAATAAAGGTGGTAAAAATAGTAAGGTGAGAATTACAGTCTTAATTGATGCAAATATGGCTAGTAATAAAAAAATTAAGCTTTTGGTAATAGGCAGAAGTAAACAACCCAAGTGTTTCAAGGGAGTAAAGTCTTTAGAGTTTGACTATAACTACAATAAAAAATCTTGGATGACAAGTGAAATTTTTAAACAGTGGATTTTAATTTTTGATAGAAAGATGGCAAAAGAAAACAGAAAAATTCACTGATTTCCAAAAACCGTCCTGCCCACCTTCACTCAGTAATTTTGAAATTTACAAGTTTCAATCTTCCTTCCAAATACCTCGCCTAAACTACTGGCAATGGACTAAGGCATTATCAAGGATTTGAAAATGCACTATGGAAGATGTATAGTGAAAAAAAAATATATTGAGAATAAAAACCAACAAACCTATAGATTCTGTTATAGATTTTCGGATATGCATATCAGAGTTGTCAGAAGTGTGGAGTCAAGATGTGACAGAAACAACAATTAAGAATTGTGTCACAAAAGCAGGTTTTGCTAAAACATCAATTAGCAGCAGTGAGAGGAATAATATTGAGCAATCTTGGGAATAACTCCAAGCAAGAGGTTTGAACAATGGAGAAATTGTTTTAGACAAATTTTTCAGAGTTGATAATGATGTCACAGTAGCTGAATATCTGAGTGAATCCAACATTTTGGAGAGAATTCAAAGAACTAGTGACAATGTCGATGATGAGTTGAATGAAAATGAGGGTAATATTAAACTTTAATATTGGTAGCATTTGAAACTGTTCATCGAGGCAGTGTGAATAAAATGTGCTAGAAAATATATTTGTGTGTTTAAACAAATGTGAACATTTTTATGAATGATGTGCAGTAAAATTCAGTGGACAATAAAAAATAATCAAATATTTTAAGAAATAATTTTAAAAGTGTACTAATGTATTGTATTGTGTGCATCATGTAAGTAGTCATTTCTTTATATGTTAATTTATTGTTTTTATTTTAAATTAATTGTTTTGAAACGTTGGAAAATGTATTCATTCACATTTATTTCTGATTTAATTTCCATCTTTTACTATATTTCTAAATCTAGAATTACAGTATTTTTCATTTTTGAAAAGTTCATATTTCTTCAAAATGATCGATTTCATTATATAGGGGTTCAACTCTATTTGTTTTGATATCTTGAATTGAACTAAAAGTCAAATTGGGTTTACTTAAAAGTGAACAATTTGAAGCAGAATATCGGGAAACATATCAAGAAGCAGTGAGAACAATACAGGAACTTCCAACTTACGTAAGGGTTGCATTCCACAGAACGCTACATGAGTTGTAAGTTGGATTTTATGTAAGTCGGAATTTTCCCTATGCTTGTGCAGCACTCACAACTGTGCTCACTGAATTGATTGAATCAAAAAAGAAATGTTCAACGAACATGTGAATAGATTTATTTATTGTATTTATTCAATTTTTTATCTTATGCACAGGAAAAATTACAAAAGCATGCAATTTTTAAAAAAATTCAAAATTATAAAATTACAAAAACAGAGAGGAGAAGGCATAACATCAGTAAGTTTTATAACTCTTGAGCACTGTTGCCAGAATTGATGTCTTCAGCTGATAAGTATGCCACTGCAGAGATTTAGAAGGGGTCGGCCACTCTACCTTACGAAAAAACATATTAATGACTGGATGGTGGCTTCTTTCTTTTCATCATAGATTTCTTTGTAGCAAGCAAGCATATCATTCATCCCTCTGTTAACTTTTAAGAATCATTCGCTGTCAGGATCCATCTTCCCAAACCTCGCCATTGCCGATGCAATTTCACGAAATGTCATTGACATCTCTCTGGTGATGAAGCGTCTCGGCTTCTCATTTGGTTCATCTTGAGCTTCGTCAGCATTTTCTTCTTTCTCTACCACTGCCATCAAGTCAATAAGTTCTTCGTTAGATAATTCCTTGTATTCTTCCTCTATTAACTCTTCCACATCTTTGGCAACAACCTCCAACTGAAGTAGCTCTGCAACCTTTACAATCTTATCTGTAACCTCTTCATATGATTCTTATTTTTCAAACCCTTCGAAGCATTTTACGTGCCATGGGCATATTTTCTTCCATGCACCATTTAAATAACTTTTAGTAATTTCCACCCAGGCCTTATTAATGTTTAAGATGGCGTTGTAAATACTGTAAGATTTCTAAAAGTCTCTTAAAGTAAGTTTTTCTCATCGTCTACTGCAGACAATGCCTGAGTAAATGTGCATAAATAGTATGCTTTAAAATTCGAAATAGCACCCGGATCCATAGGTTGGATGAGTGAAGTCGTGTTTGGCAGTAGAAATATGACTCTCACATTCGAATTGAAATCGTCTAGATGTGTAGGATATCCAGGAGCATTATCTAATAAAAGCAAAATCTTGAAAGAAATGTCGTTGTCTTTACAATATTTTTCAACCTCGGGAATGAAGCAGCATTTAGACCAATCCTCAAAGAGAGATATTGTTATCCATGTTCTCTGGTTCGATCAGAAATGCGCAGGTAAGGTGGCATTTATGGATGCCCTTAAATGTGCAAGGATTTTCAGAATGGTACACAAACAGTGGTTTCAATCTGTAATCTCCCACTGCATTACCCCCGTGGCCCTAACTTTCGATGCCTTGAAACCTGACATTGTATTTTCCTCTTTGGCAATGTATGTTCAATCCGACATTTTTTCCCCAATACAAAGCAGTCTCGTCAACGTTAAAAATTTGCTGCGTTGAATATCTGCCTTCATCAATAATTTTTTCCAACACCACAAAATTTCTCTGCATCTGCAGAATCAGCACTGGTGTCTTCACTGCATACTTTAACGTTGTGGAAACTAGCGCGATGCTTGAATCTATTAAACCACTGGTTGCTTGCCGCAAACTTTCTTTGGGGTTCACCGTACTTATCCTTAATATCTTTATAAATACTTGTTGCTTTTGCTTGCTTGAGTGGTCATTAGACTCAGGGGCACTCACTTCTGAATCTGATTTGCTGTAATCCATATTATTAACGGCTGTTCCATTTTGGTTATAGCACCTGAACCCTGTTTTGTGATCACTGTTAATCTTAAGTGCATTGATCCTTTGACATGTTCTTTTATATGTGCACTGTCCTTTAAAATAGTATTCATTATTGAAGCAGCGAGACCTAATTCCCTTGCAATAGATGACAAACTTTGTCTTGCTACGTACTTAATCATTTTCATCTTCATTTCTAAATCAATTTTATTTGTTTCCTAGCACTGCCAGCCCTTGCACTTTCCATTGGTCCCTTTCCCTTAATCATTGTAATACGTAAATAGGAATGAAGAGAAGTTTCTGAAAATTTGTTTTTTATATGATTAAAGATTTCAGTGAAGGGGAACACATTTCACCATAATAGCATAAAAACCCACACAATTGCAGTTATCAGTATTATTGCAAATGCAATAAGATCGAGTTTACTACCCATTTATAATTAGATGCACTAACAGAAAAGCCCGATAAACTGGAAAGTTCCAATTGTTTTTATTGTTTTTTGGTTGTGACCTCCAGAAACGTGCAAAAATATCACAAAGGTCTTCAAAATTGATTCTTATAATGGAACATATTAGTATTAGTAATGGCTGCATGGTACAAGAAAGCCTATGGCTTATGCTGCACCAGCCAAAAAAAAAAAAAAAAAAAAAAAACTGAACAAAACAATGATAAAAACAAAAAAAAAAAAAAATAACTAATAATAATTAATTTAAAAAAAATGAAATTAAACCTATCATCCTATGCCCTTCCCTTACCCGAAAGTACTATCCAGATGACCTTTGAATTTCCCCAAACTGTCAGCTTCTACCACCCATGTAGGCAACTTATTTCAGTAATTTATAACTCGCTGGCTAAAATAAAACTTCCTGCAGTCCAATCTAAACATTTCCCCCGTAACTTGAATTTATGTCCCCTAGTTCTAGCATCATTTATAATCTTGAAAATTTCATCCTCATTCATTTTACTGATGCCTCTCAGAGCCTTAAACACCTCAATCAAATCTCCTCTAAGGTGTCTAGTTTCCAAACTCTGCAACCCACATGTTTGAAGTCTTTCTTCATAAGGACGTCCTTTTGTCGATCTCACCAGGCGAGTTACCTGTCTTTGCACCCTTTCAAGAAGCTCGATGTCTTTCTTTAGGTGCAGTCTCCATACTTGAACACAGTATTCCAAGTGTGGTCTAACATAAGCCTTATATAATGGGATTATCATGTCCCTATCTCTACTTGCAAAAGTTCGATAGATCATTGAAAGGACACCATGGGCCTTCCTTGCAACCTGTTTACGATTGTCAGAGAATTTCATGTCTGACCGTATCGTAACACCCAAGTCCCTTTCCTCCAGTACTGGGTTTAGTTGAACTCCACCAAGTGAATAAGTTATTTTGGGATTATTGTTTCCCAGGTGTAATACCTTACACTTTGTTGGATTAAAGCATAGCTGCTATTTTTCTGACCATTCCTGAAGCCTATCTAGGTCTCTCTGAAGAAGCTCAGCTTGACAGTGATCATTAACTACTCTACCAATTTTAACATCATCTGCAAATTTAAACATCACGCCCTCTATCCCTTCATCAATGTCGTTTATGAAAATTAAAAACAACAGTGGCCCTAATACTGATCCTTGGGGAAACCCCACTTCCTACATCAACCCAATCTGAGGAATAGCCATTTATCACAACCCTCTGCCTCCTGCCCTGAAGCCATCCTTCTATCCATCTAAGGATTTTCCCAGTGATTCCAACCTGTTCCAGCTTATAAAGCAACCGCTCATGTGGGACTGAGTCAAAAGCTTTGCTGAAATCTAAATAAACAATGTCGAAATTATTCCCTAAATCCAGCTCTTGAGTGACCCTTTCAAAATAGCGAACCAGATTTGTTAAACATGATTTTCCCTTTACAAAACCATGCTGAGTATCCTTGAGAATTTCAATTCGATCCAAATGATCCTGAATTCCACCCTTGATCATTACCTCCATGATTTTCCCTACTACTGAAGTCAGACTGACAGGTCAATAATTTCCAACTTCAATTTTAGAGCCACCCTTATGTATGGGAGATACATTTGCACTTTTCCAATCCAAGGGAATCTTCCCAGAGTCTAGCGATGCTCGCATAATTAGCCTCACTGGTTCAATGCACTCGCTTGCCGCCTCCCTTAAGATTATAGGGTATATTCCATCAGCTGCAGGAGCCTTACTGGTCTGTAGGCTCGAAAGTTTTTTCATTAAATAATCTTGCGAAATTTCAATATCATTAATTACATATTTTTCAAAATTGCTCTCACAATTTCCCATTGCCACAAAAGGTTTTTCATCTGCAAATATCGATGCAAAAATAACTGTTGAGTTCATCTGCAACTGCAGTGGTGTATTTAATACTATCCCCTTTTCCTTATGTAAAGGTCCGATCTGGTTTGTCCTGCTCTTCTTGGCATTTATATATGTGAAGAATTCTTTATCCCCCCCCCCTCACCTCATTTTATTTTTCTCTAACCTTTCCCTGCCACCTTTTTCTGCTCAGGTATTGTGGCAACTTCACTATTCATCCAACTTGGAACCCCCCTCGTGGAGTATTTTTTTAATGGTATATATGCATTCAAGGCATCTGTGATTAATGTTTTCAAAGCATACCACAGTTCAAATGTATTCATTTTCTGCACGATATCTACCCAGTTTATAGAGGCCATGTAGTGCCTTAAGGTATCGTAATTTCCTTTTCTGAAATTAAAACCCATTCCTTTGCCTTTTACTTCTGTTACCTCTCTCGTCATCATCCACCATTGAACTCCGTGATCACTTGCTGCTACTGGATCCTCTACCGTCAGCCCTGTTATGTCATCTGATTCATGTGTGATGATGAGGTCTAGGATATTCTTTTCTCTAGTACTTTCCCTGACATGTTCATACAAATAACAGTCATCTAGTTGATTTAAAAATTTTGTTCCCCATGTTAAGTTTCCTTCCATTTACTCCAATCAATTAGAGGCAAATTGAAATCACCCATAATAAGGCATTGACGCTTACTTGCCCATTCCATTTGCATGTAGAGGTTTTTGTCATAATCTTCACAATCACCTGGTCTGTAGATTACTCCTACTTGCATTATACCTTTGTTTCCAACTATCTCACACCATACAGACTCTAAAATAGCATGTGAAATGTTTGAATCCGGGAAAGCTATCATCGCACTCAGGCTGCTTCTGATAAGAAGCATTACCCCACCACCCCTTATATCTACCCTATCCTTCCTAAATGCATTATACAAGCCGTACTTAAACTCGTCATCCCCAATTTCCGGGTGGCACCACGTCTCTGTAAGCCCTATTATGTCCGCGTTACTTGTTTTAACCAGCAGTTTGAATTCGCTCATTTTATTGACAACACTTCTAATGTTACTGTATAAACAATTAAGATTTACTGTTCTTGTATATTTAACAACCCTAACACAACCCTTGAAGTTTTTTAGGCTCTCTTCCCTGATATTAGCTACCCACTCATGTGAAACGTTTCTGCCCCCAGAACATCTAGATAATACGTCCAGTTGGGGTAACAGATAAGTACTCTTAAGGTATGTGCAAGAGTTACTTTGACCAATATTATCAGATAAACGCATGTTAGTATTACCCAGATCTCCCCCTAACTAGCAGTTTCCCTGAACCTTTACGGTATCCTCAATAATACTGGCAAAAACTTTTGCACCACCTTTGTTTAAGTGTATCCAGTCTCTACAAAACAAATTCCTTCTACCTACAAGTGTGGGCCATGCTGATAGAAATTTCCCCCCTAAAGCCTTGCAGATTCCTTCAAGTCTTGAGTTAATCCACAAGGCTCTTAACATATAATCCCTCCTATCGTGTCTGGGCAGAATTGCAGACACATAGACATTATGGCCTAGCTTGCGACATTTCCTCATCATGGTCCTGTATTTTTCCAACAAATCGTCAGATCGTGTACGTTTAATATCATTAGTCCCCACATGAATAATAATATTCTCTTTACCCCTTTAAAATCTGACAATCTGTTTGTGACATCATCAATAGTTGCTCCCAGCAGACATACCCTGGTTCTACTCCACCTATCCTTATTACAAAAAATATTCCCCGTTTTCCTGACAGTGGAGTCTCCTAATAAAACAATGTCCTTTTTAACCAGAGTAGTTTGCACTTGGTTTTTCTGTTTTGAGGAAAACAGAAAAACCAGAAAAATGAAAGGGTAGTGCAATTTCCATTATAAATATGGTCTTTTAGAGAGGTAAATAGCTTAGTTATATGGCAAAAATTTCAACTTCCAAAGCCTTGAAAGTTGAAAATTTCCAAAAAAACATTGGTTTTTTTGATAATTTTCCAAAAAAATTACCAATGTGTTATTTGTTCACATTACGATATTTTTACGATACCTCTATGAGATGCAAAATATGTTTGCACCGGCCGGCAAAAACGTGCGTAAAGTCGAATTTCCATAAGTTGAGTATTACGTAAGTCGGGGAGTCCTGTAGTATTAGTAGTGGTAAATAATGTGAAAAAGCAAGCATCAACATCAGCACCCCTCTCAAACCCCTGACTTGTTTAAATTAACAAATAGTGCTTTATTGAAGCATAGTGGAAGATAATTTCTTCACAGGATCTTTTTCAGTGTTCCCCCATTATTTTATCCACAACAGGAGCAAAGAAAAAGATAAAGACAACATATCCTACTGAAATCAATGGAAATTGAATGATTTCTAGCAATTTTCATGGGAAAAGAAATGGACGTAAAGAAGCCTTGCTTCTCTAAATGGGGGGTAAACAGAAGATAGATTTAAATACAGGAAACCCCGTATAACATGGTACTTCTACAACACGGTTTTGCTCTAACATGATAAATTGCGGCAATCCTTGCACAACACGGTACTTGTTTGTTATTTGTTTTTTAGGAGCATTAGCAACTAAAGCCATATTGCTCCAGGGATATGCGATGATCATTCCCTGACCTTTCCGCATCATCCGTATTTGGTGGTCACGGGCTCGAACCCCAGTCTAATCAAGAAGCGTGTGCTACACACTACTGCTCCTGTCCACCTGGCTACAGAGGCACCCACACGGTACTTATATAACACTGTTAAAGAATTTTGGCAAACCTCGCATAACAGGGCATTTTTGAACTTTTGCGCTGGGAGAGAGCCATGCTATCATGTTGGATGTAATTTTTCACCATTTCTACTCTTTTTGAATCCCCGCTGTCAAAAAAAAAAAAAAAAAAAATATTGAGAAATCTCAGTATTTTATTTTGTTGGGAAATCCCCATGTTGTGTTCTCTGCTATTGAACTTGTGGAAAAATCTAGATTTGAAAGTTTTTTATTACTATTGGATAGCACTCCAGGCCATCCAAAAGATTTAAGTCATACAAACATTCAAGTTATGTTTCTACCAACACAGTTGTATTAGGTTAATACAACTTCTTTCATTCAACCATTAGATCATTATATCCACCTTTAAAACTAATAAGAAAATCGTTACAATGGATTTTGGAAAAAAATTGATTTTGAATCTATTAAAGTAATGGAGGCATGGAAACATTTCTCAGTTGTGGACTGTATCAGAATCATAGCTTTATCACTCAAAGAAATAAAACCATCAAAGTTAAATGCGTGTGGAAAAATGTATGGCCAGTGTCAGTTCATTCAGGAAATTTGGTCGAACCAACAGAAAATGGAATCTGTGCTATAGTAGAACTTCCTACGTCGGTAGGAGGGGAAGGTTTTGATGATATGACTACTGAAGCCCTCGTGGGTAGCAGAGTTGATAGAATTGCTCTCCTCCCCCACACCATGTAGAAAAGACCTGGGTTCAAATCCCGTCAATGATGGGAGGAATTTTTATGGGTCTTTTTCACAATGTGGCTGAGTTTGTTGTGTTCAGGAGAGGGTAGCATGGTGTTTTCCTATAAACTCGGGTTTTTCGTTCATCAAAACAGAAAATCAACCTCAGGACACACACAATTTATAAACAATATACACAGACCAATATGGCCTTAGTCACTGATGCTCTTAAAAAAAAAAAAAAAAAAAAAAGATATGTTTACTGAAGACATTCAAGAATTACTGGTAGAAAAAAGAGTCTAGCGAAGCAGATTTGGTGGAAATAGCATCGGAGGTAAAACCAAATCAATTCAGACGATGATAGCACAAATGAAAATTTTAAACTTCTAAATTTTGCACCAAAAAGCATACAGGATGGCTAAAGCTCAAAGTTTAAAAGGGAGCTTCAAAAATACTTACTTCCCTATGATGAAATTCACAAAAATTTATCAAGCAAAAGCAAAAAAAAAAAAACGAATTATTGATTTTTTAAAGAGAGCCAAAGATACACAAAATCTAGAGTGGTGTATTTTTGTTAACATTTTATTGATGAAATAGAGTATTTTTGTTAGTTTTGTTAACATTTTATTAACAAAATAGTATATTTTTGTTGGTTTTGGAACGTAACCCCCCTTTTTGTACTTTTTCTTAGTCCCGTATAACATGGTTTTGCACAACACGACATTTTATAGGAACCTAACTACCTTGTTATAACAGTGTTACCTGTATAGTGGCGTAGGAAACAACGAAAGGTAGAGGTTCTACCCCCTGAATTAAGCTGATACTTTATTGTTTATGTGAATAGTTTATTATGAACTAATTGATCAAAATGCCCAATATAGTATGTGTGATAAAAGAATTCACAGACTGACTTTGTATCTTGAAATTGCAGTGTATAGCAAGTTGACTTGTTGCAATATATTCCAGGAACATATTACAAGGTGGTACTCATGAGTACCACCTTGTAATTCGGGGAGTGCCTGTACTCAAGTTCCACATTTCAACTTTTTTTGCATTTCCATTATTTCTTATTGAAAAATATTACAGGAAGGATAATGCTTTTGACTTCTGTGTGTTTGGAAATTTGTGCTTGGAAAAGTGTAAGTGAAACTAAATAACTTACCTTGGAATGGGGATTCTGTTGATAATTGAAAATTTTGGTCAGCGGTTCAGAATTTGTTTTACCGCAAAAGTATGCTTTAAAGAAGTTCATTTGATCAAAATTGAGCAATAGAGGACACATTCAGACATCATATTTGAATTTCTGATGTTATATTACAGGGGTTGGCAACGTGTGGCTCTGTAACTTTTAGCCCACATGAAGCACAATTTCAAATGGAGTTAGAAGACTTAAAAATCAAGCTAATGTAGAGTGCAAGACTAAAATGCCTTAAAACTGAAATTGAGGATTTGTAGAGGCAAAAGGCTGCCCTTGCAATTCTACACAAATGGACGGTGATGAACGAGTTGAAAAACCAAGACCAGATTGTGTTTGATGCGTGGAGTAACTTAGAGGACGCTTACATATATAAATATGAAACTATTTGCATCTGGACCTTTCTCAGTTTTTGGTACGACGAATTTCTGCAGCCAAATAATTTCGAACGTGAACTATATTAAAAATAAATCAAGAAACCATCTGAACAATACGATTCTCTCAGCATGATTAAAGATGAAAATTACGGCATACTCGCCTGATGTTGACAGACTTGCTCAAGAAGTTCAGCAGCAAAAGTTACATTAATTTGTACCTAATTGGATGTTTGTTATGTTTTTTCAGTATTAAAATAATATTTCAAAATATATATTTTTTAAATAAAATGCCTTCCAACTCTATTCCATTTCTTAAACTCCCACACCCCGTCCCCCTCCTCCCAGCTTGACCTGATGTGTGGCTCTGCACTCAAAAAAGGCTGTCGATCCCTGATATAATACATTATGAATTAATCAGTTATAGTCTAGCAGTGGTATTGAACAAAAAGAAGAAAAAAAAAACATTTTTTTTTTTTTGCAACTATCTCATGAAAATTTAAACAACTCTATTGATAAAATAAAAAGGAAGATGGTTATAACTTAAGTTTTGAATTATCAGCATACTTTTATAATTACACTTTGCTTAGATAAAGAAAGCCAACACGAGAACCACGTGAAATTTGGGAAACTTACTGGGCAAACTCTTTTCTCGCTACCGCAGTTTCTCTCTGCATTCTCGGTAAACAGATGGCGTGTTATTGGTAGTGGCAAAAGAAGTTGGCGCCTCCGTAGCCAGGTGGGAACGAGCAGCAGTGTGTAGCACACGCTTCTTGATTAGACCGGGGTTCGAGCCCGTCACCACCAAATACGGAGGATGCGGAAAGGTCAGGGAATGACCACCGCATATCCCGGAGCAATATGGCCTTAGTTGCTAATGCTCCTAAAAACCAAATAAACAAACAACAAGCAATAGAAGTTAATAAAAAAGTATTGATTAGTTTTTCTCATTATTAAAAGCAGATTATTGGAGTTCATGAGTGAGCTGAGATTTACTTATGGGTACACCCACCAGATTGCCTCCCTCAGTCTTAGGATGTTTATTCCCACTGTTTTTAAATAGTAAAACAAATTCTACTGCCACTCGTTAACACGCACCATCTATAGAAATCGTTTTCCTATTTTTAAACAGCGAAACAGCGGGGGAGGATAAACACCCTAAGACTGAGGCTGTCTGGAGGGTGTGCCCGTAAGTAAATTTCAGCTTCGAATGTATTACCACAATGAACTCCACTATTCTGCTTTTAATGATGGAAAAAAACTAATCAATATATTGTTATCAACTTCTGCTACCACTACTGATAACACATGCACCATCTATTTACCGAGAATACAGGGAGAAACTATGGTAGTGGGAAACCAATAAGTTCTCATGTTTGCTTTCTTTACCTTCGCTTTACTCTTTTTTTTAAATATATTTTATATTTAAAAAAAAAGAGTAATTATATATATTTTTTAAATCTCACCATGTTATAAATACATGGCTTTAAATGACAGTTATTTATTATTATTATTTTTTTCTGTTCTGAATACATTAGCTATATTTTAAACTTAAACGATGCCACTGTTGCAAATTTGCTAATCTATAATTGGCTGTGTATAAATGATGCAAGTGCACTAAAATATACATAGTCTATTCTTTAAATGAAAATATTCCTCATCTTAAACTGGATAGTGGCATTTGTTACAAGCACAATGGCACCAGGTCTGATAGATGCCATTTTTTTTTTTTTTCATTTCTGAAAAAAACTTTTATTTATTTATTCTTTGTTTACTTTACTTCCAGTGTTAGTTCCTTTGCTGATGCATTGGAATAGTTATTAAATGTAATTTTTCAAAATAAAAAAATTATAATATAAAATGAAATAAAACTTTTATCACTCCTGCCGAAAATGAAAACATTCTAAACGCGAAATATAAACATGGAATTATTAGGAACATTATATTTGTAGTGAATTATGCCATTCACTGCACCATGCTATTCACTTTCAACTTTATAAAATGGTTAGCTATGCAAAAAAATTCTAACTTATGCATGTACATGCATTATGTTTCGTAAAATAAATGAATAGAAAAAAAATAAAATTAATCCAAGTATTCATCTTATATAATAATTAAGCATAAAACAAAAAAAGTATCTGATTTCTGTTGCGGAAATGGCAACACACTGAGAAACATATTTGTTTACTTTATACTGAAACTGAAGTAAGACTGTTGTGGATGATAAATGTAGTAACACAGATGACAGTGCTTTATCTCTCGCCATGTTTGCTTTATTACCCTCTGCAAACTGAAACTTGAGACTTTAAAAACTACCTATAAATATATAGTTAGGAAGGTAATGATCAGAAAATTGATGTTTCAGTGAAAGGGTTCATTGATCCAGTTGCTACTGCTGCAGAGCTAAATTTTAACCTTTTCTTTAGCACCATTAATAAAGAAAAATATAAAATAGAATATAAGAGGTGTCAGATTTTTCAAATACTGCTAACTTATTTACTATAAATGAAGCAAGCAGAGCATCTTTCTACAGATTACATAGGCGCCTCCGTAGCCAGGTGGGAAGGAGCAGTAGTGCGTAGCACACGCTTCTTGATTAGACCGGGGTTCGAGCCCGTCACCACCAAATACGGAGGATGTGGAAAGGTCAGGGAATGACCACCACACATCCCCGGAGCAATATGGCCTTAGTTGCTAATGCTCCTAAAAACCAAATAACAAATAACAGATTACATAATTTAGCTCATATTAGTTTAATTTGTAATGTTATTCTATAATTTTTTTTCTAAATTTTCCTAGTAATTTTTTTCAGTTAATATTCTTAGGTAGCATTTATACAAAGGGTACTAGGAAAGTTTTGCAATATGACGCAGCAATGAATCACAGGAAGCTGCTTGTTGCTGAATGTTGAGACATGTTCATACGTGCATAGTAGCCGCCGCGCCAAGTCGATGGGCTCAGTTATTCATTAGTAGTGAGAGTGTAAAGTGCTTGCGATGGCATCGTGGTCACAAAATGAGATAAGGACAGTTTTGCGGTATAATTTCATGCGTGGTTTAACCATAGACCAGTGCTTAGAAGAAATGACTCTTGCACTAGATGATGATTGTCCACATCGTACAACGATATTCAGGTGGTATAGAGAATTCCAAAGGGCAAATTTCACTCTGGAGGATTCTGAGAGGCCGGGAAGGCCACGAACGTCAGTTACGGAGGAAAACGTTACTGCTGTGAGGAAAATGCTTGACGAAAACAGGCGAGTGACCTACCAACAGATAGAGGATACTTTGGGCCTAAATGCACCAGCAATTCGTTCGATTCTGCAAGATCATTTGCACGTGAAGAAACTTTGTTCTCCCTGGGTGCCGCATCAACTGACTGAAGAGCAGATGACACGACGTGTGACTTGGTGCCGGGAGATGTTAAAAAAGTTTGATAAGGGACAATCTCGGTATGTGAACAACATCGTGACAGGTGACGAGACTTGGCTGTACTATTACGATCTGCCGACCAAGGCTCAAAACAAAGTTTGGGTCTTTGATGATGACGACACACCCGTAATTGTCAGAAAATCCCGATCTGTAAAGAAGAAAATGAAAGCTGTATTTTTCAAATCGAGTGGAATTGTGGAACGTGTCATTTTGGACACGCAGAAGACAGTCACAGCTAGTGGTATACTGAACAATGCCTGTCTAAAGTCATTGGATCTATGAAGAACCTGCGGCCAAAGTCAAGAATGGACACCTGGTACCTCCATCACGATAATGCTCCAGCTTACCGCGCCAAAGCCCGCACCGAATATTTGAACACGACAGGACTGAAACTTCTCGAGCACCCTCCCTACAGTCCAGACCTTGCTCCCTGCGACTTTGCACTGTTCCCGCATGTGAAAATGAAGCTAAAAGGGAGGCGGTTTTCCAGTGATGAGGACCTTCTACGGGCTTGGGACAACGAGTGTGCTTTACTCCCTAGTGAAACTTGGCAGAACTGGTTTAAAGATTGGTTTCGGAGGATGGAGAGGTGTATTGAATGTAGAGGAAATTACTTTGAAAAAATTAAATAAACAAAGCTGTATTGCAAAACTTTCCTAGTACCCTTTGTATTATATATTTATTTATATTTTCTTACAAAGTATTTTTTTTTATTAGGTGACGAACAGTGAAGAATATCAGACTTGGATTTGCATGGCCATTCATATAGATTTAGTAAATGTTACTTTAGAGATTGTTCACAGTGAAGTGCATGGTAGTAACATTTCAGACGTTCCTTTAGCAAAATTTGATTTTATAAAATGCCGCTTGTCTTATGAAAGTTATTCTGATCAGAGTAAGGATGTTGACCTAGTTTCTAATGAAATTCGTATCTCTGACACAAGATACCGGGGTAAGTGTAATAATATATATATTGCTCATTTAAAATGAATATGCAGAAACTTATATTTTTAACATGCTTATTGCTGGCCCTAAAGTTATGACTGCTGAGGGTACCAAAAAATATTTGGGCCCACGATGGTTTTGCATTGAACATCACCTACTCAATTCAATAGCTTGTCAGTCCTCCTGTGGCTTTTGTTGTGTACTCTTCCCTCCTGGATATGTTTTCCACCAACTAACAATAGACTGCATTAGCTATATATTCGTGCATTCCTTGTGCAGAACAGTGACCATTTGAGCTACCATTGTGGGGAACATTGGTCTTGCCCTCCCATGACATTACTTTTCATCTCAAAAGGTATTCCATTGGGTTTCATTTGAGACTCTGCACTGGCCATTCCAACTTTTGCACATTAATTTTTATGAACCTTTCTTGAACAACACCAGCAGTATTGCATGATGTGCTACTTGTCGAAACCAACCTGGGTCTATACAAAAGGAATTAGCATTAGTAGAGGCATATGATGCAAGAAAGCAAGCTTATGCAGCATCAGCCAAAAAAAAAAAAAAAAACCCTCCAATTTCACCCCTCCATTCGTTCCAAATGCCTGTCCAGCTCAGCCTTAAATTTATTTAGGCTATTAGCTTCCACAACAAAAGATGGAAGCCTGTTCCACCAGTTAACTACCTGCTGGCTAAAGGCAAGTTTCTGCACATCTATTCTACAACTATCTTTCTCAATTTGAAACTGTGCCCCCTCATATTCTTAGTCTGAGCAAGAGGAAGAATCCCATCAGCATTCAGCTTGCTCAACCCATTCAGGGCTTTATACACCTCGATCAGATCACCTCACAGGTGCCTACTCTACAGGTGCTGCAATTTGCACAACTTAAGCCTTTCTTCATAAGAGCACCCCTTTGTTCCCCTCACCAATCTTGTTGCCCTTCTTTGTACTCTTTCTAGCAACTCTACATCATTCCTAAAATGAGACCTCCAGGCCTATACACAGTACTCTAGGTATGGCCTGACTTGTCATTGCCTTGTATAATGGGATAATTAGCTCCCTGTCCCTGCTAGCAAAATTCATATATATCATTGATAAGACTCCATGACCTGCCTTGGCAGCCCATCTGCACTGCTCAGTGAACTTCATATTTGACTGCACAATTTCCTCCAGGTCTTTTTCACTTTCCACTTCCCTGAGTGTAGTGCCACATAGTTGGTACATTTCTTTTCGGTTATTGCTACACATATTCAGTACTTTGCATTTGTCAATGTTAAACTTCAGTTGCCACTTCTCAGCCCATTTTCCCAACTTATCTAGATCCAGCTGAAGTAGCATACTGTCTTTACTGTCATTAACAACCCTGCCAACCTTTTATCATCTGCAAATTTGGACATTAAACGTGATATACCATCATCAGTATCATTGATAAATATACAAAACAACAATGGGCACAACACCGAACCCTGGATAACTCCACTAATAACATTTGTCCACAAGCATTCAGTTCCTTTGTGACCATGTCGTAGTATCCAATCAAATTGGTCAGACAAGCCCTCCCTTTAACAAATCCATTCTGCATCAACTATTATTGCAGTCTTGTCTAGATGATCCTGCAATACTTCTTTAACCAGTGATTTCATTATTTTCCCCTGGAACATAAGTTAATAATAAGTTAATAGGTCTGTAGTTACTTGTGTCACCTTTTGATCCCCCTTTGTGAATTGGTGATACATTTGCACACCTCCAGTTCATGGGGACCTCCCCTGAGTCCAAAGAAGCTCTCATAATGATGGCTAAGGATTTGCTTACTTCCTTTGCTGCCTCCTTTAATATAACCGGATAGATCCCATCCACCCCAGGTGCCTTCCTTATGTTTAACTTCATCAATTTTTCTCCCACTTTGCTCTCATTTATTACAAAATCATTTAGCTCCCTGTTGGAGTTTGATAAACTTGTGGCACTCCCCTCATTGACTCCTCATGTATGAATGTAGATGCAATATACTCATTCAGTTTATCAGCTACCTGAGCATGATCATCAATAGTCAACCCATCTACGTTAAGTGGTCCAACCTGATTCATCCCTTTCCTTCTAGAGTTCACATAAATAAAGAACTCTTTGCTGTGTTTCTTTGCATCCTTTGCCAAAGATTTCTCGTAATCTGCCTTCGCCTGCCCAACCTCCTTTGTGACTTAATTACAGACTAGTTTATACCTGCCATAGGCTTCGGTGTCATCTGATACTTTATATGCATCCCATACATTCTTCTTCTCTGCCACTAGCCTCATTAATTCATCTTACATCCGTTTAGGTTTACAACTTGAACAATATTTCTTAGTTAGAATGAAAAACCTAGTAGCTTCCAAAATTAAGTCCCTGAAGGCTTCCCATTTAGAACTGATGATGTTACCAACGTTCCCATTCAACGTTTGTAACATCATCAGTTGATTCCACTGTACAGAATTTAATAACTGTCTGAGACTTCTGTAGTCACCTTTACAAAAGCAGAAGCCCTTCCCTTTAGCCTTGATGGTAGTTACATCTTTAAGTAATTCCCACATCACTTCATTGTGATCATTGTCACCCGGTGGTTCCTTTATCTTCAAATTCTTAATGCATGAATAATAACTGCTGATAATCAGATCAAGAGTATTACGTCCTCTGGTTGCCTCTCTAACATGTTGCTGTAGAAAACAGTCATCCAGTAAATCCACAAAAGTCTTGCTAGTGTGTGAGTGACCAACCCACAAGTTCCAGTCAATATCTGGAAAGTTGAAATCCCTCATTATAAGACATTCTGATTTACTGGCCAGCTCTATTTCTTTGCACAATTGCTCATTATACTCATCAGATTCATTAGGCCTATAACACACACCTACTCTCATTTTTCCTTTCCCAGTGCTTATGTCACACCAAACAGACTCAATACTGCATTGTCCACCAACATCATTTGGCTGCACTTCCTTATATTTTATGTGCTTCTGAACTAACAGCATAACCCTCCTCTCTTCCTGTCCTGTCTAGCCTTTCTGTACACATTGTACTCCCCAAATTCCAATTCTGCACTGCTTATATCTGTGTGACACCACATCTCTGATATTCCAGCCATATATGCCTTTGATGTCTTGACTAGCTCATCAAGTGTTATTTGGTGTTAGTGGTTCCTCACGCAACCACCTAAGACATTTGGTGATTGTGTGAGGAACCTTACCTACCACCTCCAAACATCATCATCATTGGCATAATGCACTCTTGCAGTAGAGACATTTTTCAGGTATCCACTACATGCATATGTGCCCATCTGGTCAGAACGTGGTGCAGGGAATATCATCACTTCATGAAACCAATTTTTATTGATCTGTTGGTCAATTATGCCATTCACTGCACGATGCAAGATAAGACAAAACCACTGATTTCAGTTGATGATTTTTTGCTAATGTGATGTCACACTACCATGAAAACCAATGCTTTTTATACAGTAAGGTCATACAGACCTCAACTACTGTTGTTGTTGCCTTAACTGGTTAATGTTTTGTAGGGATGTTTGACAAGTGTATCATACTGTCCTTCTGAGTAATCAGTTGAAACATGGAATGAACTAACATAGTATTCCTGTGCTTTTGTGGGGTGGTGGTGGTACACCCACCATGTTCAGAAATTGTACAAATGAGCAATCCAGCAGTGTATCATATAACAATAATACTCCTCTTGAAATTGGTCAGCTTGGCTCTACCTGTCATGATGAAACAACTAACTGGTATGACTCATATGCCTTTCTTATACGCTGGTCTGGAAGTTCCAGTGGACGGTAAAAAATCAAAAATATCTGGATACTTTTTTGGGTAATGTATGTATTTTTATATTTGTATAGGAAACAGCAAAAATTTAATTTCTGTATTAATGAAGAGGTGTTTGCCTTTTCCACCCATTAAACAACATCTCACAGCAAAGTTTTATTCCATCAGTAATTTTTGTTTTCACATTGATATACAGGTTCAAATCAGACTGCACTGGTACAGAGATCAGTAGTAATTGATTTAAAAAAAAAAATGAATTTAAAAATATTTATGTAAAAAAAAAATTACTTTATACGTGCAGTTTGAACATTTAATATATTATCAAGACATGGGTGCTGACAAGTTTGTCAAACATTGGGTTCTTGATAACTTTAGTATGAACATAACAGTTCATGTCTACTGGGCGATGGAATTATGGCGTGGTACTGGCCAACACTTGTTCTAACATGACAACATTATCCTCATAGAAAAGAAATAAATTTGAGATGTCATATTTGTTATTTATTGGAAATTCATTATTTTTGATTACATTATAAAATAATACAGTATTTTTTTTCTCCTTTAACACTTTTTCTGCTGGCTTTTCTGATGACTTTTTTGATAGTAGATTTAAAACCATGGGATTGAGTCAATCTGGATTGGGGAGGGTAGAGACATTTTTGTTACATTCATATACTCTGATACTTTGTGTAGATGAAACACAATAACTGATCTGCATGCTCATGGAGCAGTGACTATAATCATTAAATGTACTTTACATTTTACATTTAATCATTAAATGCACTTTACATTTTTGATATGTCTGTCTTTCTTCAAGAATTTTATTTTTGTGCTTTCTTCTTACTGTGACTGAATTAGTCAGCCTCTGGTAAAGATTACTTGACAAAAATATCCAGTTTTTCTTCTGTCAAATCGGAAGGAAAGGTTATAAAAGTCAGGTGCTTTCCCCCAAATTGTTTAAACCTGGATGCATCATGATGTAGTGAATGTGTTAAAGAGAAGTAGATGAGTCTGGCCAAACTTTTAGGTTCTTAATTTAAAATGAGCATGAAAATTGTCTCTCTAGTGTTTTCAAGAGAAAAAAGATTTCTTTCATCTTTTTAATTTTTATACAAAAAAATTTTGTTGTAGTTACTGATCTAATAGATTAAAAATTAAAAAAAAAATTTGTTAATTTTGTTTCCTCTTAGAGCTGGCATCTAAATGTTTTTCTGACAATTGTTCATTAATAGTCTCAACATATTAGAACTCAGCCTTCCCTTGTAGTACGTTTCCATGTTAGATATCTTTTGATGAAAAAGTTTCGACATGTTCTTCAGCAAAAACCTCCAGATCTGATGAAAAACAGTCTACATGTTAATGCAGGAAATGTATCTTTTTAGAAAAACTACATTTATTTTTTTAATACATCTAGAATTTCTTTAGCTACATCACCATAATTTTCTGTTGTAATGTTACTTGGGAAAACTGGAATAGACCATTATTTTCAATCCATTGCAGGATGAAAGCCTCTCCAGCATCTTTCCAGTTCCTTCTGTTTTGAGCACTGGCCATCCATTTACTACCCAAAAACTCATGAATATCATCTATCCATCTCCGCCATTGTCTTCCAGGTTTTCTTCTAGCTCCTCTTATGTACCATTCTGTTATTTTCTTAGTCCATCTCTCATCATGTCTTCGAGCTATGTGTTCTGCCCAAGACCATTTTAGTTCTTTAGTTTTGATAAGAATGTCCTTTACTTGAGTTTGCTGCCTAATCCATGTGTTTCTCTTCTTATCTAACAGTCTGATTCCCAATATAATTAGTTCCATCCTTCGCTGTGTAGTTCTCAGCTTCTCTTCCATTATTTTGGTGAGTGCCTAAGTTTCACTTCCATAAGTCATGGTGGGGAGTATACATTGGTTCATTATTTTACATTTCAGACAAACTGGGATATTCCTCTTCAGTATGTGACTACATTTCCTGAATGCTATCCATCCAAAATTTATTCTTCTCTTGACTTCCAGCCATTTATCATTATTACAGCTAATAACTTGTCCCAGATAAGTATATGACTCCACCTTTTCAATTACTGCTCCTTCAATCATTATTTCCCTTTCTGTGGCATACTTGTTCATCATTACTTTTGTTTTAGCCATATTCATCTTTAGTCCAAAATCCTTACTAATTGTGCATAACTGATTAAGATTTTCCTCTAATTCTTTGGGATCGTGGCTTATGACCACAATGTCATCTGCAAATCGTAAATGGTTTAGGTACTCTCCGTTCATATTGACTCCTTTCTGCAACCAGTATAATCTTCTGAAAGCTTCCTCCGAAGCTGTTTACTGCTGCCTCAAGGGCAGCAGTAAACAGCTTCGGAGATATTGTGTCTCCTTGTCGAACTCCTTTCTCAATTTTAAATTTCCTACTGTCTTTGTCTAGTCTGATAAAGGAGGTAGCATTCTTGTATATTTTCTTCAAAATCATGATGTATGGGGTATCTATGCCTGGTCTTTCCGGTGTCCAAAACATTGCCTTATGCTGTATGGAGTCAAATGCCTTTTCATAATCCACAAATGCAATGCATAATGGTGTTTTATATTCATTTGCTTTCTCCATTAGCTGTGATATTACGTGAAGGTGATCCATAGTTGAGAATCCTGTTCTAAAGCCAGCTTGCTCTTTGGGTTGATTCTCATCAAGTATTCTTTCTAATCTGTTAGTAATGACCCTTGTGAACAACTTGTAGATGTGGGATAACAAACTAATTGGTCTATAATTTCCAATTTCTGATTTATCTCCTTTCTTATGCAGCAAAACTGTGATTGCATTATTCTACTGCTTAGGCATCACACCTTTTCTAATGCACTTTGTGAAGAGCCTTGCCAGTTTTTGTGTTATGTCTCTTCCTCCCAATTTTACCAACTCTACAGTAACTTCCTCTTCCCCCAGGGCTTTCTCATTCTTCATTTTCTTCAATGCATGTTCTACCTCATCAGGAATAATATCAGATATGTTGTATGTGTTGCTACTTTGCAATCCATCTTCCCCACTGCTGGCATCATTCCCTCGCTCCTTGTATAATTCTGTATAGTAGTCTTCTGCTATTTGAATTATGCCTTCTCTGCTGTTTATAAGTACACCAACGCTATTCTTCAGTTTCAGTATCATTTGTCTTTCTGTATTACTGCTCGTGGCTGCTGATTTAAATCCTTTGTTTTCCCTTAATGCTTGTTCTACTTTTCTTGTGTTAAATCTTCTTATATCCTCTCTGAGTCTCTTTCTAATGACTTTGCATAACTCAGTATACTCAATTTTCTCCATATCAGTGTTTTTCTTGCTCTTCATTTGTCATCATCGGTTCATCATGACAAGTGTTTCTTGACTAATTTTTTCTTCTTTGGATTTCTTTTTCCCAATAGGTTTCTTGGGCTTTATCACTTTCAGAAAGTTGTAATATTCCTCGTCGATATCTTGGTCCTGAGCAGTCCGCAGAAGCTCAAACTTGTTCTTAAGTTCCAGTACATTAAACTTAAGTTCCTATACCGAACATCATTTTGGCACTGTGAAATATTCTGACTTGTGTGAATATGCTTAAATATGTGCATTGTACATATGAACGTGCACATACCTTGGTGTACTGTCTGCCTCACAACTATGTACATACTCATATCTATTGAATGGCTAATGCTACGTTTTTAATTCTTATGTAATATTTTATACTGCACAAATTTTTATACTGTACATATTTTTATATTTCTATATCATTGTCAAGCCCCTGGCCTCCTGGCTGTGGCGGGCACATTATTGTATCTTTACTGTACAATAAAGATTTTCTTCTACATACTGCTTTTTCTCCTCCTTTGTTATCTCAAAGACCTTTGTATTATTTACTCGAGTTAGTTTTTTCCTTTCCTTTCCTACATCTATATCAAGTGTACATCTTACCATTCTGTGATAACTTCCAACATTTACCTTATTCAGGACGGTAACATCATTCACAATATATCTTCTGATAGTAAGGATGAAGTCGATTTCATTAGTTGTTAATCCATTTGAACTCTTCCATGTCCACTTTCTGTTCACCCTTTTCTTGAAAAAAGTGTTCATTACTGACAGTCCTTGAGATTCTGCAAATTCCACAAGTCTTTCACCTCTTTTATTTCTTTCACCAATTCCAAAATTTCCTATAGTTCCTCTTTCTGTGCTGTTTTGCCTTTTTCCAACCTTAGCATTGAAGTCCCCCATAATAATAGTGTAGTGGATTTTCTGTTCATCTAGAAGACTCTCAATTTTGGTGTACATTTCTTCAACCTCTTCATCATCATGGCTCGATGTTGGTGCGTAAATCATTATAATCTTTAGCCTGTACCTCTTAGAAATCTTGAGTATTAGTCTTGACACCCTTGGTGATGTACTTTTGAATTCCAAAATGTTGTTTTTAAAATCTTTATGGACCAGAAACCCAACTCCACCTTCACTCCTTTCACTGTTTCCATTGGTGTACAGCAGATTTCCACTTGATAAACTTATAAGTGATTCATTTCTTCTTCTTGTTTCTGCCAAACCGATGATATTCCAATTCACATTTTCTAATTCCTTTTCCAGCTCTAATATCCTGCCTTCACTGATGAGCGATCTTACGTTATAACAGGCCAAGTTCAGTTTCCGTGCATGGCAGCCTGGTCGTACCCAGAGATTCTTAGCACCCTCTGCTTCCACTCAGATCCTCTCGCTGCCATAAGAGGGAGAGTGAAACCTGCTGGGGACTGAGGGCCATTTACTTTGTCGTGCTGTCATATGCTGGATGGTTTGGTCTTTTCCTCTTCACGCTGACCAGGCGTCTTGAAGAGAACCACTCTACACGTTCGTTGCCACAGAAGTGACGTAACAGGGCTCACCATCGAGAAGGTGTGCATGAGTGGATTTTAGGGAGGCAGGCCAACCGGACTTCACCTAAATCTTCTGTAATAGAGAGATATTGGATCCATCAGTGTTTTAGGCTGAGTGTCTGATAACACATGGGTTACCTGTTCCCCTCTAAGCCCCTTATTCTCTGCAATATATTGCTGAGAATAAGGGGTGTGCCACTTATTCTCAGCAATATATTGGGGAAACAGCTTGCACCCCCTGTGGAGCACTCTAATTTCTACAGTGACAAAGCTTGTGCCTACTCTCTTTAGAAATGATTACATTTATCTACTAGTAAAGTACTAGTAATCACTAAGAAATATCACTAATAATAATAAAAACATAATCACTAAAAAAAAAGTGAGTCCGTTATTTAATGAAAGCTTGTAGGTACTGTTGCGACTAGTTTCAGAATTGTTTGTCACCTTCAGTGACCTTGTTTTTAACTGTGAATTAATGAAGCATGATGGGAATGAAATGTTGGAAGTGGTGGACACTTTTGTACCTAGGGAATGTAATAACAAAGAGAATATCAGCTAATCAGAGTTTCTTCTGTAATGTTAACAACCTGTTGTGGGCTAGGGAATTCCAATGAAGTGTAAAAAGCTGATAAATAGGGTAAATTTTGACCTATGCTGCTGAGACATGGAGGATGAATAATAATGATGCTAGCAGAATCCAAGCAATCGAAATGAAGGTGTTAAGGACTATGCTGACTAAAACTAAAGAGACAAAAATTAGAAATACTGACATTAAAATGAACTTGGGAAATAGAAAGTTTTAGGGAGAATATGGTTGCATCATGTTTGCAATGGTTCGGACACATGAATACCATCATTCTTCTCTTTCTTGGTGATTCCCCGTCTACTTCTCTCTCTCTCTCTCTCTCTCTCTCTCTCTCTCTCTCTCTCTCTCTCTCTCTCTCTCTCTCTCTCTCTCTCTCTCTCTCTGGGTAATTCAGAAATTTTTTTTACCTGGTGCAGCATAAGCCTCAGGCTTCCTTGCACCATATGGCTAATAATAATAATGAAAAGAAAGAACTCTTAACAGAATACCAAGAAGAATGTTTGAGATGAAAATGAGCAAGAAGAGGCCGAGAGGAAGACTCCAGAAAAGATGGAGAGGTCAGTTTTGGGAAGATGTGGAAACTAAGGAAATTGAGGGGAAAGAATGACAGAAGATAAGATTTGGGGAGATACAAAAAGATTTAAGCTTTAATTTACCTGACTCAACACTAGGTTTGAACAGCAAGGAAGATACAGAATGAACTGAAGTATCTATAATGCTTCAGGTTTACTCTCCATCTGTTTATTTTCCTTTACAAAAAGAAGTGGTTTAGTGATGAATATGATGTTAACTTTGAAATGTTCAATAACTTCATTCTTTTGCTTTTAATTTACACAGTTTGGGAAGTACATTTATCCTACATTTATGTAGGATAAATGTACCATTTAAATGGGGAACGTATACTCTAGAATGGACATTCATTTAAATTGAAAAATATTTGCTTTCACCAAATAACTGATTGTTAAAATAATCTTATAAATAAAACTGCCCACTTCTAATGTTTGTAGAAGTGGGCAGTTTTAATAAATTTAAAAAATAATTAGGTAAATTATTAGAAGATAGGGCGAAACAAAGTGAGTAATCTCTCTCTGCTGATGCTGCATAATCTTGCTTCCTTATATAATTTTTCAACTACTGATATTAATTGGGAAACATGCTATCAGAAAAAATGCATATTAATAGGGTAAAAATCTTGCAAGAAAACTTGTGTTTGAAAACTTATGGAACTTTTTACCAGTATTTGCAAAAGACAATATTTTTTCACATTAATTTACTTAGCATTTATTTATTTGTGTGAGTGTGTGGTACCACCCTACAGGGTTGTACCACACACACACACACACACACACACACACAAATAAATAAATACTTTTTTTTGGTACCACCCTACAGGTTGGTACCAAAAAAAATTGCATAATGACTATAGTATGGCATCAAAAATGATTCCTTATAATGACAAGCATTGTTATTAATAAAATTGTAAAAAAAAGCAGAAAAAAATCTTTAAAGAAATTAATACTATCATAAATTAAAAACCAATATTGAGATCTAATGTTACTGATAATGATGTCTAATGTGTGAAATGTTTAGCAAAAAAAACATTTCATAAATTAGACTGTTACCCCAGTACCAAGCATTCAGTATTCAAGTGTTTCTCATGTGATTTACTGAGTCTTATTTAGGAAAATTTATATATTTGCTTCTCACTTGTTCTTCCTACTTACAGTGTACTGCTAGCCCTGCTTTCCATGTACTGCTCATTTGTCTCTGTTTAGTCGCTGGTGATACTGCTCCTACCTTTACGTGGTGGGGCTAGAAACCTGGAAGGTGGAATGCAATGTGCTAACATCCACAAAATATGGATAGGGTTTCTGGTAATTGGAAGAAGGTCATTAATATACAACAGGAAAAAAGATTGAGAAAGAAGACAGAGAGCCATTTACCATCAACTACAGTGAGTGGTCAGAGAGAAAAGTGGATACCCAATTGCAAATAACAGTTGGTAAACCATAAGACTGAATCTTATTTAGAAGTCCTTTATGCTAAACAAGATCAAAAGCCTTTAAAATGTAAAGAGCAACTGCTTGAGTTTCACCAAACTTTTCCATTGAATTTGTCCATAGATGCTTAACATAAACCAGAATATCACCAGTGGATTGACACTGACAAATACTGGCAATTTTTGATCAGATGGAAGATGTCTAGATAGTTTAAGAGTTGGTGGTTAATTGATTTCTCCATTACTTTAGAAAGAGTAGAAATAAGTTCAATCGGATGATAATTGGATGGGAGGGATTTGTCACCCTTTTTAGGAACTAGATGGATATGTGCAAATTTCCAAGCAGAAGGAAAAACACCTGTGGAATAAGAAAGTGAAAAAAAAAAAAAAAAAAAAAGGCAACACAAGAACAGGAGTATGTTCAGGGGTACAGGTTTTGAGAAGAAGTTGGAGAAATACCATAAGAACCTGGAGCTTTCCTAGCACCAAGATTGTTCAGAATCCTTTTGACAGAAGACCGCAGGAAGCATTGGAGTGTCAGAATGGTAGGAGGTGGTTTTCCAAGGTCATCAATACACAAGTTAGAAAAAAAGTAGGATGCTAGCAGGTCAGCTTTATATTTTGCTGAAGTGACAATAGAACCATCCGGTTTTGACAGAGGTGGGAATAAAGGTTTGAAAACGTTGCATTCTGGTTGCGTTGGCAAGCAACCAGAATGCGCAACTACCATTTAGACAAGGAGCAAGTTTTTTACTCTTAGCCTCTTCAAAATCTTGTTTGGACTGATTAATAACTGCTTTGCAATTGTTGCAAACTTCAGTGTAGGCAGAAAGTGAACCTTGAGATTTGGATACAAGCTAATTGCAATGTTCAAAATTCTTATCTTGAACAGCCTTAGTACATTTATTGGAAAACCAAGGTTTAGATAAAGGACACGATTTTAAGGTGGAATGTGGAATAAAGTATTTCATCCATACAAGAATAATTTCACCAACACAATCTGAGCAAACGTTGACATAAAAAGATTTCAAATCTTCTTAGATAAAGGAAATCTTGCATATCATCCCACCTGGCATTCTTGTAATGCCAATCAACATGAGATTAAGAATGGCCATGAGAGAAAGGCTCCATTGGGGAAGAGACCATGATCAAATTGTATTCTGAGGTGCCTGGAGCACCAGTCACCTCGACTGTATACTTAGAAGGGCAGTTTGTGAGAAAAAACATCAAGTATGTTGGCTGTGCGGTTAGGATTGTCTGAAATTCTTGTAGGTAAATGAACAATCTGTGTGACGTCATTAATAATTGCAAAAGCCTCAGAAACTCGACCAGCTGGGTCTATATGACTAGAAAATGGAAGCCAGCTGGAAAGTTGTGAATATTAAAATCACCAAGGAAAATTACCTCACTGTTAGGAAAGTTTGACTTGAGAAAGTCAACTTTCAAAGACAATGTCAAAGAGTTCTAAGTGATTAGTGGAGTTGTGAGAAAGTTAGAGGCATCAGATATATTTATGAGAATTTGCTAGAGAGATTTTAAGCAAGGGAAGATTGAAAAGAGGTGATTCTAAATTACTAAATTTCTGACAGGGAATATCAGAGCAGACATATGAACAATTACCACCTTTTGAAGCAAAAGGAATCATACAGCTAATAGTTTGGACAAGTGTGATGAGCAGTGTTTGAATCAGTTGATAATTGGGATTCTTCCAGAAAAAGTTCATGGGGTTTGGCATACTGTTTTTGGATATGACATACACATGTTAAGAATATACCCAGCTCCTTGACATAACGTGGCCTCCACAATGTCCCCTACTTGGATTCTTTCTAGTCGCTATCTGGCAGAACAGAGGTAGCAAGATTTCCTGTTACTAGCTGATCTGGAAGTCTCTAGAGAGTTGCCAATAGGTTCAGACCAGTTGACTATCTAGTGGCTGGCCTGAACTGCAAAGACTGTTTTAGTGCTGTACTCTTGAGTAAGAAAGATTGGATCTCTCCATGATGGAAGAGAGGTGGTTCATGGAATTTTGCACTCGAGACTAAATGTGAGTTCCACCACTTCAAGTCTCCAGTAAGCAAATTGGTGGTATTGCACCGTTTGATGAGAGCCATCTCCACTTATTGCCTAGTAATACAGAGGGGCAGCATTCCTCTGTGTGGTGTGTGTGTGTGCGCCCCACCTCGATCCCTGCTTACGTCGGTTTGCACATGGAGGTTATACCCAGGGTTACTAACAGTCTTACCATCATCACTACTCTCTGTTTGTATATGGGAGATGGAGGACAACCTTTATGGTAGTGATCACTTCTCCATGATATTCACCCTTTCCAGTGGAAAACAATGCAACCCATCTAGGATATCTCGGAAAGTTGATCATGCTAACTGAACTGCCTTCACACATCTGGCAATGTTTAATACTACCATAATCAGCCAAGAGCCAATTAATGATGCACAATCACAGAAAGAATTATCCAAGCAGTGGTAATTCCAAAGACATTGACTCAGCTACCATGATTTCCAAAACTTCAAATTGACTCAGCTACCATGATTTCCATTGTGGAATAGGGATTGCTCAGCAACAAGAAAAGCTCAAAACAAGGCATAGTGACTATTTTGCCTTTACCCCACTACAGATAATCTAATAGCCTACAAATGTGCACATTCCAAAGCATATTACATTTGACCTCAGAGTGAAAAGGAAACTTTGATCCATTTTACAATTTCATTCACATCAGCTGCCAGTTCCAAAGCCACCTGGGATATAGTCCCGAAAATTAAGGGCAAATACTCATCACACCCATCATTGATCCTGGAACACATTGGATGTACAATTGCAGGCCTAACTGCAATTGCAAGCACTCTATGTGCAAATAAAGGGAAGACATTTACTGAAGTGCCTTCAAGATCATCATTACCCCCCCCCCAGAGTTTGGGGCCCTCAAACACAAATCAGAAAAACAGCAATTTAAACAGTCCTCAAACAGCTGCTAGGCTTATTACCAACTTTTACACAGAGGGTGCTGAAATCGGCACTCTCTCTCTCTCTCTTTATCCAAGATGAGTACCGTCAGGTGACATCCATTATGAAATGATTAAAAATCTTTCATAAGAATCCACGGATCTCTTGCTCTGTCTCTATAATAGAATCTAGCTTGAAGAAGAGTTTCCAGACTTATGGCATTTGGCAATCATCCTTGCCTTCCCAAAACCAAGAAAGGATCCAAAAATATCGAAAAATTACTGTGCTATTGCTCTGACTAGCTGTTTGTGCAGGATCCTGGAAAAATTGGTCTGTGTTTGCCACAGTATTTAAAAGCTAACAACCCCCTTTCCAGGTTGCCATATGGGTCCTGAAGAAACCAGTCAATACTTGACCATTTAATCTGACTGGAAATATATATTCATCATGATTTCTTGAAATGCGAGCACTCGGTGTCGGTTTTCTTTGACATGGAAAAGGCATATGACACAGCTTGGAGATTCAGAATTTTATAAGACATATATGTCACATTACCATCTTTATTAAAAACTTCCTTTCGAACTGGGCATTCCAAGTTTGTATAGGATCCACCTTCTATTGGCCATTTTGTCAAAACAAGGGAGTTCCTGAAGGAACAGTTCTAAGCATTACATTTTTTGCTGTCAAAGTGAACTCTATTACTGAACAACTTCCTCAAACTGTAAACAGTGCCCTTTTTTGTAGATGACTTCAGCATCTTTTCACAATTCTGCAATATGAAGGTCATTGAAAGACAATTTCAGCATGCCATTGAACACATCAACCATTGGGCAATGTTAATGGTCTCTGGTTCTTGCCTTATAAGATTGTCTGTGTACACTTGTTGTAAATGGAACCTTCACCAAGAACCAAAACTCAAGCTTGGACAAAACATCATTCCAATAGCACCTGAGACAAAATTCTTGACACTTGTATCTGACCTTTTCCCCCTATATCTGTCAGCTGCAGACAATATGCATGAGGGGTTGAACCTTCTATGTGCCATCTCCTTCAATAAATGGGTAACAGACCGATGCACTTTACTCTGCCTCTATTGTGCATGTTTCTGATCTAGATTAGATTATGGATCCTAAGTGTATGCATCTGCTTGGAACAGCATACTTCAATGGCTAGACCCAGTCCCCCATCAAGCCATCTGCATTGCTGCTGGGACGTTTAGAACATCCCCTGTCCAGAGATTATACTTTGAAGCAGGTAGACAACCACTATCACTCTGACAAAAGCAATTGTCATTAAAATATACTTTTAAACTAAATTCCCTTCCAGACAACCCTACGTCTCTTTATGTGCCACTATTGGAAACTCTTTATAACACCCCTCTGACTGCCAACCATCCCTTTGGTATTTGTGTCCAGTAGCTACCCAGAGAGCTTAACATAGCTGTAATCAACATTGCCCAGTCACCAAAGCAACTACTCCCCCCCCCCCACTAGAATGCTTGTATACCATCATGCGATACCTCCATTAAAAATTGGGGTAAGGCCATCACCCCATCTTCTGTCTACCGTCAACTCTGGGCTACACAGTGAGTGGAATAATCTGACTTCTTGCCTATCTTCACTGATGGCTTGAAGTCAGAGTCACGTGTAATATCTTCCCAGATAATACTATCTGGGACGATTCCCTACCAATGCTGTATATATACAGCCGAGTTGTATGCTATAGGGGTAGCCATGGACCACATTAAAACCCACAATTATCAAAGGTGTATGGTGTATATTGACTCTTTAATATACTACAGGGTTGAGATATATCTTCATCCATTTCTGTCCCTGATCCAGCAGACATTATATTCTCTTTCTGAGTGTTCATTTGCTTCTGCTGGATTCCAAGCCACATTGGATTGGGTAATGAACTGGTAGACACTGCTGCTAGATCCTCATAACTCCAGAACAGTTGTAGCCTGTTAGTCCCTTATACAGAATACAGGCAGGTAATATGCTTTACATTACTCTCCTAGTGGTGACAATCTTGGCATGGACAGGTGAAAGTAAGCTGTATCAAATAAAACCTGTAATCCATAACTGCCAGTTTAGTCTGTGCAGGAACTAACAACAACAGGGAGGAAGTTATTCTCTCTCTCCCCCTCTCACCTCCACACTGGACATAGTCATCTTTCACATTCTTTCTTGCCGAGGGCAGGTGACTCTCATACATGTAAGAAATGTGACACCTTTTTAAACATATATATTTTATGTGAGTATCCCTGATATAGACATCAGCATTCTTTTTAATATAATGCTTTCACTCATAGGACTGAGCCTTATACACTCACTCAGATTTTATCTGACAACAAATGTGTCAGCTGTTTTTAGATTTTTAAAATCAATAAACCTTTTCTCTTATATAAATGTAACTTTATAACTTTTTACATATTTATATTTCTTATACATTTTGACATAGTAACATAATTACTTGGATCACTGAAATTTTTACTCTTATCTGTTTTCTTTTATGGGACATGGTTTGTGCATTATAGCCCTAGTTGCTGATATGCCACGAAAACTTAAATCAAATCAAATCTGATTGACTTGGGCTGTTCTGGTGACCACAACAGTCCCCTAAAAACCACATCAATGATCAAGCAAATAATATCCAAGTCACGGTACTATCAACTACTCCTCCATCCATTTCAGATTCTGAGTGACAAAAAAAAAACCCCATCCCTTGAAATATTTTAACCACAAACATGGAAATTTACGACACCACCAACATTGACGAATCCAACTTAGATATATAGGTGACCCCCATCGAGCATGGGGATTTCTTTCTGACCAATGTCCGCACACAGCGATTCTGCATTTGGTGGGGTACCGTTGCTTTGGAAATACAGGGGGTTAGGTTCTGAAAGTTTTTATGTAGGAAATAAAACCATAATCTGTGTTACAAATGTTAAAATTTATTTTTAAAAGAAATTAACAATTTCACTTTATAATTTAAAATTTATTCCAACTAAAACCATCAAAAGTTTAGCATTGACAAATGTAAAGTATGGGAAGCAGTAATCCCAGAGTAATGTATCAACTCTGTGGTACCACACTGACAGTGGTAGAGAATGAAAAGGACCTGGGAGTAATTGTGCAGGGAGATATGAAGTTTTCTGAACAGTGCAGACGGTCTGCAAGAGTATCTCATGGTGTCTTGTCAATGATATGCAGGAAGTTTTCTAGCAGGGATAAGGAGGTGATTATCCCCTTGTATAAAGCAATGGTCAGGCCACACCTTGAGTACTGTATACAGTTCTGGAGGCCTCATTTTAAGAAGAACGTAGAGCTGTTGGAATGAGTACAGAGAAGGGCAACAAGATTAGTGAATGGAATAAAGGGTTGCTTTTATGAAGAAAGGCTAAAGTTTTGCAAATTACAGTATCTGGAGACTATGCACCTGTGAGGTGATCTGATTGAGGTGTATAAAGCCTTTAATGGTTTGAGCATGCTCAATGCAGATGGGATTCTTCCTCTTGCTCAGAATAATCGCCTGAGAGGGCATAAATTCAAATTGAGGAAAGATGGTTGTAGGATAGATGTGCAGAAGTTTGCCTTTAGCCAGCAGGTGGTTGATTGCTGGAACAAACTTCCATTTGTCGTAGAAGTTGATAGCTTAAATAGATTCAAGGCAGAACTTGACAAACATTTGGAGTGAGTGAATGGGTGAAATAAGGGGTTTTTTTTTTGGCTGATGCTATACAACCTTGCTTTCTTACATCATGTGCCTATGCTCATCTTCCTTGTTTATTCATTCAACTGCCGTTTTCTGGAACAACCTTCCTTTATACGTATTTCCTGAAAATTACAGTCTACAGAAGTTCAAATCCAATGCAATCTTCTTTCGTCTTCTCATCCTCCAACCCAAGCACGGTACTATGTACTATAGGTTCTAATACCTCTCATGTTTGGAGTTTACATAAAAAAAAAAAAAAATGGAAGTAATTTTTTTCTATGCTAATTTTTGCTGGAATGGGAGTTTCAAAAATAAACGGCAAAAATGTCTTCCTCGAGAATGACTTTCAATAAGTGTACCACATTGAGTAACAAAAGTGGATTTTGTACTTGCAGAGTTTGTTGACAATCTAATGCTTGCTTTAGTTTTGTCTTCACACTTTTTAATTGTTCATATCGATGATTTATTCTATTTTCTCCAAAATAATCATATTCTCATGAATGACAGAATTTTTCTGGATTTTTTGCTTCCTGGAATCATTTTTGGTTATAGAAACACGCTTTGAAGCCATTATGTTAGGGTTACAATTGAAATAATTAAATTCACTCAATGACAAAACACACACACAGTGAAGTCACTTTTCACGCAACTCAGAAACTCACACTGACTTTGACACTAGCAAAGACTCAAGCTGACTAAGGGGTTGTTCAGGTATTACGTCAATGCTGTTTCTGAGAACTGCTGAGTTGAAAGATACATAACAAAAAATATATTGTAATAAAAAAATTAGTACAATGTAGAGAGGTTAAATTTTGACTGATCGCAAAACTGCAAAGTGCCACTAAACCGCCTCCATAACCAGATGGACAGGCGCGGCAGTGCATAGCACATGCTTTTTGATTAGACTGGGGTTCGAGCCCATGACCACCAAATACGGAGGATGCGGAAAGATCAGGGAATGACCACCGCATATCCCTGGAGCAATATGGCCTTAATTGTTAATGCTCCTAGAAAAAAAAAAAAAAAAACCAGTGCTACTAAACAGCTGTCTCTGATAACAAAGGCACTTAGAATGAAATGGATGACACTATAAATTCAAAACCCATGTTTAGTCTCTAGAGCAAAGTTTCCGGCATCTCCCTCCCCCCCCCATACTTCTCTTTCAACCATGGTACTAAGTACTATAGGTTTTGATACCGTTCGTGTTTGGGGTTTTCATTTAAAAAAAAAAAATTGCGCTAAGCAACTATATACAACTATATAATAAGGTAGCATGGCTGAGTCAGATACATCATGCTACTTCGAACCCTGGGCTGCATACGCCACGATCCACATTGCACTGAATTCTACCATGTAAATGAGAATCCGTGCACAGTGAAGCTGCACTTACTTGGGGGAGGGGCACCTGTACATGCAGAGGAGGAGGTGGATACTCCATATCCCATATTCTTTACGAAAGATAAACTAAAATTGGAATGCTATAAACAGATTGGCTCTAAAAAGCAGTCAAAAACACTTTCTTCTACTTCAAAAGGTAACTAATGGATTTAATTCAACTGTAGAGATCTGCATGGAAATATTGATGATTCTGTACTGGATAAATAAGTATCATCTAGTAGGCATCTGTCAAGAAATGAATTTCCCTCTACAAGTGATTCTTTCAGTTAGAAACTATACACTGTATAGGCATGGTAGCATCACAACCCATAGTTCACACAGTGGCATAACTATATTGGGTGACTCTAAAGTCCCTTATAGGTGTATTCCCAAACAAACCTCTTTAGCAGTAGTTGTGGTACAACTTTCACTTGGAATAACACTTGTGTCCATATACATCTAACAAAATCAGACATTCTCACCAACTGAAGTAGCCCCACGATGTGGGCACCTGAACGTGGTGAGGGGACCTCCCAGTGATGCTGCTGGACTTCCAGACTAGCATCACTGGGATCCAACGCCCACAGCCCAGGTTCCAGGCTTACATCAATGGAATCCGGCGTGTTTGCCGTACGCTGCGACTCGTGGAAATTCGGAAAGGGGGATCCTGGTGGTTGAGGGGCCCAGCTTCAATACACCACTTTGGCCCCTGCTTCGACAAGACGGGTGGTCCTGGAAGGCCTGGCTAGGATCAATCAGCTAGTAGGCTCGCCTGCGAGGGTCATCCGTGTCAATGCCACGCCCCTACCCTCATGGTCCGAGGGATAGGATTCAGGCTGGTGGCGGTGCGGGTATAGTGTCTGGGTAGCCCTGGCGTCCCACTCCCGAGTGCATTTATTGCATGCCGGGTAGTGGGCGTCCTTTTGGGCTCCGTGGTGGGTGGGGAGCCCGGGCACTGAACCATATAAAAATCTCTACGAATCCTGATAAACTTACTTCTTCAGGGGCCCCAACCCAGTCCCTATCTGAAAACAATGACACAGATACAGATAGCATTATTGCTAAAAAGAGGCAGCGAACCGAACTACCATCAGGGCCTGTCCCAAGGTTCCTAATTATACATTCCACCAGTGAAAAACCGATTGGTAAAATGTCGCCCTTTTTCATTCAAAAAGGGTTAGATGGGTTAGCAGGTTCACCCAAATCAGTTAAGAGGCTTCGTTCTGGAGACCTTTTAATTGAAACTAAAAATGACAGGCAATCAGAACATCTCCTCCGAGTAACATCAATCGGTGGAATACCCATAACAGTGACACCACACAGAACACTCAATTCATCGAGAGGTGTCATTTCGGAGTGGGACCTTCTCGACGTAACCGAGGAGGAAATCTGCTCCGAATTAAAACCCCAGGGAGTTATTGCCGTCAAGAGAATTACTGTGCGAAGGGATGGAAAAATTGTTAAAACCAGGAGCGTTATCCTGACTTTTAACTCTCCTAAACCTCCTGACGAGATTAAAGCTGGATACATCAATTGTTCAGTACGTCCATACGTTCCGAACCCTTTACGGTGTTTTAAATGCCAGAAGTATGGACATTCTCAAATGGCCTGCCGTGGAGTCCTTGCATGCGCCCGATGCGGTGCAAAGGACCATGAAACAACAGCATGTTCAGCCGCAAAACCCACCTGTATTAACTGTGAGGGAGAACACCCGGCCTACTCACGAGCATGCCAGAGGTGGAAAGAAGAAAAAGAAATACAACGCTGAAGGCAGAGCTAAACATATCGTACCAGGAGGCAAGGAAAGCGGTGAAACCATCAACAAACCTACCTACGCCCAGAAGGTAGCAGGGAGGTGTTCCATCGGAACACAGATGGACATGTCCATCCCTCCAAAAGAATCATTTACGCCCATCGCACGTTATCTTTTAAGCTCCCAAAAACCTGTACAGAAGGACCAATCAGCTGCCACTCCGATATCTGTACCTCCTAAACCTCCTGACGAGATTAAAGCTGAATACATCAATTGTTCAGTACGTCCATGCGTTCCGAACCCTTTACGGTGTTTTAAATGCCAGAAGTATGGACATTCTCAAATGGCCTGCCGTGGAGTCCTTGCATGCGCCCGATGCGGTGCAAAGGACCATGAAACAACAGCATGTTCAGTCGCAAAACCCACCTGTATTAACTGTGAGGGAGAACACCCGGCCTACTCACGAGCATGCCAGAGGTGGAAAGAAGAAAAAGAAATACAACGCTGAAGGCAGAGCTAAACATATCGTACCAGGAGGCAAGGAAAGCGGTGAAACCATCAACAAACCTACCTACGCCCAGAAGGTAGCAGGGAGGTGTTCCATCGGAACACAGACGGACATGTCCATCCCTCCAAAAGAATCATTTACGCCCATCGCACGTTATCTTTTAAGCTCCCAAAAACCTGTACAGAAGGACCAATCAGCTGCCACTCCGATATCTGTACCTCCTAATGCTCCAGAAGTAACAAAGGCAATCACCAAAGAAAAAAATAAGAAAGGTGAAGTACCTCCTACTACGCAAGAAAACATGGAGGTCGAGCAGAAGGAGGTACACGAAGATTCAGTTTTGGAGCTCTTTGCTGAGGAGGAAATGGACACTGGTCAGTGTCCGTACTTCCCCAGGAAGGATAAAACCAAGACTGAAAAAGGAAGCACTCAGCACCTCGGAAGCCGCGTGATGGACCCACCAAGCCAAAATAATGGCTAAATTCCTACAATGGAATTGTCGTGGATTCCGGCAAAATACTGATGACATCAAGGCCCTCCTGCAAAAGCACGAGCCAGTTTGCTTTTGCTTGCAGGAGACTTACCCGAAGGCAAATGATGATCCCACCATGCACAACATCGCAATTTTTCGAAAGGATAGAATTGCGGATGGTCTTGCTCATGGAGGAGTGGCTATCCTTGTGGGCAACCAGACCCCAGTTCAGCCATTGCAAATTACAACCAGCATAGAGGCTGTTGCAATTCGCCTTTCAGTCGGATTTTTATTAACCGTCTGTTCTATTTATTTGCCACCTGGGACTGACATCTCCCAGGAAGACCTTGATGATCTTGTAACGCAGTTGCCTCCCCCTTTCTTACTTCTCGGGGATTTTAATGGACATAACACCCTGTGGGGTGGTGCTAACCTTAATGCAAGGGGACGAGTCATAGAGCGCACGCTCAATGACAATGACCTGTCCCTTCTAAATACTGGAACAAACACCTTCTTCCATATGCCTACCCGTACCTTTTCTGCCATTGATCTCTCTATCTGCTCCCCTTCTCTACTCCCCTCACTCACCTGGGAAGTGGAGGAGAACCCATTCGGAAGTGATCACTTCCCTGTGATAACCTTGCTACACAGTGGGAGACCATGTCTTCCTTTCAGGTTACCACGGTGGAAAATTGATCAGGCTGACTGGACTGCCTTCCAACATCAGGCAAATTTCCACCTGAATACAGTCAGTCAGGAGCCTATCAATGATGCAGTAACGTACATCACAGAGGTTATGGTCCAAGCAGCTGCGAATGCTGTTCCAAAAACATATGCCCGGTTTCCACCATTTCCCGAACCTTGGTGGAATTCCCAATGCACAGCAGCAAAAAAGGCTCAAAACAAAGCGTGGGAGATATTCCGCCGATATCCTACTACGAACAACCTTATAGCGTTTAAACGTGCACGAGCCAAAGCACGCTACATCCGCCGTCAGAGTCAAAGGGAATCGTGGATCCGCTTTACATCATCTATTACCCAGTCTACCAACTCTAAGGTAGTCTGGGATAAAATCCGGAAAATGAAGGGAAAACATACATCACACCCTACTTCAATCCTAGATTATAATGGATGCGCTATTGCAGATCCAACTGCAATAGCCTACTCTCTTGGGGAAACATTCTCTAACATCTGTGCAACATCTTCGTATTCCCCAGAGTTCCTGGTCCTGAAACATAAAATAGAAAAACAGGCACTTAATTTTAAGTGTAAGAGTGACTGTCCCGATAACGGGGAATTCACTATACACGAACTGAAAAGAGCCCTCACTCTTTCCAAAGCAAGTGCTGTTGGACCAGATGGCATCCATTATGAAATGATTAAACATCTTTCACCAAAATCTATGGATTATCTGCTCACTCTGTATAACAGAATCTTTATCGAAGGGCAGTTTCCGGATTCCTGGCGCAAGGCAACCGTTCTTGCTTTTGCTAAGCCAGGAAAGGATCCAAAAGTCACTAGAAATTATCGTCCCATTGCTCTGACTAGCTGTTTGTGCAAAATCCTGGAGAGAATGGTTAATTCTTGTTTAATCTGGTATTTAGAATCAAATGACCTTCTCTCCAACATCCAGTGCAGCTTCCGAAGGAACCGGTCCACTTTGGACCATCTTATTAGACTGGAAACATCCATCCGGGATGCTTTCCTAAAACGCGAACACTTGGTGTCGGTGTTCTTTGACATGGAGAAAACGTATGACACAGCTTGGAGATTTGGCATATTAAAAGATTTGCACAGCCTAGGCCTTAGAGGGCATCCTCCTGTGTTTATTCAAAACTTTTTAGCCAATCGATCTTTCCAAGTTCGTGTGGGATCCTCACTCTCTCGTTCCTTTGGCCAAGAGGAGGGAGTACCACAAGGATCAGTTTTAAGTGTCACGCTTTTCGCCATCAAAATAAATTCCATCACAGAACAACTTCCTCCAACTGTAAACAGTGCCCTCTATGTTGATGACTTCAGCATTTTTTGTCAGTCGTGCAACATGAGGGTTATTGAAAGACAACTGCAGAAAGCCATTGATCGACTCAATTCCTGGGCACTTGCTAATGGCTTCAGGTTCTCGCCGGAGAAGACCGTTTGCGTACATTTTTGTCGTAAGCGTAATCTTCATCCTGAACCTGAATTAATGCTCGGACAAAATGCTATTCCAGTAGTGTCAAGCACAAAATTCTTGGGACTTGTGTTCAACAAAAAGTTGACCTTTCTTGAACATATTCGTCAACTTCGTACAAAGTGCATGAAGGGACTAAATATTCTTCGCTCTCTCTCATCTATACGTTGGGGAGCAGATAGGTGCACCCTACTACGTATTTATCGTGCACTTGTACGATCCAAATTGGACTACGGGGCCCAGGTATACTCCTCAGCTAGAGACAGTGTCCTTCGATGGTTGGATCCCGTCCACCATCAGGCTATCCGTATCGCTACTGGAGCATTTCGAACATCTCCTGTCCAGAGCTTATACGTCGAAGCAAACGAACCACCGTTATCCCTTCGACGTAAGCAGTTGTCTTTAAGCTATGCTTTAAAGCTGAAATCCCTGCCAGACCATCCTACGTGGACATCTGTCTTTGAGCCACGTTGGGAAAACTTGTACAATACCCGTCAGACTGCCAATCGACCTTTTGGTATTCGTGTCCAAGAGCTACTAAGAGAGTTTAACATCATGGTAGACAAGGTTGCACAAACACCAAAAGAGACTCTTCCACCCTGGCATGCTCATACTCCATTGTGCGACTTCTCCCTTAAGAAATGGGTAAAATCTGAAACCTCGTCATCTGTCTACCATCAGCTCTTTTCCGCACACCGAGCTGAGTATTCCGACTTCCTGCCCATCTACACAGATGGCTCGAAGTCTGAATCATGCGTAGGATCTGCTGCTGTCTTTCGGGACACTATAATATCTCAGCAGATTCTTCCTGAATCCAGCATATACGCTGCAGAGCTGCATGCTATAGAGTTAGCCTTGGATCACATTCGAACTTCTCAATGCCAAAGGTCAATAATATATTCTGATTCAAAATATTCTTTGAGTGTATTACAGGCTTTATTATCTTTGAGACACAACTGTCATCCAGTTCTCTCTCGGGTTCAGCAGAAGATATATTCTCTTCATAAATACAAATTTGATATCCGCTTCTGCTGGATTCCTAGCCATATTGGGATAAAGGGAAATGATTTGGCTGACACTGCAGCCAAATCAGCAGCTCCCACTAACAATTGTTGCCTGTCAGTCCCCTATACAGACTACAGGCAAATAATACACCAAATGATATATTCCCAATGGCAAGAACTATGGCATAGAGAGAGAACAAATAAATTATACCAAATAAAGCCTCTAATACAAACATGGCAGTCCAGTCTGCGCAGGAATCGGAGCGAGGAAGTTGTTCTTTCCCCTACTCCGCATAGGACACAGTCATCTGACACATTCGTTTCTGCTGAGGGTGGATGATCCTCCTATGTGCGAGCAATGCGACACCATTTTATCCGTTAAACATATTTTATGTAACTGTTCCAGTTTTAGTAATGTTCGTTTTATCGCTTTTAACCATCTGACTGAGCCTTATACACTCAGTCAGATTTTATCCGACAATGACAATGTGTCTGCTGTTTTTAGCTTTTTAAAATCAATAAACGTTTTTGCTCGTGTATAAAATTTATATTTTACTGTGATTTTTATTGATTTATTTTTTATACCTTTTATACATTTTGACATAGTGACCTAACTAATTAGGTCACTGAATGTTTAAAATTTTTTATATATGACCTGGCCTTGGCGCATTATAGCCTTGGAAGCTAATGCGCCAATAAAAAATCAAAAAATCAAATCAAATCAACCAACTGAACTAGTAGTAATAGTAGTAGTAATGGAGGCATGTGATGCAAGAAAGCAAGCATATGAGCTCATTCTACAATTACCAACTCCTTTCTGTGTGTTGGATGATTTTAATGTGCATCAGTAGTTATTTGGATTTTTGCAGATAGACAACCAGGGATGCATAATAGAGTCTTCTCTTGGTAACCTCACACTGATTAACAGAGGCTTCCACAGGTATTTACATTTTTTGATAGGTTCAACTTCTGTTATAGACTTGTCAGTATGCTTCCTGCATTAAAACACATATAGTAAGTACAAAGTGAATGTCTGAAGAAAATGAATATCCTTAAAGTGCTCTCTCCAGTGTCATAGGGATCTGACTGATACTCCCTTCTTCACCGATACTGAAACATTTTCTGATACAGACTAGACTGTGGTGTACATTAGCATTAGTAGAGGCATACGATGCAAGACAGCAATCTTATATAGCATCAGCTAAAAAAAATAAATAAAAACCCTTCCCATTTCACCCATCCACTCACTCCAGATGTTTGTCCAGTTCTGGTTTGAACTTATTTAAGTTGTTGACCTCCACTACAACAGATGGCAGTTTGTACCAACTATCAACCACCTGCTGGCTAAATGCATATTTCTGCAAATCTGTTCTACAATTGTTGTCTTTCCTCAATTTGAATTTATCTCCCCTCAGGTGAGTAATCTGAACAAGAGGAAGAATCCCATCAGCATTGAGCTTGCTCAAACCATTCAAGGTCTTGTACACCTTAATTAGATCACTTTGCAGGTGCTTAGTCTCCAGATGCTACAGAACTTAATCCTTGCTTGGTAACAGCAACCCTTTGTTCCAATCGCATTGCCCTTCTCTGTACTCGTTCCAGCAGCTCCACATCCTTTCTAAAATGATGCCTCCAGACCTGTATACAGTACTCAAGGTGTGATATGACTATTGTCTTATACAAGGGGACAATCACCTCCTTATCCCTGCTAGCCAAATTCCTGTCTTCATTGACAACACGCCACAATCTACTCTTGCAGCTTGTCTGCACTGCTCAGAAAACATTATATCTGACTGCACAATTACCCCCAGGATCTTTTCATTCTCCACTATTCTGAGTGTAGTACCACCCACTTGGTACGTTATTCTGGGATTACTGCTACAAATATGCAGTACTTTGTTTGGGAATGTTAACTTTAGTTGCAACCTCTCACCCCATCTGCTCAACTTTTATAGATTGTGTTGCAGTAATGTATACTATCATTACTGTCATTAACTACCCTGTCCACCTTCTTATCGTCAGCAAACATAGACAATAACCCTCATATACCTTCATCAGTATCATTGATAAAGACAGAAAACAACAGTGGGCCCAACACCGAACCCTGGGGGAGAGGACTGCTGTAATAATATTAGTCAACAAAGAGCAGTGACCATTGATTATCACTTTCTGTCATCTCCCACTCAACCATCCCTTTATTTAAATCAGCAACTTGCTGTTAATGCCATATTGCCCCAGCTTGTACAGTAGTCTTCAAGTGTAACAGTATCAAAATTATTTTTTGCATCCAGTTCCTTTGTAACCACATTATAGTATCTGATCAAATTGGTCAAACAAGATTTCCCCTTAACAAACCCATGCTGTTTCTGAACAATAACTGTAGTCTTGTCTATATGATCCTGTGTTTCTTTAACAAGTGACTTTCTTTAACAAGTGACTCCATTATTTTCCCAGCAACAGAAGTTAAACTAACAGGTCTGTAAATACTCATGCCACCTTTCTATCTTCCTTTGTGAATTGGGGATACATTTGCCCATCTCCAGTCTGTGGGGACCTCCCATGTGTTCAAGGATGCCCTCATAATCATGGCTAAGGGCTTGCTTTCTTCCTTTCCTACCTTCTTTAATATAACTAGATAGATCCCATCCACATCAGGTGCCTTCCTTATGTTTAACTTCAACAATTTCTCTTCCACTTTGCTCTCAGTTATTATGAAATCATTTAGCTCCTTTTTAGAGTTTAATAAACTTCTGGCCTTTGCTTCCCTACAGAATTACTCATGTCTGAATGTAGATGCAAAATACTTGTTCAGTTTGTCAGCTACCTGAGCTGGATCATCAACAGTCGAATCATCGATATTAAGTGGACCAACCTGATTCATCCCCTTCCTTTTAGAGTTTAGATAAGTAAAGAAGTCTTTGCTGTCTTTCTTTGCATCCTTTGCCAAAGATTTCCAATAATCTGCCTTTGCTTGCCTAACCTCCTTTCTGATTTGATTACAGATTATCTTATATCTGCCATCAGCTTCTGTGTCGCCTGACATTTATATGCATCCCATGCATTTTTCTTCTCTGCCACAAGTCTCATTAGTTCATCTGACATCCATTTAGGACTGCACTGGAACAGTATTTCTTAATCTGTATGAAAAGTCTGTTAGCTTCCACGATTAATTTCTTGAATGCTTCCCATTTAGAATTTTCTGTTGGTAACATTGTGAGAGGGTTCCACTGTATAGAATTTAAAAACTGTCTGAAACCACTGTTGCCTTTATGAAAGCAAATTCCTTTCCTTTTGGGGACCTCCCTCGAGTCCAAGGAAACTTTCATAATTATGTCTAATGGTTTGCTTACTTCTTTTGCTGCTTCCTTTAATATAACTCAATAGATCCCATCCACCCTGGGTGTCTTTCTTATGTTCAATTTCAACAGTTTCTCCTCCACTTTGCTCTCAAGTATTACAAAATCATTTAGCTCCCTGCCAGAGTTTGATAAGCTTCTGGCCTCCACTTCCCTACAGACTTCCTCATGTGTGAATGTAGATGCAAAATATTCATTCAGTTTGTCAGCTACCTCAGCAGGTTCATCAACAATTGAATCGTCGATGTCAAGTGGATCAATCTGATTCATCCCTTCCTTTTACAGTTTACATAAGTAAATAAGTCATTACTGTTTTTCTTTGTATCCTTTGCCAAAGGTTTCTCATAATCTTCCCTTGCTTGCCTAAAGTCCTTCATGACTTTATTGCAGGCTATCTTATCTCTACCATAGGCATCTGTGTTGATAATTTATATGAATCCCATGCATTTTTCTTCTCTGCCACGAGTTTCATTAGTTCATCCGACATCCAGTGTTTGTCTTTGGTAGAAAATTGGCATTACAGTGGCTCAAATCCATTTCAACACAATGTCGATAGAATAGCTCTAGGTGTCTTCTGAACATCATCAGTCCATAGTTTCTATATATCAATGCACGCAGAATCCAATTATCCCTTCGGAGACGGATGCTTTTGCTTACATATGTAGGTTCCTCCGTAGCCAGGTGGGCAGGAGCTTCAGTGTATAGCACATGCTTCTTGATTAGAACGGGGTTTGAGCCCATGACCACCAAATACGGAGGATGTGGAAAGGTCAGGGAATGACCACCGCATATCCCCTGGAGCAGTATGGCCTTAGTTGCTAATGCTCCTAAAAACCAAATAACAAGCTTACATATGCAGCCAGACTTTTCAATCTGCTCATCCTGTCTGGCCTTACCTATTTAACCGATCATTTGTAAACTACAGAAATAAACCCACTGGAATCATATTGAATAATCTAATGCTGAATTTGGACTTCTTGCTAGACGGTATCTACACACACTCTTGTAAAATGGAGTTACCACCGTGTATGTTAGCATTATCATTAGTAGTTGCATAGCATATGATGCTAGAAAGTATGCTTATGTAGCATCAGCAAAAAAAAAAAAAAAAAGAACTTCCCATTTCACCTATCCATTCCCTCCAATAATTTGTCTAGTTCTTCCTTGAATTTATTTTTAAACTATTACCTTTCACAACAACAGATGGAAGTTTGCTCTAGCAATCGGCCACTCACTGGCCAAAGGCAAACTTCCAAACATCTATTCTGCAACCGTCCTTCCTCAGCTTGAATTTATGCCTCCTCATGTACGTACTCTGATCAAGAAGGTAGATTCCATCAGCATTGAGCTTACTCAAACCATTCAAAGCCTTAATTTGATTGAGGTTAAACACCTCAATCAGATGTTTCAAATCAGATCACCTCACAATTGCCTAGTTTCTAGATGAACTGAAGCCTTTCTTGGTAAGAGCACCTCCTTGTTGCCTCTCACCAGTCTCATTGCCTTTCTCTATACTCTATTACTGCAGCTCTACATCATTCCTAAAATAAGGCCTCCAGACCTCTATGCAGCACTCAAGATGTAGCCTGACCATTACCTTATACAGTGGAATAATTATCTCTTTATTGCTGCTAGCAAAATTCCCAATGCATTGCCCTGGCAGTCTGGCTTCACAGTTCAGAGGACTTCATTGTGACTACACAATTACACGAAGGTATTTTCATTTTCAGAGCGCCTCCGTAGCCAGGTGGGCAGGAGCAGCAGTGCGTACGACACACTTCTTGATCAGACTGGGGTTCGAGCCCATGACCACCAAATACAGAGGATGCGGAAAGGTCAGGGAATGACCACCGCATATTCTTGGAGCAATATGGCCTTAGTTGCTAATGCTCCTAAAAAAAAAAACCAAACCAAGTATTTCATTTTCCACCACCCTGAGTGTAGTACCACACAGTTGATACATTACTCTGGGATTACTGCTACCCATATGCAGTAATTTGCATTTGTCAATGTAAAACTTCAGTTACCATTTCTCAGCAAATCCGGCTAACTTTTCTGAATCTTGTTGTATCATACTGTCATTAATGTCATTAACCACCATGCCATCCTTCGTATCATCTACAAACTTGCACATTAAATCCAATATGCCTTCACCAGTATTATTGATAAATACCAAAAACAATAATGGGCCTAACACCAAACCCTTGGGAGGACTACAGTAATAACATTAATCCACGAAGGGCAGCGTCCATTGATTAATACTGAACAATCTCTATCCATAGGAGCAACTTGCCCTTAATGCCACACCTTTCCAATTTGTACAGCAGTATTCATGTGCAACAGTATCATTAGCATTAGTAGTAGCAAATAATGCAAGGAAGCAAACTTATACAGCATCAGTGGGGGAGAGGGAATCCCTCCACTAGTTTGTATAGATCGTCCTTAAATTTATTCAGACTCCCCATTTCCACAACAACATTTGGAAATTTGTTCCAACAATCAACCACCACTGGATGAAGGCCAATTAGTGGCTGATTTTTGGAACAAACTTCTGCACATCTATTCTGCAACCATCCTTACCCAGTTTGAATATATGTTCCACATCTGTAGTCTTTTTGCACAAACTAGCTTTCACTGCTGTTCTCTGTATCAGATGTATGAGATTAAAATGTTAGTGATCATTGCATTTTACCTTTTTTTTTTCTTATTTAGATTCTCCTGTCAATAACAGGCCCAATGTATTTTCAAATATTCTGCACCCAACAACACATGGAGCAAACAATACTTTACTACAAGCTGAGATACATTATCGTGTTACACGTGATTTAACACGATTTACAGTACTTCTTAATAATATGCGTGTGATGGCTATATTTGATTGGTTGAGAGATGTTCATGAATTCTTGTCTGCATCACCAGATAGACCTTCTTCTAGAGGTAAGTTCCATGCTCGGTTTTTCTTTATTTAATGTTCACTAAATAAATATACTGTGTACACAGAAGTTTGCAAAATATATTTATTTTGTTATTAATATAAGTGTTATAGAGGAAAACCTGTTAAACAGGAGCTATATTTATATGTTATTCAGACAGTCTTGTATAGCATATATAAGATGACTTTCTGTATAATCTACAGTAGATTATATATTATATACACTCTTCATATTTTCAGATGTACATTATTTACAAAATGAAATTTTGTTTTCCAAGTTGGTTGTTATATATTTTTTAAAACCTGGAACTCCTAGGCTATGGTATCAGTATTTTTATAGGTAAGATGATGCTGTGGTGGAATGCAATGTAGCATCATAAAAAATAAATAAAAATAAGTAAATAAAAAAAAGTTCCACCTTTTATCCTCATTACCTGTTTTTATATGCAGCAAACTCCCATTATAGTGCATTCCACATATAATGCTGTACTATTTTTAACTCCTTTTTTTTTTTTTTTTTTTTTTTTTAAACCCTTGTTCAATTTTCTGCAAATTGCATGCATTTTTTCAAATTTGTAGTGTTCCCATTTAAATTGCCTTCTAATTTTTTTTAACTTATAAAAATCAATGTTTGGATATTACCCCCTTTCCCTTGAGTTTTGTTTTTAACTAAGAGACTAAATTCTAGGAATTTTGTATGTTACAGTTTGTTCAATTAATAGAAGTAGACAGTATAGGTGTTGTTTCTTTATTTCAATTTTAGCTTTGAACATTGAGAATCAGCTCTTTACAACTCATTGTCTTCCCATTTGATAAATGGGAAGACAAGAGGTGAAAGACATGTGGAATTTGCAGAATCACAAGTAATGTCAGTAATGAACACATTTTTCAAGAAAAGAGTGAACAGAAAATGGACGTAGAAGAGCCCAAATGGATTAACAACTAATGAAATTGACTTCATCCTCAGTAACAGGAGATATATTGTGAACAATGTTACCGTCCTGAACAAGGTAAACTTGGAAGTGATCACAGAATGGTAAGATGCACACTTGATATAGATGTAAGAAAAGAAAGGAAAAAACTGACTCGAATAAATTCTGCGAATGCCTTTGGGATAATAGAAGAGGAGAAAAGGCAGTATGTATTGGAACTTAAGAACAAGTTTGAGCTTCTGCAGAATTATTGCTTTTGATTGTTGTATTCCTCATCAATTCCTGTTCAGGAATTGATAAGGAAGACAACTTTTTGAAAGTGATGAAGCCTGAGAAACCTATAGGTAAAAATAAATCCAAAGAAGAAAAAATTAGTCAAGAAACACTTGTCATGACGAACCAATGGCGACAAATGAAAAGCAAGATAAACACTGACAAGGATAAATTTGAGTATACTGAGTTATGCAAAGCTTACAAAGAGACTCAGAGAGGACATAAGAAGATTTAATGTAAGAAAAATAGAACAAGCATTAAGGGAAAACAAAGACTTAAATCAGCAGCCATGAGCCGTAATACAGAAAAACAAGTGATACTGAAACTGAAAAATAGCAATGGTGTACTTATAAATAGCAGAGAAGGCATAATTCAAATAACAGAAAACTGCCATAAAGAATTATACAAAGGGTACTAGGAAAGTTTTGCAATATGACGCAACAATGAATCACAGGAAGCTGCTTGTTGCTGCATGTTGAGACATGTTCATACGTGCATAGTAGCCGCCGCGCCAAGTCGATGGGCTCAGTTATTCATTAGTAGTGAGAGTGTAAAGTGCTTGCGATGGCATCGTGGTCACGAAATGAGATAAGGACAGTTTTGCGGTATAATTTCGTGCGTGGTTTAACCATAGACCAGTGCTTAGAAGAAATGACTCTTGCACTAGATGATGATTGTCCACATCGTACAACGATATTCAGGTGGTATAGAGAATTCCAAAGGGGAAATTTCACTCTGGAGGATTCTGAGAGGCTGGGAAGGCCACGAACGTCAGTTACGGAGGAAAACGTTACTGCTGTGAGGAAAATGCTTGACGAAAACAGGCGAGTGACCTACCAACAGATAGAGGATACTTTGGGCCTAAATGCACCAGCAATTCGTTCGATTCTGCAAGATCATTTGCACGTGAAGAAACTTTGTTCTCTCTGGGTGCCGCATCAACTGACTGAAGAGTAGATGACACGACGTGTGACTTGGTGCCGGGAGATGTTAAAAAAGTTTGATAAGGGACAATCTCGGTATGTGAACAACATTGTGACAGGTGACGAGACTTGGCTGTACTATTACGATCTGCCGACCAAGGCTCAAAACAAAGTTTGGGTCTTTGATGATGACGACACACCCGTAATTGTCAGAAAATCCCGATCTGTAAAGAAGAAAATGATAGCTGTATTTTTCAAATCGAGTGGAATTGTGGAACGTGTCGTTTTGGACACGCAGAAGACAGTCACAGTTAAGTGGTATACTGAACAATGCCTGCCTAAAGTCATTGGATCTATGAAGAACCTGCGGCCAAAGTCAAGAATGGACACCTGGTACCTCCATCACGATAATGCTGCAGCTCACCGCGCCAAAGCCTGCACCGAATATTTGAACACGACAGGACTGAAACTTCTCAAGCACCCTCCCTACAGTCCAGACCTTGCTCCCTGCGACTTTGCACTGTTCCCGCATGTGAAAATGAAGCTAAAAGGGAGGCGGTTTTCCAGTGATGAGGACCTTCTACGGGCTTGGGACAACGAGTGTGCTTTACTCCCTAGTGAAACTTGGCAGAACTGGTTTAAAGATTGGTTTCGGAGGATGGAGAGGTGTATTGAATGTAGAGGAAATTACTTTGAAAAAATTAAATAAACAAAGCTGTATTGCAAAACTTTCCTAGTACCCTTTGTATAAGGAGTGGGGGAATGATGCCAGCAGTGGGGAAGATGTATCAGAAATTAGCAACACAGATGACATCCCAATATCCTTCCTGATGAGGTATAACATGCATTGAAGAAAATGAAGAATCAGAAAGCCTCAGGTGAAGTTACTGTAAAATTGGGAGGAAAAGACATGACACAGAAACTGGCAAGACTCTTCACAAAATATAATATGAAAAGCATGACACCTAAGGAGTGGAATAATGCAATCATAATTTTCTGCATAATGAAGGAGATAAATTATAAATTGGAAATTATAGACTAATTAACTTGTTATCCCACATCTGCAAGTTGTTCACAAGGGTCATTACTAACAGATTAGAAAGAATACTTGATGAGAATCAACCCAAAGAGCAAGCTGGCTTTAGGACAGGATTCTCAACTATGGATCACCTTCACGTAATATCACAGCTAATGGAGAAAGCAAATGAATATAAAACACCATTATGCATTGCATTTTTCGATTATGAAAAGGCATTTGACTCCATACAGCATAAGGCAATGTTTTGGACACCGGAAAGACCAGGCATAGATACCCCATACATCATGATTTTGAAGAAAATATACAAGAATGCTACCTCCTTTATTAGACTAGAGGGAATGATGAAGACAGTAGCAAATTTAAAATTGAGAAAGCAGTTTGACAAGGAGACACAATATCTCCAAAGTTGTTTAGTGCTGCCCTTGAGGAAGCTTTCAGAAGAATAGACTTGTCACAAAAAGGAGTCAGTGTGTATGGAGAGCACCTAAATCATTTAGCTTTTTTTTTTTCTTTTTTAATTCATCATTTTCTTGTTAGTTCTGATATCAATGCTTTTTATGTATATTTGCATTCAACTTAGTATCATCAATATCATTACTTTTAGTTTAATTTAATTAAATCTTTTTATTTTTTTTCATTTTTTTTTTTTTTTTCAGTGGAAAAGTGGTTGAATGTGCCATAAACACAAAAATGTGTAGTACCCTATATGTGTAGGTTTTCAACTAATGTGTAAACCCTTGCTTCGTAAATTTTATCTAGCAGAATGTTGTTCCATGTGGAAGAAATTTTATAATCAAGTTACTTTACTGATATATTTGTGCTCCTTCTTTAAAAGATTAAATTGTTTCTCTATTTAACTGCTTCATGGATTGTCCCGAGATATCTCGTTTTTAGTTTTAAAAGTTATTTGGAACAAATAACTTTTAAAACTACGAAAATTCTCGGGAATGAAATATCTCAGGATACAATAATACCCGAAGCAAACAATAATACCTCAAAATTTAGGACTGAAACATATTTTCTCTGGCATTTATCTGGCTAATTTTTCATTAGGCAGGTAAATCCTGCGTTTTCTCAGGATTTTCTTACCCCTGGCAGCAAACGACTGGCTTTCGTTTTACTTATATTCTACAGCAGTGTCAGAACAGTAGTGTGCATTCCTGTGCTGCCAATAAGAAAAATATAATTTGCCGCCCTAAATGCAGAATACTGAACCCACAAAAATAATTCACAAAAACAATATTGAAAAATATTTCGGCGCCCTCTTGAACTGCCTCCCATAAGCAATGCTTACCTCACCTGTCCACATGTGGCGGCCGTGTGTCAGAAAGTAGTTAATTCACGATTACTGCTTGTTGCAGGAGGTTACTGCTTGTGTGTTCCACTTTATTTTTTAAATTTATTTATATAATGAGTAATGAAGACTTTTTCTGTGCCTTTCTTTTAGCTCAAGCACTAATTTATTTTAAAAAATCTGTATAATTTTCACTCTTTTTGGCGTACATGAGATAACTCGGGATAGCCCAAATGGGTTAATTACTCCCATGTATTTTCTATGAAAAAATTAATAAAAAACACAAAAACTGTACAATGAGTATTCGCATGATGCATACTTTTAATCTGTAAAATAAAAAAAGTCTATCTGTTACGGCACGTTTTCTGGGAAAAAATGTTCCAGGAAGGGGTTGAAGCATTTTACTAGAACAGTATTAGATAGTTCTTGGTAAAGAATATATTTTACTAAATCAGGAAGAATGGAAGGAATGCAATCTTCTTTTTCCTTTTCTTTTTTCTGTGTATTTTTAACTAACCCATTACCACTTGGTCCCAAGGTGACACTTGTTTTGCCTCTCCATGTGGCATGGCCAGTAACCTGGCTGGAAAAAGTTCTCCCATGGCTAATCAAAATAAACAGAACATCCAGAAATCCATTGGCTTTGAAGACTAGCAGGATTAGTTATTAACTAAGAGCCATGTCATTAATATCAGGAACCTGGTTATTTCTTAGCAAAACATCAAAAGATTGATGTAGACTGAATCTGTACCTCTACTGCCCTCATCTATTCATCACAAGACCAAGCTATTGAAAAACTTTCACATTTTTGTAGTGAAGAAATGCTTAGAAAATGCAATAGGGACTCTTCCTAGGTAGTTGGTTGTTTGAGGTCAGTGGACTTACTTGTTGAAGTTGGCATTGTTTGATAGATTATGGGGAAAATTACGAAATGGAACCTTTTTTTTTTTTTTTTACCAGACAAAGAACTTAATTATAGAATTGCAAAATCAGGGAATGTTAACAAAGCAAGAAGTTATGTTAGTTCCCAGTGGAACATAATCCTTACCTTCGAGAATCCCAGACTACTGACCATGATCATGGCAGTCTATCTTGACTGTCATGCTAAAGCTTATATATCAAACCCTTACTTTGCTACAATTTCCAGAAGTTTGAGTGCTCACATGTAATCTGCAGAATAGCACTATCTGCACCACCCGTGGATCTACTACACATAATCAAACTGATGACACCACTAAAGTACACTTGTGTCTGGACTTGTAGACAAGAATGTCATACTTGTTTCAAGGCGTGATTCCTCAGGGGGGAGTACATTGATAGAGAACTGAGCACAATGTAAACCCCTTCCCCCATGCAGCCACTAGTGAAGGAAGACATTTTGTCATAAACGCGAATGTAGCATTAGCATGAGTAGAGGCATACGATGCAAGAAAGCAAGCTTATACAGGATTTTGGCTAATCCTGTATAAGCTTGCTTTCTTGCAAACAAAAACAATAAAAAAACCCTTCTTGTTTCAACTATCCATTCACTCAAAACATTTTCCTTGAATTTATTTAAGCTGTTAACTTCCACAACGACAGATGGAAGTTTGTTCCAGCAATCAACCACTTGTTGGCTGAAAGCAAATTTCTGCACATCTATTCTACAACTGTCTTTCCTCAGTTTGACTTTATGCCCTCTCAGGTGTGGAATGTTAGTGAGAGGAAGAATCCCATCAGCATTGATCTTGCTCAAACCATTCAAGGCCTTGTATCCTTCAACCAGATCACCTCGCAGGTGGCTAGTCTCTAGACACCGCAATTTGCAAAACTTAAGCCTTTCTTGGAAAGAGAAACCCTTTGTTCCGCTTAGCAATTTCGTTTCCCTCCCTTGTACTTGTTCCAGCAGTTCCACATCCTTTCTAAAATGAGGCCTCCAGACCTGTATGCTCTACTCAATGTGTGGTCGGACCTTATACAAGGGATTAATTATGTCCTTATCCCTACTAGCAAAATTCCTGTGTATCATTGACAAGACCCCATGAGCTGCTCTGGCAGCCTTTCTGCACTGCTCAGAAAACTTCATATCTGACTGCAAAATTCCTCCAGGTCTTTTTCATTCTCCACTACCCTGAGTGTACCACACAGTTGGTTACTCCGGGGTTACTGCTACCCATATGTATACTTTTTATTTGTCAATGTTCAACTTCAGTTGCCACATCTCAGCCCATCTGCTCAACTTTTCTAGATCTTATTGCAATCGCATATGGTCCTTACTGTCAACACCCCTACCAACATTCATATAATCTGAAAACTTGGACATTAAGCCTGAAATTCCTTCTTCAGTAGTGCGTATATTGAAGGTCATGAGCCCTCTCCTATCTCCGCAGAAGAAGTGGAGGTACAGAGAGGGCTCGTGACCTTCCTGACCTTCCTGCAATTACTTAAATATGCAGCTAAAATACAAACTTGCTATCTGCATCCTATTCAGCCATACTTCTTTAATCAACCACTACTCAATCTCTATTGAAATAAACAAAGTAAAATATGACCAGCAAGCCTGCAGCTCCTTGAATTATCAAAGAATTGGAATGTTCCTCTCCACAATAGGCAACAGGTAAAGAATTACTCTCACCCACCATGGACTCCCTACCTCAACTGTTCTGTGATACTTATTTTCTTCAATGGGGAAAGAATCATCTATGCTGACTTCTTGCTGATATATATGGATGGTTCTAAATCTCATTTAACCATTGAAGCAGCAGCAGTGTTTCCCTCCACTGTCATATCAGCTTCTCTTCCACCTGAGTACAGCAACTTTTCAGTGGAACTGCATGCAATACAAATAGCTCTTGAAAATTTGACTCTGCCCATCTACAAAATATTTGTTTCATAGACTCTCTCAGCTCAATTAGAACAATGCAAAATCCTTCTCATAATGATCACCCTCTTTTAAACCAAATCAGGAATTTGCTATTGAAAATTGAATATCATCAGCATCTAGTGAATTTTTGTTGGATTCCAGCACATTCAGGCATAAACGGAATGATCTGGCTGATATATCTGCTAAAAATCTACCAACTTTAGACATAACCTCTGTTCTTATTCCTGCCTTTGATTATAATATCATAATTCAAGCAGCATATGATGCACAGTGGAGAGAGCTATGACATAGCCAAACAAATACTAAACTTTTCTAGTTGAAACAAGACCCAAAACTTTGATGCTCGAGCATTCAAACTGTGCTGCGAGAAGAAGTTGTGTTTGCACGGATAAGAATAGGACTCAACTATATGACTCACCTCCATCTAATGACAGTTAATGATGCTTCTCAGTGTTCACACTGCTTAAAACATTTAACAATCAAACGTATTTTGATTGACTGTCCACACTTTCTACAACATCGAACTTTACTATTTCATTCTCTGGCTAATATTAATGAAATTTTCTGTTTCCTGAAATAAATTGGAATATATGATCAGTTATGAATAGTTTCTGAACTGAAATGAAATTGTCCAGACAGATGGAAACATGGGCATACTATTGGCATTAATTCTTAATTATTTTATAATATTCCTATGAATTAAGGTTAGAAAAGGCAGATCTGGTGAAACTGTAGGTGGATTTGGTCTTGGTGCAAGGAATGAAAGAGGGGATTTGCTGATACAATTTTGCCAAGAGGAGAACTTGATCATAGCTAACACCTGGTTTCAACTCCCCAAAAGAAGGCTCAATAAATGCAAGTTGCCCCTAGAAAGCACACAAAGTTTGGTCAGAAATCAAATTGACTGTATCATGATCAATCAGCATTTCCGGAGCAGTATTAAAAGCACCAAGACATACCCCACTGCAGATATCGATTCAGACCACAATCCAGTCATAACGAGGTGCAAGCTGAGATTGAAGGCTATTAGGAGAAAGCAATTGATGAAGAAAGTTGAAAAAATCCAGAAACGTATCAGTTAATGAAGACATGCCTTAATAAAAGAATGCAACTTATCCATAAGCAGGAGGAGAGGGGAGCGGAAGATCTTTGGAAGAGTTTTAAATATGTTTTGAGTGAAACGAGCTCAGAAGTTATAGGTTATGGAAAATGTCTGAAGAAGAAGGACTGGATGATAGATGAAATCTTAACACTCATGTTGAAGTGCAGAATATATAAGAACTGCAATGCACTGAGGTACAAGGCGGCGAATAGACTGATTAAGAACAAAATTGAAGGAGCTAAAGAAAGCTGCATCACATTAAAATTCAGAGAAATAGAAGCTCTGCAAGAAGAACATGATGATTTCAATCTTCACAAAAAGATTAAAGAGATTTCAGGAATTAATAGAAGGAAACAACCAACTTCAATTCGAAATGACAATGGTGAGATTATCATGGAAGAATCAGAAAAACTGGACATGTGGACTAAATACAGAAAAGACCTCTTCGCCGACAGTGAATGTGAGCTAGATGACAACGACAATGCAGTTGTAGAGCCATCCTTCCTACGATCTAAGGTGTCGACGGATTAAATCAAGGAAGAAGGGAAAAGCCAAAGGACCTGATGAAATCACAGCAGAAATAGTCAAATTGCTCGACTACAAAAACACCAACATTCTTGTTGAATTATTTAACAAGACTGTTAAATAATTCAACTTGAATTATTTAACAAGTTGAATTATTTATGACACAGACAACATCCCTTGGGACTCACTAACATTGACATTCATCACTCTTCCCAAAAAAACTAAACACCAGGACTTGTGGGGTCTTCAGACTAATCAGCTTGATAAGCCTAGTCCTCAAAATGATCCTAAAAATAATTCAAAATTGGATTTTCAGGAATTGTGAGGAGTTGATGGACAATGGGTAGTTTGGATTTAGGGAAGGACTGAGTACAAGAGAAGCACTATTTTGTGCTCAGTTCATGATGCAAAGGTGCACAGAACAACAGATTGATGCCCATCTTTATTTTATTGACTTTGAGAAGGCCTTTGACAGAGTCCAACACGTCAACTCATTGAGATTCTTGAGGAATTCAGCCTTGATGAAAAGGACATCCGAATAAGCAAACACCTCTACAGAAACCAAACAGCATCTGTTGTGGTAGATGACAGAAAACATCAATATTGAATGTGGAATTTCTATCTTATTCTTAAATTCTTATTTCTATCTCTGAAAATGAATTCTCTTACTATGTAAAATCATTGTCGCCACCCTGACTATGATTAGTGTGAAATTTAAATATTTAGCCAGTATGCAATTATATTTAGGACTTATTCCAAAATGCTAAATATTAATATGAGTGATTTTTGTAAATTAAAAAGTCTTACATTCTAACATTCAGAAAAATTGTAAAGTAAAATATATTTTACAAACCTTTGTAATTTTGAAACCTTTTCTTTCCTCCAACTAATTTTTTCCACATCTGGGCTATTAGTTTATACAAGAGCAGGAGTGTCTGTTTCTATCCTAATTGCTTACCTAATTTTGCCTCCTGTTAGCTAAACTGTTATACTATTGCCTGTGACCACAGTATGTACACAAAACAAGAACATGTAATTAATACTACCGAGCTCTGTCTTTGCAGCCAGTTGCAAGATAGGCCAGTAGATATACCCATTTATAGAACCCAAATACACAGAAAAATCTCAAAACACACATGATGCATATTGTGAGGTGTATTAATAGATTTTTTTCTTTCAGTTTGTCACTGATATATTGTAATGGTTTCTAATGCTTAAATTCTTATTTCTATCTCTGAAAATGAATTCTCTTACTATTTAAAATCATTGTTGCCACCATGACTAGGATTACTGTGAAATTAAAATATTTAGCCAGTATTCAATTATATTTAGGACTTATTCCAAAATGCTAAGTATCAATATGAGTGATTTTTGTAAATTTAAAGTCTTGCATTCTAACATTCAGAAAAATTGTAAAGTAAAATATATTTTACAAACCTTTGTAAATAGAAGGATATTCAGGTTAAAACTGTAAATATTGTGAAGGGTTTAAACAATGTTGTTGAGTATCATCATATTTCATTTTTTACCATTTAAGTTATCTGTGTTTCAGGGTAAAGATCATTCTCCTACTTTTTCCCTCTTTCGGCTGGAATAATTAACAGAAATGTTTAGTGCTGTTATATCCTTGAAATAATCTGATCATTCCCATTTAGTAATATTGATAGCAACTTTTTTTCTCCTTTTTGTTATGCTTTGCTTTGTTACTTCAACTTTGTCAGTTTAGTCCAGCTTTTGAGTCTCCTGCATTCTTCTCCCCTATCGAGAGTTCAGTTTCATCCTATTGGTCATTTTCCCAGTTTCCTGCTCTGTTTTAGGAAGAACAGCTGTTCTGTCATTACTGCGTTTGTGGCGTGCCCTTAAAGCTCTAACTCCTTTTTCCAATTCTTTACCCCTATCACGAGAGAAGGAAGAATGCAAACAGGTGGGAATAAGTTCACACTTGTTCATTGTCGCTGTTGTAGGGACCTTGTGCACGTTTATTACAGGTAGGTAAACATATGTTATATTAGTTTTCATAATTGTGCAGATGGCTAATAATGGAGCCGAGGTAAAGTTTCAATGAATAGTGTTATTGCCGAGATATATTTTTAATGTATATGAAAGGATTTGTTGTTTATACTGAATTTCATAATTTTAAGTTTTGATACAAGCGATTCTCCCTTTTATAGTATTATTATAAAACCTTTCTCCTTTATGACATTTTTTTCCTTCCCGTGACGGGTACTGGTACCAAGTGCATGGGGTGGTTGGTTGTGTCCGGTTACTATTATTATTGTTACTGTTGGTTGACAAACTCACTTATTGTTATTATTAATATTATTGCTTTTTACTGATAGGAAATATTGTGTTAAAAATATATTGTAGAATCATACTTTTGCATTGATTGTTTTGGTTTTCATTTGTGATTCATTCGGCATCAATGACTCGTGTACTCCCTGATAGCAGGGTTCAGAGACTGAGTGATATAATGTGTTTCTACGATTTATGCCAATTGATGAAACGTGACTGCATCCAACAACGGTATCACTAAAGGTCACACGCATTTTTGTTTGGGTACTTATAATTACATTTGATAAGACAATATTTATACCAACTGCAAATTAATAGTGCAGTTTGAAATAGTCTATTCTACAGTACCCAGTACCAAGTAAGGAGATCCTGAGTTATTGATCTCCTTACTTGGTACTGGGTATTTTAACAATTTTTTATCTTCTTTTGTATACGTTTTCTTTGGGGAACATATTCCGCTGGGTCACTGTATAAATATAGACAGCAGTTTTTTTTGTTTTTTTTTGATAAGATTGCCAGGTGGCCTGATTTAAAGAGACTTCAGTTTGCAAGTCAATGACATTTGGCCTGCTTTAATTTTTAATAAGACACGTTTAGTACTGTAAATTAATATACAAAATAATTGACGGCTAATTTAGTTGTGTTTTGAATTTTGCAATAGTTTCCTTCTGCTTTTCTTCTTTAGCACAGAAGCAGTAAATTATCAGTTGCGGGGGTGAATTTTCCTCGATAATCAAAATCCCACATAGTAAAAAAAAAAAAGTGAATACTTAAAAGAATAAGAGAAGTTTACCTGAATATGATACGTAGAATACACTTCCATATGATACTCTCCAGAAATTAAAATGAATATAACATTACAGTAAAAATTAAATTGAATACAATTAAAAAATCGAAAATATTACATTACAGTAAAAAATAAATTGAAAACAATTAAAAGATCAATTGCGATATTGTAATCAACATAGAACGTATTGGGCATCACAGCTCTGATTTATACTATCTAATTACTTAAATACTGTATTCATATTTATAAAGGAATGCAACAACAAGAGCAGATTTGAAAAAAATTTCACTTACATATATTTTGAAAAGGTAAAACAATGGAATTTGTTTCCCAGTCTTTTATTTATTTTATTTATTTATTTTTTCTTTCTAATGTAGCATAAGAGTTATACTTAGGGTCAAACTGGCATGTATTTGGCCCCATCTGAAACCTTATATCATGATTATTAGTCGATAACCCAGTTTCCCGTTGGTCCTGGTCGTAATCACCTATGACAGTCCATCCCAGTATGCTTATCATTTATTAAAACAAAGCAAAGTACCTTTATGTCTCTATTGGGAACTAAAGAAATCATTTCAGAAAACTTAAGAATATTGAAAACAGTAGTGGATTTAGGGGAAGAGCAGAGGGCATTAGCAAAACTACCATACCAATAAGTATACAAATGTAAGGAGCCTGAGGAGACTGGAGGCTTAACAGTTGGCTGGTTTCCTATGATTGTTAAATGGAGAAGGGTGAGGGGAGTTTGGGACCCAATAATTATTTTCATATGGCTGTTAAATAAGGTTGGGGGGGGATTTATAGTTCATTTATAGTTTATAGAGGATTTATTCCTCTGGGGTGAAAGTAAATTAAGCAGGGATCCCATCCCCCATTGTTATACTCTAATAATGGAATTTACAAAAACATGGAATGAGGCTTCATATAATTGGTTTTATATTATTTTGATCCCACCTTAAATTGACACAGGATCTGCTAATGATTAGAAAAAGAATTTATTTTTCCTTTTTTTTAGGAGAGCTGACAACTTTAATTCAAAGATGGAAAAGAGTACAATACCTGACACACATTAAAGTGTATACCAGTATTTCTCATCTAGTGTTCCATCTACTCACTGTTTGTGATTCCTTGTTGAGCAAATAAATTTTTGCCTAATTTGTTTATAAGCATTCTGTATAAATACAATTGAGGTCTTATGGACTGTTTTATGCCACTTTTTAACAATGCTTACCTTTAACAAAACTAAATCTAAACAAAAAAAAAAAAAATACATAGAATAAAATTATTAAATATATATATACATATTTGTACCAGTGCTCTGCCTAAATTAGGGGGACACTTTGTGGTGCTCCAAGAACACTAGTGCATAATACAAATATAGTAAATAATGAAAAGCAGTATATGTACTCTTTAAAGAGCATGTTTAAATGTGATGTAACGTGAATGTCCATGTGTTGACAGTGTTATTGCATCATTTGCCCAAGTTTGGCTCCCAGTGCACTGTAACCACATTTATTGTCAGTTTTTCAGTGAAAAATTGAAGGATTTTAAAATTACTAGTTTCTGAAGTGTCCACATAAGCACAAATTAAAGGCGGTAGAGGAATGCGATCTTCTGTCTTGAGGGTGAAGACACCCTTCCCCCTCTTTTACGTTGTTGATGGTAACACCAGAAAGCTCCAGGACTGCCTCTCAAAACATGAAAGGGCCATTCAATTGGCTGACTTTGTGCACTCTGGAACATGACCTCAATCCCAGACATCATACAGAGGTAATTGACCAATCCGCCCACTACCATCAACGACTGTGGCCTGAATCACTGCACATATCTGGTTGCCATAGCGTTTTTAATCACAGTAGAGGCATGTGCCTACACCCAATCATGGAGTCTGTAGTGTTACAATATGACAAACGCTGGCACTCAGCCCATATCCGCACCCTGCATCAACAACAGTCACTTAGTTTTGCCCAGTAAATGCTTTAGCATTCGTACACATCCTCATGCATGTTCTCTCTTTTTCTCATCATGACCACACTCTGCACATTCCATTTGTAACTTTTTATGTTTTATGTATGTGTTTTCACAGTTGACAAAAGGATACTTAACTTTGAAAGGTTCTGTTAATTAATTATATTATTAAACTTAGTCACTGTTCTTACTGGTTGAACTGAAGTCTTTATTTACAATTAATTATATTAATTGTTAATTAGGGCAACACTGACTGTACTGTACTGTAATCAACCGAACTTGAACTTCTGAAACCAACAACAGAATTTCCTTACATTTACAGCTGCCCAATCTTAAATGTTTTTTTTTTTTAATCTCTACCCTGTCAGTTCTATAAATAGATATTTTTGGAACTTATTGCTTCTGGGATATTTATCAGTTACTGTAGACTTCAGTGTACATTAAACATCAGTATATACTAGATTTAAGATAGATTTTACAATCTGTAAACTTTATGATATGTTTGCCTTTAGCATATAATAATCTTTATGATATGGTAGATTCCACCATGTATTAAACATTAATATGTGCTAGAATTTGGCATTAGTATAAAAATGATCACTTCAGACAAATTTGCATTAGGATACACAAAAAAGTGTGTATTTCGATGTAGCCAGTTTGCTTTTTAAGCATGAGAGTCTGTGGAAACATTTTAAATTTAATATACAGAGCAAGTCAAAGATACCTCTACAACTTTAAACGTAAATGTGTTTGCTATAGTCACCATGTAGTCATTGTATTAAAAATTAACAAATTAGCTGCATTCAAACAAAAATACACACTTTTTTGGGATATCCTAATGCAATGTCTCTTTTTACCATGAAAGACAGTGACTTCCCAAGGTGTGCCTCATAAATATTGGATGTTTTATTTAAAGTAAATATTAATTCCACTGAAACATTAACTTTGTTCTTATTTTCTCCCAGTACAATCTTTCTTTTATTAGCATTAGTAGAGGCATATAATGCAAGAAAGCAAGCTTATGCAGCATCAACAAAAAAAAAAACCCTTCCAATTCACCCTTCCGTTCGTTCAAAATACCTGTCCAGCTGAGTCTTAAATTTATTTAGGCTATCAACTTCCACAACAAGGGATGAAAGTCTGTTCCACCAACCAACTACCCACTGGCTAAAGGCAAATTTCCGCACATCTATCCTACTTCTGTCTTTCTTCAATCTAAATTTATGCCCTCTCAGGTGATTATTCTGAACAAGAGGAAGAATCCCATCGCCATTAGCATGCTCAAACCATTCAAGGCTTTATACACCTCTATCAAATCACCTCGCCGGTGCCTAGTCTGGAGACTAGGCACCAGCGAGGTGATCTGATAGAGTAATTTGCAAAACTTAAGCCTTTCTTCGTAAGAGCAACCCTTTGTTCCATTCACTAATCTTGTTGCCCTTCTCTGTACTCGTTCCAGCAGCTCTACATCCTTCTTGAAATGAGGCCTCCAGACCTGTATACAGTACTTAAGGTGTTGCCTGACTATTGCCTTATAGGAAACAAGAGAATAATCACCTCCCTGCTAGAAAAATTCCTGTATATCATTGACAAGACACCATGAGCTACTCTTGCAGCCCATCTGCACTGCTCAGAGAATTTCATATCTACCTCCACAATTACCCCCAGGTTCTTTTCATTCTCTACCACTGTCAGTGTATTACCACAGAGTTCATACGTTGCTCTGGGGTTGCTGTTTCCCATATATAGTACTTTACATTTTTCAATGTTAAACTTCATTTGCCACCTCTCAGCCCATCTGCTTTCCAGATCCTATCGCAGCAGCATAGCGTCAGTAGTGTCTTTAACAACCCTCCAACCTTTGTAACGTCTGCAAACTTGGACATCTTGATATACCATGATCAATATCATTTATAAATACAGAAAACAATAATGGATCCAACACTGAACCCTGAGGGACTCCACTAATAACATTAGTCTACGATGAGCAGTGTCCATTGATTACCACTCTCTGTCTTCTGTCCCTCAACCATCCCTTTATCCATAGCAGCAATTTGCCTCCAATGACACACTGCTCCAATTTGTGCAGCAGTCTTCCATTTGCAACAGTATCAAAAGCCTCTCTGAGATCCAAATATATAATATCAAAGTTATTCCCTGCATCCAGTTCTTTTGTGACTGCATCATATTATCCAATCCAATCAAATTGGTCAGGCAAGACTTTCCCTTAACAAAACCATGCTGTGTCCGAGCTATAACTGAAGTCTTGTCTAGATGATCCTGCAGTGCTTCTTTAACAAGTGCCTCCATTAATTTTCCTGGAATAGAAGTTAAACTCACAGGTCTATAATTACTTGTGTCAGCCTTTGATCCTCCTTTGTGAATTGGGGTCACATTTGCACATCTTCAGTCTATGGGTACCTCCCCTGAGTCCAAGGAAGTTCTCATAATTATGGCTAAGGATTTGCTTACTTCCTTTGCTGCCTCCTTTAATATAACTGGATAGATCCCATCCACCCCTGGTGCCTGTCTTGTGTTTGTCTTCAACAATTTCTCCTCCACTTTACTCTCATTTATTATAAGATTATCTAGCTTACTGCCAGAGTTGAATACACCTCTGGCATTCCCCTCGCTGAATAACTCCTCATATGTGAATGTCGATGTAATATATTCATTTAGTTTATTAGCTAAATCAGGCTGCTTGAGCAGGATCATCAACGGTTGAACCATCGATATCAAGGGGAATAATCTGATTCATCCCCTTCCTTCTAAAGTTTACATAATTAAAGAACTCTTTGCTGTTTTTTCTTTGCTTCCTTTGCCCAAGATTTCTCGTAATCTGCCTTCGCCTGCCTAACCTCCATTTTAACTTGGTTACAGACCAGCTTATATCTACCATAGGCTTCTGTTTCACGTGTTAATTTATATGTATCCCATGCATTTTTCTTTTTTGTCATATGTCTCATTAGTTCATCTGACATCGATTTAGGCCTAAACCTTGAACAATATTTCTTAGTTGGTATGTAAAGCCTAGTAGCTTCCAAGATATTTATATAAATATAAATAAATAGTTATAAGCTACTGAATGTGTGCAGCTCCTTTTGACATTACCTATATGTTCATTTGAAGCTTGATAATTGAGTTTGTAAATAATTATTTGTTTATATTAAAGCAGAATACAAGGTAACAGAAGATCATGCAACATATGGGAAAGATATAAGAAATTTGACAGAAAGTAGCATTAGATTTTCCCAAAATGTAAGTCTTATCTTAATGCTTTTATGTAAATTTTGTGATTAATATTGTTTCTGATTAAAAATATCGCTTTTAAGGTTGCCATGAATTTTTAATTGTATTTCCGAATAAAATGTCAGCATAATTAATAAATTTGTGGCATTAAGTCATAAACAGTTTTTCTCTGAATTTTATCTCATAGTGAAGCGAGACTTTCATAGTTTTTCCAGATTTTTGAGAGGTATATCTATTATTTGAATAGTTTTGGAGAAGCACATCTCAATGAGTATTAAGCATGAGTACTAAAAACTGAATTTTATTTATATCTGTAAACATCATAGAGCTTTAAAACATTATTTTCTTATGTTTATAAGTATTTATAATATTTAAAAGGTAGCCCTGGTAGTTAAAAATGTGAATATGACTTCTATTTGATTTCTGTGTATCAAATAATAATAATAAAATTCTATGCAAATATTGTCATGTATCATAGTGCCAATTTTAAATACATGCCTGTTACTCTTTCAAAGAGAATATTAATGAATTTGCATCAGAAAAAATATTTCACATTAGAGGAGAAAAAAGAAAACAGTTCATTTTAAGGAATAATTGTAATGATGTATCTGAAATCATTTATCCATTTACATGACATTTTGATTTTAATAATGTATTGTGAATAAATTCAATAATTTTCTTGCATGTAATAACAGTGATTGCCAATTTTTCCATGCATATGGTGAGCTGTATGCAAGATCAGATTTACCAAAATGCATTGTTATATTTCTTGAATGGCTTCATGATTTTGTGGGCCACAGAACAAAGCAAATATTGTTGGTCCAAGGATCCCTGAATTATTTTTGGACTTTTAAATAAATATATGTTCCAGGGTCCCAAACTACATATATCATCTAAATGTTATTAATTAGATGTGTCATCCAAAATAGTTTAGTAGTTTCTGTGATTACTTCTCTGAACATAACTAATTTAAAATCTGCTGTTTTTTTGCATCATTAGTCGATCCTGCTGAAATTAATTTAAAAAGTATCTGAGACTGACTGTAATCACCTTTAAGAAAGCAAAATCCCTTCCCCTCACAATTGGCAATGGTTATATTGTTTAAGTTATCCCCCACATCAATAGATTATGATGATTGCCAACTAGTGGCTCCTTTATCAGGAGGTTCTTAATGTAACAATAGTCACTGTTAATAATCAGATCAAGAGTTTTGTTGCCTGCCCAGCAAAACACTGGATACTATATTCATGCATCAAACAACACAGCAAATTCCTTAATAGCACAGAGCACTGGTCCCATCGAACTAGCTATTTTCAGTGATTTATGAAGGAAATGGGAAATATATTTTGTGAACAGGATAAGATAAGATCAAGGTATTTCTGCCAGGAGCGAAAGTTGATGATGACAACAGCTGTCATCTTTTAAGGGCACAAATGATGATATGGTTATACACATCGGTACAAATGATGAGAAGTGAAAGATCTGAAGATTTATTTAACAAGTCCAGGTCAAGCTAGAGAAAATGTCATGAGTTAGGATTAAATTTTAAAGTGTAAATTTATGAATTGGTTTGTTAATGGAGAAACTGTACAAGGCTCATGGGATAGAATTTTTATCAGCATGGCCTGTGCATGTTAAGAGGAGAAAATGTTTTTACTGGTATAGTATACACTTTAATGGATGTGGTTCCAGAATATGTGCTGATGCTATCAAGTCAGTGTGGGTCGAGAAACTGCAAGCTTGGGAGATACATCCACTAATGGATCAATAGCAGGAGGGGGGGGGAAGAGAGAGAGAGAGAGAGAGAGAGAGAGAGGGGCGATTCTTCTTCCATTAGGACATGCACCAGCTTGCAGAGCAGAAAAATGGCAGAGATTACAAAGCATTCTGGGAGGGTCCTCATTGGCTCAAAGTTACGCTGTCCACCCACATCATCTGAGTACCCCCACCTGAGAATGTGTGCTTCTGAACTCCTATCCTATCTACCCTTTCTGTTCACATTGCACTCACTGTATTCAAATTCTGCATTCCTGTGTATTGAATGTAATCATGTTTCCAATGTCCCTACAATGTGTCTACATTTGATGATTTAATTGTTAGTTGAAATTCATAAATTTTATTTACTATACGCCTTAAATTAGTCTACAGTCATGTATATATTTGGGGTCATCAAAAAAGGTGTCCGTGATTTCATGATAAAATACTTACATCGATCAATTGATTTATTTGTTAATATCTACAGGAATATCTCAAGTTTTACTTCACACCTTATTCATTGCTTGGAAAAGATCTAAGTGATAGTCAATGTCCATCCATGTGTGTGCTCAATAATTTCCGGTGTAACAGTTGCTATTGCAGCTGTGATCCTCTTAAATGGTGCAGATCGCGAATCTTTTCTGCGTAGATGATGTTCTTTAGGTAGACCCATAAGAAAAAGTCTAATGGTGTCAGGTCAGGACTTCTTGGTGTGCAAGGCTGACACTGACTGAGGCGGTGTGTGTAGGAGTCATTCTGTGCACACTTACTGCACAGCCAAGGTCATTATTGAGGTGTCATTTAAAACTTAGAGAGTTACCACACTGTTTGCTGCTCAAATATTTCTGAAGATAATTTAAAGGGAAATCAGTGACCCTGTATATGTATAATATGAACTGGGTTTATGGTTATGCTCTTAAAACCAAAAACTTTAGTCACTGCAATGGAATAGTCTTGCTGCTCTTTGCATATAGTACAGTGGTTAAAATTACTCCTCCCATGGATGGAAAAGGCCTGAATTTAAATCTTATGAATGGTTGCAGGAATTTTAATTTTTTTCTCAATGTGGTTGAGTTGATCAGTCTCAAAGAAGGGTTGGGAGATATACTTCCCCCAACCCAAAAGAGTGTGCCTAGTGAATGCCAAAAGAAATGTCTTAAATACTAATATTTTTGACTGTGAGGGGTGTTGCTCACCAACAAATTTTCTTCAAAGGGACAAATAATAAAACATTCTAAATTAAAGTTCTGAGATACCTTTTTAATGTGCTTTGAAGAAAAATGCTGGATAAGTGAAATTTAAAAATGTAATAAATTTTCTGTTGCATTTGTCATTTTCTGTACAGAATTTTTTGGCCAAACTCTTAATCCTTCAAGTCCACTAACCTCTGTGTTCATCAAATTTACGTCTAATGGATTTTTGTTTCATATACAGTAATACCCCGACTTACGCGAACTCGGAGTTACGCGGTTCTTGATTTTTTCGTTTGGCAACGCTGCCGCCCACTATCTTCAAGGTCGTTTTTCATATGTTATCGATATACGGTGCGACGGCGGAGAATGAGAGCGAAAGATGAACAAAATTCAACTTTGCTGCTTTTATGTTTTTTATATCAGTGAAGGGGAAACACATTTCACCATAATAACGTAAAAACCAACACAATTCCAGCTATCGGTATAATCACAAATGCAATTAGATCGAGTTTACTACCAGTTTATAACAGATTTCACTAGCAGAAACGCAAATGGATTTTTATTGTTTTATGGTAGTAACCCCTAGAAATGTGAGGTGTTAATAGTGTATCTCTGCCTTTATGGTGTTGTTTATTCAGTTGCTACATGCGCGCAACTTTGTTTATGCGTATCAAGCGTGCCTCCTCGTTTTGTAATTGTGTTTTATTCCCTAAAAATGAGTAAAATACTTAATTAAAAGGTGTGAAAAGGAAGCGTCCTGGTGAAGACACTGCAGATTCAGAGAGAAAAAGAAAAGCAATTATCGATAAACAGAGGTGGACTGGATCAAAAATTCTTACCCGGGAAAATTTATAGTGGCCTCATACTATGGTTTATGGCCAAAATCACACTGGCCCACCGGGGTTTCCCCGGTAAGTCCGCCTCTGTCGATAGAGAAAAAATATGAAATTGTGAAACGCTTTGAGCGAAATGAAAGACCATGTGATATTGCACGTGCTACAGGCCTAAATGAAGCAACGGCGAAAAGCACATGACAATTGCAAACTTGACAGGTTGAAAATTGAAAAGGGCTCAATTGTAAAGGGCTTAAAAATTTTAGAAAACATAAGACTCCAACGAAGAATGCATTATAGCTACAAAGCAAGGAATAAAAAAATTATTAGCTTGCTACGACGAAATTCTGCGTGAAAAAAAGAAGGCGCTGTGTCGTCAGACGAATTTGTTAGATTTTATGAAGCCATCGACATCGAAATAACTTTTTTACGTAAGTCATTTGTTTTTTTAATACATATTTTGTAATAATATGTATAAAGAACTGCAATTTTATTAATATTTTTCTTCTAAACTAGTGTTTTTGTTAGTCCTTGGTCCCAATTAAGCAAAATTTATATGTATTTATATGCAAAGTTGTACCCCGACTTACGCGAATTCGACTTACGCGATTTTCGTCGGACCCACCTATCGCGTAACTTCGGGGTATTACTGTATTGAAAATAAACTTGTATGAACATCAATTTCATGACATTCAATTAAACAATCGAACAAAAAAAAAAAAAAAAAAAAAAAGAAGTAATACTGCACTTTTGTTTTGGCATATTTTGAAATCCAAGTTCCAGAATTGTTTCCATGTTGTGAAAAATAATTGATATAAGTGTGTCCCTGAGTAGGATAATATTTTGAAGGGGATTAAGTTGCAAGCTTTGTAAATGTGCTAGTTTCCACTGTACCTTTGCAGTTTGGATACGTTTTGATGAGATTGTAGTATTTGAAAACATTTGTAGTATTGCAATAAATTTTTATGTTCTTCCTTCTATGGTATGGATACTTTTTTTTTTTTTTTTTGTAATATTGAAAAAATTACTTAAACCAAAATCTGTTGAGATTAGTGGGATTTTAGACTACTATGATTGTGATATATTTTATTTTGTCCTATAATGGTGATAGCCATAATTTCATTTTAAGAGACAAAACAAAAAATAAACTTAAAAAAGAAAAACCTGGAAAATATTGCCTGCTCCAGAACATTTCTTTTTTTTTACGGAACTGCAGAACATGACCTTTAATTCCTGAAACCTTATGTTTTATTGCCTTTAGTAGAACATATAGTACTCAGTTTCAAAGATGAGAAACTTAAACCAGTATGCGACCAGTAGATATCAGCAGAATCCATGTTGTCAACCTTTCCCAGATGGCAGTTTCAAGATAATTGAGAGATGGCAGTTAATGATTTTGTCTTTAAATTTGGAAAGTATTTAGCTATCTGCAGTGGGACAATAAGGAAGGTGGGAGTTGTCACCCTTTTTAGGAATGGCTGGATATGAGCACATTTACTGCACTTTTTTTTTTTTTTTTTTTTTCTGTCTGATGCTGTATAAGCTTGCTTTCTTGTATCATATTCCTCTATTAATGCTAATGCTGCAACAGAAGAGGGAGAGCATTGCAAAAATTGGGGCAATAATTCTGGAAGATTATCATATTAGCGTTAAAGTACTACCCGCAGAATTCCAAATTAGTGTAGGGTCTGTGCAGAGCATCATCCGCCAGCTGTTATATATGAGTACAGTGTTTGCTAGATGGGTTCGCACTCTTCTTGTCTCTTACTAGAAGGAAGGGGCATAATATGCACATGAGTTGTTTCATTGCACCAGGAAAAAAAGCAAGAGGAGATTTTTTCATGTCTGGGCACTATGGATGAAACTTGGATCCATTACTATGATCCCAAAACTAAATCAAAGGTCAAATCAATGGAATTATGCAGAATCAATCCCTCCACCCCCCAAAGGGAGGGGACAAAGGGGCAACCAAGTGCTTCAAGGTGATGCTGTCAGTTTTTTGGGATCAGCCTTGTGTAATACTATCAGGTTACACCTGTCTGTACTATGACAGGGAAGTATTAATCCAACTTCCTCATAAAACTATCTGCTACTATATGAGAAAAGATGGGGAAAGCTGTCAAAAGGTGTGCTCCTACTCCACAATAATAATAGCCCTGTGGATTTCCTCCATATTGCAGTCAGATATGCCCACAAATTTGGGTTTGAAATATTGCTACATCTTGCTTATTCCTCTAACCTTTTACCCTTGGATTTCTTCCACTTTCCTGCCCTGAAGGCCTGTGTTTGTGGAAAACAATTTTCTGCTGATGATGATGAGGTGATTTCTGCTACCAAGTTGTGGTTTGAAGGACAGTCAGAGGACTTGTACAAAATTGGCCTGCAGATGTATTGAGAGGTGGCAAAAATGTGTAATTTTGTGTGATGACTGCGTTGAAAAACTGTAATGCATGGTGCTTGTTTCAACTTTCTATCACAACTACTTATGGGTGAATGCAACCCTTTTTTGAATTCTGCTTGTACTGTATTATAGTTCCACCATCGTCAAAATGCAAGCAGAGGATTTTGTCACAATTGTACTGGACTTCATTGAAATTTAGTCACTTGATGCATTTGGGACAAGTATATAATTTCCATCAGTGTTTTAGATTGCCAGGTTGCAACTTGCTGTTGTATCCAGAAGAAGGTCTTTTCTAAAAAGTGGTCCCTGACGAACATTAGGGATCAGTTATTAGGAAACAAGTAAAATTGATAAAATTCCTCTTAGGTTTAATTTGAAATTAATGCAATGCCTCATTTCTATACATAGTAAGTTAACCAAAGTTAACTACGTTGGTTAAATCTCATATTGTGAATATGTAATATTCATAATATGAGATTTAATGAAATGTTGCCATGTAATTAATTTGGGTTAACTTATTACATACAATAATGATGCATTCCATTAACTTTTACATATGTAATTTTTCTGAAGTTGGTGTCTTTTGGCCCTAAAATTTTGACTATATTTAAAATTAATTTAAAATGATATGTATCACTCAGGTTGTGGGTGTAAACTTGTCTGAGCAATGTACTGAAAGGCATGGAGTAGGCCTTTGCATTGAAACAAATGAATAAATAAAAAACTAGTAATTAAAAAACACCACGTTTATAAGTAAGGAGCACCTTTGAAAAATGTCACATTACTTTTATATATTATATCATCTTATAGAAGTTTTAAATACATGAAATCAAATGTTTACTTCTTACTGAGATTTATATTCAGTATTCTATTAGATAAATGAACTGAATCTTTAATAATATCAAAAGACTAAGCATCTTTACTAGCTGAGTTCAAATGGAATTGGGTCCATCTAGAGTTATGAACATTAAATTGCTAAGAAAAATTATTTCAGTGTTAGGAAAAGTAGGCTGGAGAAGTTTCAGAATAACCATGTTGAAAAGATTGATTTGTTGAGTTGGAAAACTGATAGAGACAGGAAACAGATATGATAGTTTGGAGTAAAGAGTTTTAAAACTATATAAAATTCCTGTTTGGGATATCTGATCAGAACTTAACAGACTGCACATATGCACAAGCACCATTTTAAACTTGGAAAAATCAGAGCAGTTTTAACAAATTAATTGTGAATTAAGGTTCTGTGAGAATTTCAACGTTGAATCTGCTTAGAAGATAGAAAGGAATACCATTGTGATTGAAACTAATTAAAAGTGAATTAGGAAGCTTTTGGAAAATCTATTCCATTTCCCAGATAATTATTTTTTTTCTTTTAGTTTAACTATTCATAATGCATTGATGTAGATGCAGTAAATGTTTGAAGCCAATATGCTGTATGAAATTTTTCAATGTTCCCTTCAGAGCAAAATATAGATTAAATCCTTAACATTGCATGGCTTTTACATCTCCCCACTGGGCGCCTCCGTAGCCAGGTGGGAAGGAGCAGCAGTGCGTAGCACATGCTTCTTGATTAGACCGGGGTTCGAGCCCGTCACCACCAAATATGGAGTATGCGGAAAGGTCAAGGAATGACCACCGCATATCCCGGAGCAATATGGCCTTAGTTGCTAATGCTCCTAAAAACCAAATAACAAACAAACATCTCCCCACCTTCACATGACTTCCTTTAGCTACAGCTCTCAGAGTAGAAGCAATAAGATTATATGATCACTTTGAGGCCTTATTCATGAAAGTAGTATTGTAAACGATGGTGGAGCCTTCTAATATCTAGTATTAGCATTAGAATTAGTTGAGGCATATGATTCACGAAAGCAAGCTTATATAACAGCCTAAAAAAAAAACAAAAAAAAAAAAAACCATCCTGTCACTCCAAATGTTTGTCTAGTTCTGCCTTGAACTTATTTAAGTTGTTGACCTCCACTGCAACAGATGGAAGTTTGTTCCAAATGTCAACCAGAATCTGGCTAAAGGCAAATTTCCACACATCTATTCAATAATCGTCATTCCTCAATTTGAATTTATTCCCCCTCAGGTTCTTAATCTGTGCAAGTATCCCATCAGCATTGAGCCTTCTCAAACCATTCAAGGCTGTATACACCTCAATCAGATCACCTCACAGGTGCCTAGTCTCCCGATGCTGCAGCTTGCAGAACTTAAGACTCTCTTGGTAAGAGCACCCCGTTGTTTCTCTCACCAATCTTGTTGCCCTTCTCTCTACTCCTAAACTCTACATCCTTCCTAAAATGAAGCCTCCAGACCTGTATGCAGTACTCAAGGTGTGGCCTGATCAATGTCTTATACAAGGGGATAATCACCTCCTTCTCTCTGCTAGCAAAACAACTATATATATTTGAAAAAACACCCTGACCTGCTCTGGCAGCCCTTCTGCACTGCTCCGAGAACTTCATATCCGACTGAACAATTACCCCCATGTCTTTTTCATTCTCTACCTCCCTGAGTGTAGCACCATACCACGAAGTTGGTATGTTTCTCTTGGTTTACTGCTACCCATATGCAGTAATTTGTATTTGTCAATGTTAAATTTGCAACTTCTCAGCCCATCTGCATAACTTTTATAGATCCTGTTGCAAGAGCATACTGTCTTTACTGCCATTAACAACCTTGGCAACATTTGTATCATCTGCAAACTTGGACATTAAGCCTGATATACCTTCATTAATGTCGTTGATAAATACACAAAACAACAATGGGCCCAGCACCAAACCCTGGAGGACTCCACTAATAACATTAGTCCAAGTAAAGCAGCAGTGTCCATTTATTACCACTCTCTGTGGTCTCCCACTCAATCATCCATTTATCCATTGCAGAAACTTTCCCTTAATGCCATACTGCTCCAATTTGTAAAGCAGTCTTCCATGTGCAACAGTATCAAAAGCCTTTCTAAGATCCAAATATATGATATCAAAATTATTCTTTGCATCCAGTTCCATTTGACTACATCGTAGTATCCAATCAAATTAGTCGGACAAGACTTCCCCTTAACAAACCCATGCTGTTTCTGAACTATTACTCCAGTCTTGTCTAAGTGATCCTGCATCACTTCTTTAACCAGTGACTCCATTATTTTCCCCAGAACAGAAGTTAAACTAACAAGTCTATAATTATTTGTGTCACTCTTTGTTACACCCCCTTTGTTAATTGGGGATACATTTGTACATTCCCAGTCCATGGGGACCTCCCCTGACTAAGGTGCTCTCATAATTATGGCTAAGGGTTTACTTACTTCCCTTACTGCCTTCTTGCATATAACTGGATAGATTCCATCTGCCCCAAGTGCCTTTTTTATGTTTAACTTCAACAATTTCTCCTCCACTTTGCTCTCCATTATTACAAAATCATTTAGCTCCCTGTTAGAGTTTAGTAAACTTCTGTTCTCCCCTTCCTTACAGAAATCCTCATGTGAATGTAGATGTAAAATACTCAATCAGTTTGTCAGCTATCTGAGCAGGATCATCAACAGTCGAACCATCAACATCAACTGGACCAATCTGATTCATCCCATTCCTTCTAGAGTTTACATAAATAAAGAAGTCTTTGTGGTTTTTCTTTGCATCCTTTCCCAAGGATTTCTTGTAAACAGATTTTGCTTGTCTGACCTTCTTTGTGACTTGATTACAGACCAGTTTATATCTGCCATAGGCTTCTGTGTCACCTGATAATTTAAATGCATTCCACACATTTTTGTTCTCTGCCATGAGCCTCGTTAGTTAATCTGACATCCATTTAGGTCTAAATCTTGAACAGTAATTCTTAGTTGTTTTGAAAAGCCTAGTACCTTCCAAGATTAATTCTATGAAGGCTTCCCATTTAGAATTTGCTGTTTTAAACATCATCAGTTAATCCCACTGGATAGAATTTAAAAACTGTCGGAGACCAATGTAGTCAACTGAAAAAAAAGAAAAACTCTTCCCTTTACCCTTGATGGTAGTTGCATCTTTATGTAAATCCCATCTCAGTAGACTGTGATCATTCTCACCGAGTGGTTCATTTATCTGAAATTCCTAATGCATGTATCATCACTGTTGATAATCAGATCAAGAGTATTATCCCCTCTGGTTGCCCCTCAAACATATTGCTGTAGAAAACAATCTTCCAATAAATCCACAAAAATCTTTCTAGTATGCAAATGACCAACCCACAATTTCCAGTCAATATCTGGAAAGTTAAAATCCCCCATTGCAGGACATTTTGATTTATTGGACCACTCTATTTCTTAGCACAATTGTTCATTGTACTCATGAGTCGTTAGGCCTATAACACACTGCTTCTCTCATTTTCCCTTTCCCAGTGCAAGTGTCACACCAAACTGACTCAACATAATACTGTCCACCCATGTCAACTGGATACTTCCTTAGATTTTATGTTTCTTAAATAACAGCATCATCCCTTCTCCCCTTCTATCCTGTCTATCCTTTCTGTACACATTATACTCCCCAAATTCCAATTCTACATTCCTTATCTCTGGGTGACACCAGGTCTCTGATATCCCAATACCATTAGCCTTTGATGTCTTCATAGCACCTCAAATTCATCAAATTTATTTACTGTACTCCTAGCATTGGTGTACATGCAAGTATACATGCACCTATTCCTACTCTTAGTTAGCTTAATGCAACCCACGTATTTACTTGTTCCATGTTGAATTCCCACAGGCCTTGAAATCCCCAGAACCTCGTTTTCCAGGTTTTTTTTTTTTTTTTTATGTGAACCCCAAACACGAGAGGTATTAGAACCTATAGTACTTAGTACCGTGCTTGGGTTGGAGGTTGAGAAGACGAAAGAAGATATTTGTTGACATTGGACTTGAACTTCTGTAGATTGTAATTTTCAGGAAATACATATGAAGGAAGGTTGTTCCAGAAAACGGCAGTTGAATGAATAAATGAGGAAGATGAAAAGTTGGTTCTGTGGATTTGAAGTTGGACAGTAAATGGATGTTGGCTGGTGGCGGCACGTGTTCGGACTGTTTTGAAAGAGAGAGCGGGAATTATAGAAGCCAATTCAGAAGAACAGTGCCCATGGAAATATCTGTAGAAGAGGCATGCAGCAGAAACAGTACGTCTATGAGAAAGCGAGTGGAGAGACTCTGTTAGAGATGAATCATTAATTGACCTAACTGCCATCTTCTGAATGGAATCAAGAAGCCTGAGAGAGGTTTTGGGGGCACCACCCCAAATGTGGGAACAATATTCCATGGCAGGGCGGATTTGCGATTTATACAGAGTGAGCAGCTGTTTGGAAGAAAAGTAACGCCGAGAGTGAAAGAGAAAACCAAGTTTTTTAGATGCAGAGGAAGCAATATTTGTAATGTGCTTGTGCCAAGAGAGATTAGAAGTCAGGGTAATCCCCAAAAGAGATATATCCTTTTGCCTAGAAATTGGAGTGTCACTGAAGATAAGCATAGGAGCAGAAGAATCCTTTTTGCGAGATATAAGACAAGACTGAGTTTTAGAAGGGTTGAAATCAACTAAGTTGTCTTTGCCCCACTGGAGAATTACCTGAAGATCGGCATTTAAGGAATTGGTAGCAGATTTTCGAGAAGTTGAAGCTGATTGAGCAGGGCAAGGTTTCTCAAAATGGAAAGTTGAATGCAATGTGCTATCATCGACAAAACTATGGATAGGATTTCCAGTCAATGGAAGAAGGTCATTGATATACAAGAGGAAAAGAGTGGGGGAAAGAACTGAACCTTGGGGGACACCGGCATTAGTGGAGAAGTTAGAAGACAGAGAGCCATCTACCATCACCCTCAGTGAGCGATCAGAGAGAAAACTGGATAACCAATTACTAAAAACAGTTGGCAAACCATAAGATGGAAGCTTGTTTAGAAGACCTTTATGCCAAACACGATCGAAAGCCTTTGAGATGTCAAGAGCAACTGCTTGTGTTTCACCGAACCTTTCCATTGAAGTAGTCCATAAATGGGTAACATAAGCCAGAATATCACCAGTGGATCGACACCGACGGAATCCATACTGGCGATCGTTGATAAGACGGAAGGTTTCTAGGTAGTTTAAGAGTTGGCGGTTAATTGATTTCTCCATTACTTTAGAAAGAGTAGAAGTAATTGCAATGGGACGATAATTGGATGGGAGGGATTTGTCACCCTTTTTAGGAACTGGCTGGATATGAGCAAATTTCCAAGCAGAAGGAAAAACACCTTTGGAATAAGAAAGTGAAAAAAGGCGGCAAAGAATAGGAGTAAGTTCAGGAGCACAGATTTTGAGAACAAGTGGAGAAATACCATCAGGACCTGGAGCTTTCTTAGCATCAAGATTCATCAAAATCCTTCTGATATCCTTTTGACGGAAGACCACAGGAGGCATTGAATGGACCGTGTTGGGAATGGTGGGAGGTGTTTTACCAAGTTCATTAATACATGAGCTGGAAGAAAAATGGGATGCTAGCAGGTCAGCTTTATCCTTGGCTGAAGTGACAACAGAACCATCTGGTTTGGACAGAGGTGGAAGCAGAGATGGGCAAAAGTTGCGGCCAATAGCTTTGGCAAGAGACCAGAATGCTCGGCTACCATTAGGGCAAGAAGCAAGTTTTCTACTCTTAGCCTGTTCAAACTCTAGTTTGGACTGATTAATAACTGCTTTACAATTGTTGCGAGCTTTGGTGTAGGCAGAAAATGAAACTGAAGAATTAGAAACAAGCCAATTACGATATGCAACATTCTTCTCTTGAACAGCCTTAGCACATTTATTGGAAAACCAAGGTTTAGATAAAGGACGAGATTTTAAAGTGGAGTGTGGGATAAAGGATTCCATTCCTGCAAGAATAATTTCAATGACACGATCTGAGCAAACGTTGACATCAGGAGTTTTGAAACAGTAATCCGACCAAGGAAAAGAAGAAAAGAAGTCTCGCAGGTCATCCCATTTTGCATTCTTGTAATGCCAAACAACACGAGGTTGGGAATAGCCATGAGATAAAGGTTCCATTGGAGAAGAGACAATCACCAAGTTGTGATCTGAAGTGCCTAAAGGACCTCTCACTTCGACCGTGTACTTAGAAGGGTTGTTTGTGAGAAAAAGATCAAGCGTATTGGCTGTATGATTCGGATTGTCCGGTATTCTTGTAGGTAAATGAACAATCTGTGCTAGGTCATTAGTAATTGCAAAAGCCTCAGCATCTCGACCTGCTGGGTCAGTGTGACTAGAAAACGGAAGCCAGCTGGAGTTGTGAACATTAAAATCACCAAGGAAAATTACCTCACTGTTAGGAAAGTTGGACTGGAGAAAGTCAAGTTGCAACGAGAGGAAGTCAAAGAGCTCCAAGTGATTAGTGGAGTTGGGAGAACGGTAGAGACAACAGATGAATTTGACACAATGAGGTAGAGAGATTTTAAGCCAAAGAAGATCAGAGAGGAGATTCCAAATTGCCAAGTCTCTGACAGGGAATATCAGAACGGACATATGCACAAGTACCACCTTTGAGGCGAAAGGAATCATACAGCGAATAATTTGGGCATCTGAGATGAACAGTAGTTGAATCAACCGATAACTGAGATTCTGTCAGAAAAAGTACATGGGGTTTGGCAGACTGCAAGTGGAAATGGACATCGTTGAGATTAGAATTGAGACCACGTATATTTGTGAAATGAATTAGGAAATCCTTGGGAGGTTTAGATCTTTTCGCAGATAAGCTTGTTCTATTAGTTTGACAATTCATGGTGTATTCAATAGTAAGAAAAAGTGGGTGGGACATGCTGTATGAAGTAATGAAATTTTTGGATATGGCGTACATGTGGGAAGAATATACCCAGATCCTTGACATAACGTGGCCTCGACAATGCTCCCCGCATACACACTACTCGGACTCCCTCCAGTCACTATCTGGCAGAGTAGAGGTAGCAAGATTATACACTAGCTGATCCGGAAGCCTCCTAGAGAGTTACCAATAGGTTCGGTCCGGTGTACTAACTAGCGGCCGGCCTGCGAAAACCGTTTTAGAGCTGTACCCTCGAAATGTAAGGAATATTGGATCTCGCCACAACGTTCATCATAACCTCAAAAGTCATCAATCATACTGCATGATGGAAGAGATAGGGAAGGGTTGACCGGAACTTAGCTCTAGAGACTAAACATGGGTTCCACCACTTCAAGCCTCCAATAAGCAAAGTGGTGGTATTTCACCGGTTGATGAGAGTCATCTACCACCTAGTACTGCCTGGTAACATAGAGGGGCGGCATTCCTCCATGTGGTGTGGGCGCCACACCTCGACCCCTGCTTACGTTGGTTCACACCTGGGTGGTCACCCACCATGTGCTTGTGCATGGAGGTTATACCCAGGATTACTAACAGTCCCACCATCGTGAAGGTGCAAGCAGAGGATTTGGTTGTCACAGACCGTCCGGACTTCGCCGAAATTGGGTCCACTTGACTTGAGTGTCACCCGAATATCAGTTCCATCAGCGTTTTAGACTCCCAGGTAGCAAGTACAGCTTGTCTGGCATATCTGAGAGAATGTCTGTGACAACCTCAAGGACCTAAGGTTGCTGCTCATTCCAATAGAAGCAGTGCAAGAATCACTTTCACCTTTGCCTGTAAAGGTGAAAGTGTGGCTACCGTAAATGTATTAGTTTGTGAATCCCTCCCCAAAGCTAGCAGTTTTCCGACCCACCTAACACTGCTTGATAGCAGCAAATATTCTTGCACCCTCTCTATTTAAGGGTATCCCATCTCTGTAGAAGCAGTCTCTCCTGTTAACAAGCACAGACCAGTCTGAAAAAAATTCTACCCCTTGAGCCCTGCACAATCTCTTCAGGGCCGAATTGATTGACAAGACTCTCAGTGTATATTTCCTCTTATCTTATCTGAGCAGAATTGCAGATACTTTCAAATTTAACCCTAACTTGCCACTTTTTTTCAACATTGATCTGTACTTTTTAAGTCAGTCTGCAGATCTCTTACTCTTAAGGTCATTAGTGCCAATGTGTACAACAATATTGCTTTTTGTGCCCTTAAAAGATATCTGCTGTACATTATCAACTTTGGCCCCAGGCAGACATATCCTGGTCCTGTTCTACCTATCCATTTTGCATAATATATTCCCCGTGTCCCTGACAATAGTCACTGACAATAACCAGCTCCTGTGGGACCAGTGCATCCTGCTTTGGAGATTGCCTCTGTGTTGCCTGATTCACAGGAGTGAGCTCTGGCATTGTGTTAGGCAGCTTGAGAGCTTGATGAGCACCTCATATTAATTTCTTCAAGGGCATCTATCCGACACCCCATACTCTCATAGATGCCCATCAGAATGCTGAGTTGGCACTTAATTTCTTCACAGTCTCTGCATGCACGCACGCATGCACGCGCGCGCGCACACACACACACACACCCCTCTTTTGGCTAGACCATGTCCTGTTCTAGACAGGTCTACAAAGATTTTACATTTCACACATTTTTTAGACTGTGATGCATTGGACAATCGCCCCATTTGTTTCTCCCCCGAGCCACAGTACTACTGCTACCGTTGCTTTGCTGCTCTAGTCTTGGGTCATGATTCTTTTTTAAGTACAATTTGATTAACAGTGAAATTTAATAAGATTAATAAATTTTTAATTGATTAATTGATAATACTATACTAAGCTAACAGATTTCTAATACGGTGCTATGTATTTCGCTATAAGCGAAATACATAGCACCATATTCTGAGGGCGCCTCCATAGCCAGGTGGACAGGAGCAGTAGTGTATAGCACACGCTTTTTGATTAGACCGGGGTTCGAGCCTGTGACCACCAAACACAGAGGATGCAGAAGGTCAGGGAATGACCACCACATATCCCCAGCCCGGATAAAGAGTGAGGGTTGGCGTCAGGAAGGTCATCCGGCCATAAAAATTTCATGCCAAAACAATAAAAACGCTGACCCTATATATATATATATAATGGGAAAAGGCGAGGACAAAAAAAAAAAAAAAAAAAAAGCTATGTATTTCGCTTATAGTTTTAAGTTAAATCTTACGCTATCAAGTTCAGGATATACGTTACGCTATTTGTATCGTATAACAAGGGTGGCAGTTTACGAATGGTAAAATGTATAGACACTAAGTATTAACTTTCAAAATCGCTATCTAAAATTCAAAATTAAACAAGGAACGGGACAAGGACTATAATGCTACTTATAGAAAATACTTTAATATATCAGGCTTATTTTCGAAGTTTACAGATGATACAAAGGTTGGCAGGGTTGTTAATGACAGTAATGGCAGTGTGCTACTGCAACAGGATCTAGATAATTTGGGAAGATGGGCTAAGAAGTGGCAACTGAAGTTTAACCTTGATAAATGCAAAGTACTGCATATGGGTAGAAGTAACCCCAGAGAAACGTTCCAACTGTGTGGTACTACACTTAAAGTGGTAGAAAATGAAAAAGACCTGGGAGTTATTGTGCAGTCAGATATGAAGTTTTCTGAGCAATGCAGACAGGTTGCCAGGGCAGGCCATGGGGTTTTGTCAATGATATATAGAAATTTAAATTAAGAAAAGACAGATGTAGAATAGATGTGCAGAAATTTCACTTTAGCTAACGGGTGGTTAATTGCTGGAACAGACTTCCATCTGTCGTTGTGGAAGTTGATAGGTTAAATAAATTTAAGGAGGAACTGGACAGGCATATGGAGAGAATGGTGTGATTTGTGTTTTTTTTTTTTTTTTGGCTGATGCTGCACAAGCTCATGCACTTGCTTTCTTGCATCACATGCCATTACTACTACTATAACAATTAAGTCAATAAAACGGCTATATATAAATAAAAACTTAGCGTTTGCCAGAGCTGCTAAATCTTGTCCAACACGTGGATAACCTCGTAACCAGTATCCCGAATGAAATTGTCCAGTGTCTTCTGTGTGACTAAATGCTAATGCTGAAAATATATTTTTATTGATTCTCATTATGGTTAAGCATATTGTGAGGCCCTTGGGGGATGTCTGACAGTGTGTGGGAAATGTTTTAATTCATTATATGGCTTGTAATAGTCTGGTGGTTTAGACAATTCCCCAAAATAAAAAAAAAATAAAAAAATAAAAAAATATTTTGACTGCTTCGTGGCTTTATTCATGAAAGTCTTATTGTAAATGATGATTGTTTTCTAACATCTAGTATTGTCAAGTGTCACAGATATTTGACAAGTCTGCTGTGTGGACTTTAAATGCTATAGCTGGAAATATGTTAATGTTGATTCTCATTATGGTTAAGCATATTGTGAGGCACATCATGGGATTTCTGACAGTGTGTGGGAAATGTTTTAATTCATTATTTAATTAATTCACAAGTTTTATTTAATTCACAAGTGTGTATGCGGGGAGCATTGTCGAGGCCACGTTATGTCAAGGATCTGGGTATATTCTTACCATATGTACACCATATCCAAAAATTTCATTACTTCATGCAGCATGTCCCACCCACTTTTTCTTACTATTGAATACACCATGAATTGTCAAACTAATAGAACAAGATTATCTGCAAAAAGATCTCAACCTCCCAAACACTTCCTAATTTCACAAATATACGTGGTCTCACTTCTAATCTCAACGATGTCCATTTCAACTTGCAGTCTGCCAAACTCCATGTACTTTTTCTGATAGAATCTCAGTTATCGGTTAATTCAACTACTGCTCATCTCAGATGCCCAAATTATTCGCTGTATGATTCCTTTCGGCTCAAAGGTGGTACTTGTGCATATGTCCGTTCTTGATATTCCCTGTCAGAGATTTGGCAATTTGGAATCTACTCTCTGTGATCTTCTCTGGCTTAAAATCTCTCTACCTCATTGTGTCAAATTCATCTGTTGTCTCTACCGTTCTCCCAATTTCACTAATCACTTGGAGCTCTTTGACTTCCTCTCTTTGCAACTTGACTTTCTCCAGTCCAACTTTCCTAACAGTGAAGTAATTTTTCCTTGGTGATTTTAATGTTCACAACTCCAGCTGGCTTCCGTTTTCTAGTCACACCGACCCAGCTGGTCGACATGCTGAGGCTTTTGCAATTACTAATGACCTAGCACAGATTGTTCATTTACCTACAAGAATACCGGACAATCCTAATCATACAGCCAATACATTTGGTCTTTTTCTCACAAACAACTCTTCTAAGTACACGGTCGAAGTGAGAGGTCCTTTAGGCACTTCAGATCACAACTTGGTGATTGTCTCTTCTCCAATGGAACCTTTATCTCATGGCTATTCCCAACCTCGTGTTATTTGGCATTACAAGAGTGCAAAATGGGATGACCTGCAAGACTTCCTTTCTTCTTTTCCTTGGTCGGATTACTGTTTCAAAACTTCTGATGTCAACGTTTGCTCATATTGTGTCAGTGAAATTATTCTTGCAGGAATGGAATCCTTTATCACACGCTCCACTTTAAAATCTCATCCTTTATCTAAACCTTGGTTTTCCAATAAATGTGCTAAAGCTGTTGAAGAGAAGAATGTTGCATATTAAGAGTGGGAGACCGGTGGAATTACTTAACAAGTACAGGTCACTGATGAAAAAAAGCCATGAATTATGGTTGAATTTGAAGGTGTCTGCAATTCGGACCAGACACGATAGGAGGGAGTATATGATGAGAGCCCTGTCGATCAATTCGGCCCTGGAAAGATTGTGCAGGGCTCAAGGGGTAGAATTTTTTTCAGACTGGTCTGTACTTGTTAACAGGAGAGACTGCTTCTACAGGGATGGGATACACTTAAATAGAAAGGGTGCAAGAATGTTTGCTGATGCTATCGAGGCACTGTTAGGTGGGTCGGAAAACAACTAGATTGGGGGGATACAAGGACTAATAAATTAACAGGAGCCACTGGCAGAGGAGAAAGTGATTATTGCACTGCTTCTATTGGAATGAGCAGCAGCCTGGAAAATAAGATGCAGGATATTTCAGAGACTGCTGGGAATCATGGGGGTACAAGTAAACACATGGGTTGTGTTAGGGTGGCTAAGAGGAAGAGCAGGTGCATGTATACTTGCGTGTACACCAATGCTAGGAGTTTAGTAAATAAATTTGATGAATTTGAGGTATTGCTCAAAACATCAAAGGCAGATATTGTTGGAATTTCAGAGACGTGGTGTCACACAGATATAAGGAATTCAGAACTGGAATTTGGGTAGTACAATGTTTACAGAAAAGATAGACAGGATAGGAAGGGAGGAGGGATTATGCTATTAGTTAAGAAACACATAAAATCCAAGGTAGTGAAGCCATTCGACATCGCTGGACAGTGCAGTGTCGAGTCAGTTTGGTGTGACATAAGCATTGGGAGATCAAAATTGAGACTAGGAGTGTGCTATAGGCCTAATAACTCTGATGAATATAATAAGAAACTGTACAGAGAAATAGAGTGGGCAAGTAAATCAGAGAGTCTTATAATGGGGGATTTTAATTTCCCAGATATTGACTGGAATTTGGGGGCTGATCACTCACACACTAGCAAGGCTTTTGTGGATTTATTGGATGATTGTTTTCTACATCAGCATGTTCGGGAGACAACTAGAGGGAGTAATACTCTTGATTTGATTATCAGTAGTGATTCTTCATGCATTAGGAATCTGCAGATAAATGAACCACTAGGTGGCAGTGATCACAGTGTTTTGAAGTGGGATTTGCTCAAAGATGTAGTTAACATTAGGGGTAAAGGGAAGGGGTATTGCTTTCGTAAAGACGACTACGATGAACTGAGACAGTATTTAAATTCTATACAGTGGGATGTTTGTTTGTTTGTTTGTTATTTGGTTTTTAGGAGCATTAGCAACTAAGGCCATATTGCTGTGGGATATGCGGTGGTCATTCCCTGACCTTTCCGTATCCTCCGTATTTGGTGGTGACGGACTCGAACCCCGGTCTAATCAAGAAGCGTGTGCTACGCACTGCTGCTCCTTCCCACCTGGCTATGGAGGCACCTACAGTGGGATCAACTGATGATGTTACCAACACCAAATTCAAAATGGGAAGCATTCAAAATGCTTACCTTGGAAGCTACTAGGCTTTACATACCAACTAAGAAATATTGTTCCAGGTTTAGGCCTAAATGGATGTCAGATGAACTAATGAGGCATATGGCAGAGAAGAAAAATGCATGGGATACATACAAATTAACACATGACACAGAAGCCTATGATAGATACAAGTTGATCTGTAACCAAGTTACAAAGGAGGTTAGGCAGGCGAAGGCAGATTATGAGAAATCCTTGGCAAGGGATGCGAAGAAAAACAGCAAAGAGTTCTTTACTTATGTAAACTCTAGAAGGAAGGGGAGGAATCAGATTGGTCCACTTGATATTGATGGGTCAACTGTTGATGATCCTGCTCAGGTAGCTAACAAACTAAATGAATATTTTGCATCGACATTCACACATGAGGAGTTATTCAGCGAGGGGAATGCCAGAGGTGTATTCAACTTTGTCAGTAAGCTTGAGAATCTTGTAATAACTGAGAGTAAAGTGGAGGAGAAATTTTTGAAGATAAACACAAGAAAGGCACCTGATGTGGATGGGATCTATCCAGTTATATAAAGGAGGCAGCAAAGGAAGTAAGCAAACCCTTAGCCATAATTATGAGAGCTTCCTTGAACTCAGGGGAGGTACCCACAGAGTGGAGAAGTGCAAATGTGACCCCAATTCACAAAGGAGGATCAAAGGCTGACACAAGTAATTATAGACCTGTGAGTTTAACTTCTGTTCCAGCATCATCTAGACAAGACTTCAGTTATAGCTTGGACACAGCATGGTTTTGTTAAGGGAAAGTCTTGCCTGACCAATTTGATTGGATACTATGATGCAGTCACAAAAGAACTGAATGCAGGGAATAACTTTGATATTATATACTTGTATCTTAGAAAGGCTTTTGATACTGTTGCACATGGAAGACTGCTGCACAAATTGGAGCAGTGTGGCATTGGAGGCAAATTGCTGCTATGGATAAAGGGGTGGTTGAGGGGGAGAAGGCAGAGTGGTAATCAATGGACACTGCTCATCGTGGAATAATGTTATTAGTCGAGTCCCTCAGGGTTCAGTATTGGGTCCTTTATTGTTTTCTGTATTTATAAATGATATTGATGATGGTATATCAAGCTTAATGTCCAAGTTTGCAGACAATACGAAGGTTGGCAGGGTTGTCAAGAACACTACTGACACTATGCTGCTGCAACAGGATCTGGAAATGTTGAACAGATGGGCTGAGAGGTGGCAAATGAAGTTTAACATTAACAAATGTAAAGTACTACATACGGGAAACAGCAACCCCAGAGCAACGTATCAACTCTGGTACTACACTGACAGTGGTAGAGAATGAAAGGGACCTGGGGGTGGTTGTGCAGGCAGATATGAAGTTCTGTGACAGTGCAGACGGGCTTCAAGAGTAGCTCATGGAGTATTGTCAATGACTGGAGTACTGTATACAGTTCTGGAGGCCGCATTTGAAGAAGGATGTAGAGCTGCTGGAACGAGTACAGAGAAGGGCAACAAGATTAGTGAATGGAACAAAGGGGTGCTCTTACGAAGAAAGGCTTAAGTTTTGCGAATTGCAGTGTCTGGAGGCTAGGCACCAGCGAGGTGATCTGATAGAGGTGTACAAAGCCTTGAATGGTTTGAGCATGCTCAATGCTGATGGGATTTTTCCTCTTGCTCAGAATAATCACCTGAGAGGGCATAAATTCAAATTGAGGAAAGACAGATGTAGGATAGATGTGCGGAAATTTGCCTTTAACCAGCGGGTGGTTGGTAGGTGGAACAGACTTCCATCCCTTGTTTTGGAAGTTGATAGCCGAAATAAGTTTAAGACTCAGCTGGACAGGTATTTCGAACGAACAGAGGGGTGAAGTGGAAGTGGTTATTTTTTATTTATTTATTTTTTTTTTTTTTTTTGGCTGATGCTGCATAAGCTTGCTTTCTTGCATCAAATGCCTCTGCTAATGCTACATCTTAATTGACTTGTTTCTAATTCTCCATTTTCATTGTCTGCCTACACCAAAGCTCACAACAATTGTAAAGCAGTTATTAATCAGTCCAAACTAGAGTTTGAACAGGCTAAGAGTAGAAAACTTGCTTCTTGCCCTAATGCTAGCCGAGCATTCTGGTCTCTTGCCAAAGCTGTTGGCCACAACTTTTGCCCATCTCTGTTCCCACCTCTGTCCAAAACAGATGGTTCTGTTGTCACTTCAGCCAAGGATTAAACTGACCTGCTAGTCTCCCATTTTAATTCCAACTCATGTATTAATGATCTTGGTAAAACACCTCACACCATTCCCAACATGCTCCATTCAGTGCCTCCTGTGGTCTTCCGTCAAAAGGATGTCAGAAGGATTTTGACGAATCTCGATGCTAAGAAAGCTCCAGGTCCTGATGGTATTTCTCCACTTGTTCTCAAAACCTGTGTTCCTCAACTTACTCCTATTCTTTGCCACCTTTTTTCACTTTCTTATTCCAAAGGTGTTTTTCCTTCTGCTTGGAAATTTGCTCATATCCAGCCAGTTCCTAAAAAGGGTGACAAATCCCTCCTATCCAATTATCGTCCCATTGAAATTACTTCTACTCTTTCTAAAGTAATGGAGAAATCAATTAACCGCCAACTCTTAAACCACCTAGAAACCTTCCATCTGATCAATGATCACCAGTATTGATTCCGTCAGTGTTGATCCACTGGTGATATTCTGGCTTTTGTTACCCATTTATGGATAAATTCAATAGAATCACAAGTTCAGTGAAACACAGAGTTGATCTAGACATCTCAAAGGCTTTCGATCGTGTTTGGCATAAAGGTCTTCTAAACAAGCTTCCGTCTTATGGTTTGCCAACTGTTTTTACTAATTGGTTATCCAGTTTTCTCTCTGATCGCTCACTGAGGGTGATGGTAGATGGCTCTCTGTCTTCTAACTTCTCCACTAATGCCGGTGTCCCCCAAGGTTCAGTTCTTTCCCCCACTCTTTTCCTCTTGTATATTTATGACCTTCTTCCATTGACTGGAAATCTTATCCATAGTTTTGCCGATGATAGCACATTGCATTCCACTTTCCATTTTGAGAAACCTTGTCCTGCTCAGTCAGCTTCAATTTCTTGAAAATCTGCTACCAATTCCTTAAACGCTGATCTTCAAGTAATTCTCCAGTTGGGGCAAAGAGAATTTAGTTTATTTCAACCCTTCTAAAACTCAGTATTGTCTTATATCTCGCAAAAAGGATTCTTCTGCTCCTATGCTTATCTTTAGTGAAACTCCGATTTCTAGGCAAAATGATATATTTCTTTTGGGGATTACCCTGACTTCTAATCTCTCTTGGCACAAGCACATTACAAATATTGCTTCCTCTGCATCTAAAAAACTTGGTTTTCTCTTTCGCTCTCGGCGTTACTTTTCTTCTAAACAGCTGCTCACTCTGTATAAATCGCAAATCCGCCCTGCCATGGAATATTGTGCCCACATCTGGTGTGGTGCCCCCAAGACATCTCTCAGGCTTCTTGATTCCATTCAGAAGAGGGCAGTTAGGTTAATTAATGATTCATCTCTAACAGAGTCTCTCCACTCGCTTTCTCATAGACGCACTGTTTCTACTGCATGCCTCTTCTACAGATACTTCCATGGGCACTGTTCTTCTGAATTGGCTTCTGTAATTCCCACTCTCTCTTTCAAAATAGTCTGAACACGTGCCGCCTCCAGCCAACATCCATTTACTGTCCAACTTCAAACTCACAGAACCAACTTTTCATCTTCCTCGTTTATTCTTTCAACTGTCGTTTTCTGGAATAACCTTCCTTCATACGTATTTCCTGAAAATTACAATCTACAGAAGTTGAAGTCCAATGTCAACAAATATCTTCTTTCGTCTTATCAACCTCCACCCAAGCACGGTCCTAAGTACTATAGGTTCTAATACCTCTCGTGTTTGGGGTTTAAATAAAAAAAACATATATATATATATAATGAATTAAATGAAATTAGTCACTCTCCCAAGTCTACCGTCCTCAGTTCGGCCACCCAGAAAATTATTTTTAGGCTTAATGTAGCTGAGTGGTCAGGAGCGAGACGCTTTAACACACTCACGCTTTGAGTGGACCATGGTTTTCAAGTTTTTTAACTGCTAAATACAATTAATAACTGTATTCATGATTTATTGTAAACCTCTCTGACCTGGTCGTCATGGTGGAGTATAAACAAGTACTTTTTTATATAGCTAAACTTTCTTAAAATCCTATTATTTTTTATTTATTATTTATGTTTGAATAACTATTTTATGTAGTAATTTATCAATATAGTTATTTAAATTTTTTTTTTATTGTTATTTGTGGTTACTGTAATTCTTTAAATGATGGTACCAGATATTTGTTTTTTAATAATACAGTCAAACTTCATTATAATGAGATCCAATGGACTGAAGAATATTGCTTGTTATTACTGTTACCGATTATATCCGTTATTGTAGTCTGTACGTTATTTTGCTTTTACTCATTATATCCGTTATTGTAGTCTATATGTTATTTTGCTGTTATTGATTACATTTGTCATGAACACAGACACACAGATATATACAGTATATACGTATGAAAAAGGGATAAATATAACAATGAATAATGACAGCTCATGATTACACGATTAATAATTTTTTCGATATATTTATGCACTCTATAAATAATTTCATTATTAAAATTACAATAAAATGTTTTGATATTATACATTGTTTTTATTTTTTAAAGTCTTCCAATGTAATGTTTTTTTAAATTTCTTTTAAGGTGAAATTTATGAGCAATGGCTTCCATTTTACTGAGATAAAATCAAAATTCAGGATCAATGTTATTGTTTTATAAACAAAGAATGAGTTTTTAAAGCAGTTTGTCTCTCTGATCGACACTACATTAACACTCATTGGACACTCACTACCATTTTCTTCCTCACTGTCGTCTTTTTCTCTAACAGCTTTCAGAGTGTGCTCGTCTGCTGGCATTTTAGCAGTCATGAGATTGTTGTTGTGCCTGGTCTCATAATCATCCACATACACCAACCCAGTATGCAAGTTATGTTTCTTCAACCACGTTGTTAATGGAATTTTGTTATCATTTTCTTCAGAGTGTCTATCGGCTTCTGTGGGTTTTGGTTTTGCCTTATTAAAAGATTTTTTGATGATCTGTGATGTGACCTTATCTTATGCCTCACTCGCAGATTGGATGGCATCAGTAACTGAAATTTGAAATTTTTCCTTTCTTTCAGTGGATTCTATAGTTTCTAATATTAAAAGTTTTCTGAAATGGCATTTAAAGCTTCTAATAAGTACTTGTTAACAGGAGATTTTGCTTCTACAGGGATGGGCTACACTTAAATAGAAAGGGTGCAAGAATATTTGCTGATGCTATCGAGGCAGTGTTAGGTGGGTCGGAAAACTGCTAGCTTGGGGGGAGACAAAGACCAATAGATTGACAGTAGCCACTGGCAGAGGTGAAAGAGATTCTTGCACTGCTTCTATTAGAATGAGCAGAAGCCTGAAAAACAAGATGCATGGTATTTCAGAGACTACTGGGAGCCATTGCGGTACAAGTAAACACATAGCTAAGAATAGAAACAGGTGCAGGTATACTTGCGTGTACACCAACGCTAGGAGTTTAGTAAATAAATTTGATGAATTTGAGGTATTGTTCAAAACATCAAAGGCAGATATTGTTGGGATATCAGAGATGTGGTGTCACACAGATATAAGGGATGCAGAACTGCAATTTTGGGAGTACAACGTCTACAGAAAGGATAGACAGGATAGGAAGGGGGGGAGGGGTTATGCTATTAGTTAAGAAACACATAAAAACCAAGGAAGTGAAGCCAGTCGACATCGCTGGACAGTGCAGTGTTGAGTCAGTTTGGTGTGACATAAGCATTGGGAGATCAAAATTGAGAGTAGGAGTGTGCTATAGGCCTAATGACTCTGATGAGTATAATAAGGAACTGTACAGGGAAATAGAGTGGGCCAGTAAATCAGAGAGTCTTATACTGGGAGATTTTAATTTCCCAGATATTGACTGGAATTTGGGGGCTGGTTACTCACACACTAGCAGGGCTTTTGTGGATTTATTGGATGATTGTTTTCTACATCAGCATGTTCGGGAGGCAACTAGAAGGACTAATACTCTTGATTTGATTATCAGCAGTGATTCTTCATGCATTAAGAATCTGCAGATAAATGAACCACTAGGTGGCAGTGATCACAGTGTGCTGAAGTGGGATTTACTCAAAGAGGTAACTACCATTAGGGGTAAAGGGAAGGGTTATTAGGGTTATTGCTTCTGTAAAGGCGACTATGATGGACTGAGACAGTATTTAAATTCTATACAGTGGGAGCAACTGATGATGTTACCAACAGCAAATTCAAAATGGGAAGCATTCAAAGAACTTATCTTGGAAGCTACTAGGCTTTACATACCAACTAAGTAATATTGTTCAAGGTTTAGGCCAAAATGGATGTCAGATGAACTAATGAGGCATATGGCAGAGAAGAAAAATGCATGAGATACTTACAAATTAACACATGACACAGAAGCCTATGATAGATACAAGTTGATATGCAACCAAGTTACAAAGGAGGTTAGGCAGGTGAAGGCAGATTATGAGAAATTTTTGGCAAGGGATGCAAAGAAAAACAGCAAAGAGTTCTTTACTTATGTAAACTCTAGAAGGAAGGGAATGAATCAGATTGGTCCACTTGATATTGATGGGTCAACTGTTGATGATCCTGCTCAGGTAGCTAACAAACTAAATAAATATTTTGCATCGACATTCACATATGAGGAGTTATTCAGCAAGGGGAATGCCAGAGGTGTATTCAACTCTAGCAGTAAGCTACAGAATCTTGAAATAACTGTGAGTAAAGTGGAGGAGAAACTGCTGAAGATAAACACAAGAAAGGCACCCTGGGTGGATGGGATCTATCCAGTTATATTAAAGGAGGCAGCAAAGGAAGTAAGCAAACCCTTAGCCATAATTATGAGAGCTTCCTTGGACTCAGGGGAGGTACCCATAGACTGGAAATGTGCAAATGTGACCCCAATTCACAAAGGAGGATCAAAGGCTGACACAAGTAATTATAGACCTGTGAGCTTAACTTCTGTTCCAGGAAAATTAATGGAGGCACTGGTTAAAGAAGCACTGCAGGATCATTTAGACAAGACTTCAGTTATAGCTCAGACACAGCATGGTTTTGTTAAGGGGAAGTCTTGCCTGACCAACTTGATTGGATACTATGATGCAGTCACAAAAGAACTGGATGCAGGGAATAACTTTGATATTATATACTTGGATCTTAGAAAGGCTTTTGATACTGTTGCACATGGAAGACTGCTACACAAATTGGAGCAGTGTGACATTGGAGGCAAATTGCTGCTATAGATAAAGGGGTGGTTGAGGGGGAGAAGACAGAGAGTGGTAATCCATGGACACTGCTCATCGTGGACTAATGTTTTTAGTGGAGTCCCTCAGGGCTCAGTGTTGGGTCCATTATTGTTTTCTGTATTTATAAATGATATTGATGATGGTATATCAAGCTGAATGTCCAAGTTTGCAGACGATACAAAGGTTGGCAGGGTTGTCAAGGACACTACTGACACTATGCTGCTGCAACAGGATCTGGAAAGGTTGAGCAGATGGGCTGAGAGGTGGCAAATGAAGTTTAACATTGACAAATGTAAAGTACTACACATGGGAAACAGCAACCCCCAGAGCAACGTATCAACTCTGTGGTACTACACTGACAGTGGTAGAGAATGAAAGGGACTTTGGGGTGGTTGTGCAGGCAGATATGAAGTTCTCTGAGCAGTGCAGACGGGCGGCAAGAGTAGCTCATGGAGTATTGTCAATGATATACAGGAATTTTTCCAGCAGGGATAAGGAGGTGATTATTCCCTTGTATAAGGCAATGGTCAGGCCATACCTAGAGTACTGTATACAGGTCTGGAGCCTCATTTCAAGAAGGATGTAGAGCTGCTGGAACGAGTACAGAGAAGGGCAACAAGATTAGTGAATGGAACAAAGGGGTGCTCTTACGAAGAAAGGCTTAAGTTTTGCAAATTACAGTGTCTGGAGACGAGGCACCAGCGAGGTGATCTGATAGAGGTGTATAAAGCCTTGAATGGTTTAAGCATGCTCAATGCTGATGGGATTCTTCCTCTAGCTCAGAAAAATCACCTGAGAGGGCATAAATTCAAATTGAGGAAAGACAGATGTAGGATAGACGTGCGGAAATTTGCCTTTAGCCAGCGGGTGGTTGGTTGGTGGAACAGACTTCCACCCCTTGTGATGGAGGTTGATAGCCTAAATAAATTTAAGGCTCAGCTGGACAGGTATTTTGAACGAACAGAGGGGTGAAGTGGAAGTGGGTTTTTTTTTTTTTTTTTTTTTTGGCTGATGCTGCATAAGCTTGCATTCTTGCATCAAATGCCTCTGCTAATGCTAAATGCTAATAACGCCTTGAACCATAGGTTGGAGAACAGAAGTTGAGTTCAGTGGGAATAATATGTTTGATTTTGATTAGATTGCGAAGAATGCGATATGATAGGCAATTGTCTAAAATCAAAAAAAAATTTTCCTTTCTTTTTTTTTTTTTTTTCTCTCTCTAAGTCCAAGTTTTCGCTCTCTGTCCAAGTTACACAATTCTTCAAAAATTGATATCTATGCTTTTTTTTTGTTATCTTGGTATATTACTGGAAGCTTTTTAATGTTTTCAAAGCATCTTCTTGGATTTGCCATTACTAAGAGTTTTCTTTTTTCAGCTCCCCTAATATTTGAGCAAATCAGACCAGTTACTTCCTCTTTTTATTATTTTTATCCTCTGCACTTTTCACTTTTAATCTCGTGGGTCATGTAGGTGACAATCGGTAAAAATTTCACTTTCAAAGGAAACCTTTTATATTTGGCCACACATTTTCAATCTAATCATTACTCAGTTCTTTGTTGATGCCACTGGATTTGCCATTTGTCTTACCATAAACAATATTATTTCTTTTTGTGAATCTGTCAATCCCCTGTTATTGCAAACAAAATCTGCATATTAAGTTGATGTGCCAGTTTTTTAGCTTTTAATTTTAGTTACACTGAAAAGAATCTTGTCTAGATCACTTTTATCATACCTACACAACTTTTTTTGAAAGCACTATTAATTCTTTCCCGCTTTTTACAAATGGCTGACACAATTGATGAGTTTAGTCTTAACATTTTGCAAATGGATGCATAGCTTGTTCCATACTCTAAGTCACAAATAATATTTACTTTCTCTCTGATTGTTAGAATTTTTTTGTTGGTTGCCATTTCAAGGTGAAAAAAGAACTGGATTTAAAGCAGCACAAAAACTTAAAACTTAACACAAGCAGAATTATTTTTAAAAATTCCAAGTGTTTCTTCCAAGTTTTAAAGAGATATGTTCACACACAAAGTTTGAAGTTGTACTGAATCCTTCATTTCTACTGAATCTGAAAGCTGGATATTTCATATGATCCAGAAAAATTTGATTAGTTAATTTGCTGGGTAATTTCTCTCCCTATGTATTCTTAAAATCCATAACAATAGGGAAGAAGCCATCTATATCAAGGGTCCACCATTTTATCAAAACCTTTACTCTTCTGAACCGCCTAAGGTCACAGAACGTGAAATTAATGACCTCATCAGGGATCTCGAAATGCCAAAGAATAATGGAGAGCTTTTGGCCCGAGGCTACAACAGTGGAATCATCTAGATCACTCTGTGAAAGGGACAATATTTCATACTCGAAATAAAGACCATGATAAATTCCATCAAACAGAAAGCGAACTCACTGTTTGTATGGAGTTGATGGTCTAATGGCAGCAATGAAAATGAGGCACATTCTCAAAGAATGAACACTATTTATAGATGCTTCTAAGGTTAGCCTTAAGGCTGTTATTACACAATGGAAATATGCTGCCTTCAATACCTTTTGCATATGCCATCCAAAAAAAAAAAAAAAAAGAAACATACACAAACATGGAGAACATCCTCTTAGGTGTACACTATCAGAAGTATGAGTGGCAGATATAAAAGAAGTATGAGTGGCAGATATGGTGATTTAAAGGTAATTGCCATTTTATTAGGACTACAAAAAGGTTACACTAAGTGTTGTTGCTTTCTCTGTGAGTAGGATAGTCTTGTCAAGTATATACACTTTGAGAAGTGGAGTTGGCCTCAACAAAAATCATTAACACCTGGAATGAAGAACGTAGCATTTGAACCACTGGTAGATCCAAATAAAGTTTTACTTCCACCACCACATCAAACTGGAGCTCATGAAAAATTTAGTGAAGGCTTTGGAGGTGAGCAGTCCTGCATTCATATACTTGCTAGAGAAATTCCCAAGAGTTAGTACAGAGAAGATTAAGGGAGGTGTTTTCATTGGTCCACAGATACGGCAACTTTTTAAAGACGAACAGTTTGAATGTGTCAGTAATAGCGAGAAATCAGCGTGGAAAGCTTTTCGAAATGTTTCAACTGGTTTTCTAGGAAATGTTAAAGCCAGCAATTACAAGCAGCTTGTGGAAGATCTCATTACTTCTTACGAAAAACTGGACTGCAACATGACATTGAAGATGCTACATTTATTGCACTCACTCTTGGATTTCTTCCTGCCAAACTGTGGTGCTATCAGTGATGAACACTTCCATCAAGACATCGCAACGATGGAATAAAGATACAAAAGCAAATGGAGTGTCATCATGTTAGCCGATTATTGTTGGATGGCGAAAAAGGTTGCTCCCGAAGCTGAATACAAGCGAAAGGCGAAAAGGTCCCATGTTTGATATAGGTATGTTCTTAGCTAGATCTTACTGCCATATAAATAAAAATTACATTGTATAATATTAGAAACTACCTTTTTTTTTCCCCTTTCGAAAATGAGAGCCAATCTACCGTTTTAAGCAGTATTTCCATGTTTACCACCCCAAAATCTATAAAGTAAACTTATTTTTATGCCAATGACGAGAAATGACCCAAAATTTGTTCTTCAGAGTTATAAATGGGTTTGACCGGATTTGTTTAAGATTGAATGCAATTAACCTTATTATAAACTTTATCATCATTGTTGATAACAGTAGATGTTTCGAAAATTTATTACTGAAAAAAGATTACTTCAATTTGTTTAGAAAATAATGTCCTTTGAAATTAAAGTGAACGTTACTGACACAGAATTTGTAGTAGTTGAAAATTGTGCTGCGTGGGATACAAATGCAGTCATATTGAAGGTAAGGTTGATATTACTTGATTTATTTAGTTTTTCCTTTTTTTTATACAACTAATAATCTTTTTCTGTGGTTCTTTTATGATTGAATATTGATCAATTAATTTATTATTCTTAATAAAGTAAAATTCTCATTATGAAATTATTTGACTATTGCTATGTAAACTTTCATACATAGGGATATTTAGATACAGCAGGCCCTCGTTATAACGTGGTTCACTATAATGCTGATTCACTATAATGCTGTTCTTATATTATAACCCATATCTCACCTTAATGCTGTTACAACTCACTATAATGCTCTTTTATCAGCATACAGATCGAATTTTTGGCATGTTTAATGAAAACATTTCATCTGATGCAGTCAATAGCTTGAAAATGAATAACCAAGTTTCACACACTGACTTGCAAAATTTTCACACGCTCAGTGAAAATTTTCTCCCACGCTAATTTAATTGCACTGTGGTGACTTCTTACATAGTTCCAAGATTAACATTTTAAAAAAAATCACGTATATTGCTTGTAATATTTGCATTATATTAATTTATCCGAAGTCTAGTCATCGCTCGGTACAGTGTTAGGCATTGTCCGTAATGGACAGTTTACTCAAACATTGTATCATAATTAATGCAACGCATTACATTTTCGAAGATTAATAATGGCGGATAACAATTAAAAAGGAACAACGTCTGGACACAGTATGAAGCCTACTAAGGTAAGAAAAAGACTGAATTTGAAAATTAAATTATATGTTTTGAAGCGAATTGATTCCATTCAATGACAAGTGGATGTGTGCAATAATTTAGGACTGGCAGGGTCAACTGTAAGAATAGTTACAAAAAATAAAGAATTAATTTTAGCAGTGGGAAAGACAGCTGTTCCACTGCAAGCAACTAGACTGGATATTGTAATTGAAATGGAGAGACTTCTAAATAATTTTATTGAAGATAATATCCAATGCACAATTCTGTTAAGTTAAATATTATTAAAGAAAAAGCGATAAGCCTATATAATGATCTGAAGAAAGCTCACCTTTAAAAAAAATGTGGAACCATTTAAAGTTAGTAAGGGCTGGCAAGATAGATTTAAAATCTAGGGAGAAGCTGCAAATGCAGATCAAGAAGGAGCCGAAACTTTCAAAGAAGAACTAAAAATTATTGAAGAGTGGTGTTAAACTTCTCAACAAGATTTTTAACATAGATGAAACAGAACTTTTTTGGAAACAAATGCCTAAAAGAAGTTTCATATCGAAAGAAGAAAAAAAAAACATGCTAGGCTTCAAAGTTGCAAAGGATCGGTTCTTTATTGTTGGGTGGTAACACTGCAGGGATTTTAAAGTAAAACCCCTTTTAGTTTACTAGGAAAATGGCCCAAGTACAACCCAAAATCGACCAAAGTTATGCAAACTCAGCAGCCCAGGGCCATCGGATTAATAAATTCCTGATTTTAATTGACATTTTAAGTTTAATTTTTATATATAATGTAGTTACTTATGACATAATTATATATGTATGTAATGGAGAATATTTTATATGTACAAAATTTTAATATTAAATATTTGACCGACATTTGTGCATCTTTTAGCTACCGTTTAATATTGATTAGGAAATATCCTATGGCATAGACCGCGACTCACAAATGCATATGTTACATTCCAAGAATACTGTAAAATGCAGGATTCTGTAAATGCTGAACCATATAACAAAATATTATTAAAAATTCTAATTTAATATTAGTAGTAGTGGCAAAATCACGCAAGAAAGCAAGCTAATTTAGCAGCCATTTCACTTGCCCATAATAGAATCAAATGGAATTTTGTTTGAATAATCAGTAACACTCTGGCTGAAAGCAAAGTTTTGCACATCTATCTTGCCACCAACCTTTTCTAATTTAAATGTATATTTCCTTGTTTCTGTTTATTTGAGAAAGAGTAAGAATACTGTCAGCATTTTACTCAATCCATTTGAGGGCTGAAACACTTCAGTCAGGTCTCTTGCTGGTGCCTAGTTTCTACACCCACATTTTACTGAACTTAAGTCTTGAACTAAAGAAGTGAGTACTATTTCAACTTAGATATTGAAATAGTTTAAGGAAATAATGCTGTGCTTTGTTAGAGAGAAATTTATAATGCAGTTTAGCATTATTTCTGAACCTCAAGACTTTCTTGATAAGGATAACCTTTTATGTTCCTGACTAACTTCGTTGCTCTTCACTGCACTCATTTCTGCAGACCTTCCTTGTTCCTTAAATTAGCTCTGGAACCTGTATGCAATATTCAAGATGTGGCCTTACCATTTCTTTATATAAAGTGATAATGAGCCCTTATCCCTCCTGGCAAAATTTCTTCACATAATTTAGAGAATCCCATGAGTCGTCCTAGCAGCCTGTCTGCACAGCTCAGATAACTTTGTGTCATGTCTTGTCTTTTCTTTTCTGATATAACTGTATAACATACAGTTAGTTTGATATACTGGAATTAATGCTACCCAAAAGCAGTACCTTGCATTTTTCAATGTGAAACCTTGATTGCCACATTTCAACCCACCTACCTAATTTTCTAAGGTTTTGTTGGAGTAGCATACTCTGATTACTGTCATTAACCAACTGCACAACTTTTAGCATCTGAGAACTCAGTTTAGACATTAAACTTGATATGACTTCATCAGTATCATTAATAAATATTGAAAAGAGTAAGTGGCTATCACCAAACCCTGAGGGACTCAACTAATAACATTTGTCCACAAAGAGGAATGGTGATTAATCAGATTGGTCAGGCAAGAACTCTGCTTAACAAAATCCATGATGTATTTGCCAAGGTGATCCTGTGTTACTTCTTTACCCATTGAATCCATTATTTTCCCCATCACAGAAGTCAAGTTAACATGTTTGTGATTTTCCACTGTACTCTCTGATTCCCCCTTTACAAACAGGAGAGATATTTGCATATCTGTAGTCTGTTGGTATCTCTGCTGATTCCGTAGCCAGGTGGGCAGGAGCAGCAGCACATAACACACACTTCTTGATTAGACCAGGGTTCGAGCCCGTGCCCACCAAATACGGAGGATGCAGAAAGGTCAGGGAATGACCACCGCATATCCCCGGAGCAATATGGCCTTAGTTGGTAATGCTCCTAAAAAACAAATAACAATAACAATCTACTGATTCTAAGAACCCTCATTTAATTATGGCACAAGTTTGCACATCTCTTTTGCTGCTGCTTTTGATATAATTGGATAGATTTCATGATGCTGCCAGGTACCTTATTTACTTTAAGCTTCCAGTTATCAGAAAATCATTTAGCTCTCAACTATTACTTGATATAGTTCTGAAATTTCCATGCTAAAAAATTTCTTAATATTTGAATATAGATGCAAAATACTTATTTTTTTTGTCAACATCCTGAACAGCGTAATCAATAGTGAAGAATTCCTATCCAATGGACCAGTGTGATTCAACCTTCCCTTTTAGTGTTAACATGTGCAAAGCATTCCTTACTACTTTTTCATTGCACTCTTAGCCAGAAATCTTCATAGCTGCGTTAGCATGTCTGGGAATTATTCCCAGATTAATTTGATTATGGACTAGTTTTATGTATACTCTGTGTTCCTGACAATTTACAACCATGCCATGGATTTTTTTTCCTTCTCTGCCTCTCATCTGGCATCATTAGGACTAAACCTTGAAAATATTTCTTAATTGGTATAAAAATCTTAGTTTCTCCCCTGAAAGCTTCATATTTAGCATTTGTATTTGATAACATCATTATAAGTTAGTCCCACTAAAAAGAATTTAAAACTATCAAAGACTGTTGTAATCACCTTTATGAGAACAAAATCCCTTCTGTTTACCCTTGACAGTAGTTATATCTTTAAATATATCCATCTTGAATTCATTATTATCATTGCCACCTAGTAGTTTACTCACATGGCGATTCTTAATACATGAAAATCATTGCTTATATCAAATATATACTATTTCTTTCTCTTTTGCCTCTCCATCATGTCTGCATAAAAGACATTTATTCATTAAATCTCAAAATGTTTTGATGAGTGTGTGCCTAACCCACAAGTTCTAATCAAAAAAAAAAAAAAAAAAATCCCCACAATATGATATTCTGATTTATTGGCTCAGGCTGTCATTTTATTTATGACAGTCATTTTGCATATAATATACTCCTCTGTTATTTTTGTTTTCACTGTTTGTCCCCAGCCTTGTTCAACATTACACTAATGATCTGTATCAGTTGGATGCACTGTTTTTAAAATCTGTATGATTCTTATTATCCCTTGTTTCTCCTTTCTGTACAATTTTCAATTACTGTATTCAAATTCTGCATGTAATGAATTATCTCACACTTATCAATGAATTATCTCACACTTATCAATGAATTATCTCACACTAAACTTATCAAATTTATTTTCTATATTCCTAGCATTAGTGTATATGTGCCTGCCTGATTATTTCCAAAAACATTTTCTCAGCTGCTTCATGTTCCCACAGAAGATATGTAAGAACCAATTTCACCTCTGCTTGAGCTGCTGTTACATTGTTAGTCTGCATATCCTCCCATAGTAGCAGTTTAATGATTCACCTAATACTGTCTGATAAGCATCAGCAAATATTCTTTCACCACTTTTATTTAAGTGAATCCCATCCCTGTGAAATCTGTCCCTCCTGTCAACATATACTAGAAAAATTCTTCCTGATGGAATCTCTAGCTGATTTGATTGAAAAAGTTCTTAAAATATACTCCAACCTGTAATACCTGGGAAATATTCTGAAACTTTCAAATTACAAAAATTTATGGTGATTTTATATTTAAATTTCTTAATCATGATAGCAGAAAATCTAGTAAAAATTAAAATTTAAAATGGTGAGTGGAACTTGCTCTCACAGATTGTTTTTAAACTGTGTGATAATTGATTAGTGATGAAGTATTCATCTACGAAAAGCTTCAGCTTCTGTAGAATTAGATTGCTTAAAATATATTTTTTATAATATAGATACTTATTTGTTTAGTATGAAATTGAGGAATGGTGAGATTGTGTATTTTATTTTATTTTTGCTTGTCCTTTGACAACTATGAAGAATTCAGCACTAATTTTCTATCAAGTAAAATACATCATTGTGCTTTTCAGAAACAAAATATACCAGATTGAAGAATTCAATCTGGTATATTTTGTTCCAATGACTAGGAACATTGACTAGATGATTATAAAAATAAGCATATCAAGAAAAGCTATGTTTATGTCATGGGCTACAGAGTTATGGAATACTTTTCATCCTGAGTGCAGGCATTTTCACATTTGGCCCTTGATGTCAAGCGAATTGTGACCAGTAGATTTATCTGTTTGATTTTTCACTGAGCGATCTCTGTAGAGCGACCAGTAGTTCGTTTTTAAGTTCCCACATTTTCTAAAACTTCATTTGATAGAAGCTCTTCTAACAAAAAGTTCTTGTAGAGAGAGAGAAAGTAAAGCCACCTTTCTTTATATTTTTATTTATTAACTACTAATCCCTATGTGTCTCTGCCTGGTCACACCAGGCACTGCTCCTGCCTCCCCCTGGCATGGCTGGAAACTTTGGCAGAAAAGTTGATCTATCAAAAACTAAAAGGAGCAAATATGGAAAATATTGATTCCCTCTTTAGAGTCGAGACAAGCTTGTGGCCAGAGAAAGAAATTGACCATGACACATTGCAACCAAAGAGGTTTAAAATAAATTCCTCAGCAACAGACTTCCCTTCATTTTTAATATTGCACTCACTATTAGACCAGCCTCTCAGTAAGCTATCCCCCTTCCTTATCCAGAAATACCTGGAAAGTATTGCAGGGTCTCCCAAGATGGTTAAGAGACTGCAGTCAGGGGACTTATTTCTGAAAACTGTAAACCACAAGAATTCGGAAAAATTTCTACATCTGACAAATTTTCCTGGAATTCCAGTGAGAGTATCTCCCCATGCAACCCTAAATGCATCTAAGGGTGTTATATCTAGTTGAGACCTGTTGAATGTAACAGCAGAAGAAATAACCCAAGAGCTTTGGAAACAAAATGTTATTTCAGTGAAAAGAATTATGATTAAAAAAGACAATATACTGACACCTCCCAGCAATATTATTCTCACCTTTAATGCTCCAAACCTACCCTCATCAGTAAAAGCAGGTTATCCAGTTTGCTGCATTCTTCTTTTTATTCCCAATCCATTGAGATGTTTTAAGTGACAAAAGTATGGCCACTCTCAAATAACATGCAGAGGAAACCTGGTTTGTTCCAACTGTGGATCCTCCGATCACATTCAAAGTGATTGTTTGGCTACAGAAATGATCTGTCCCAACTGCAAAGGCAACCATCCTGCTTACTCTAAAACATGAGAGTGGAAAATAAAAAAAATTGTAAAACATAAAGTTGAAAACAAAGTAAGTTATCAGGAATTAAGAAAATTAATTGTACCCAGTATGCCTAAATGTACCTATGCCAATATTGCAAAAAAAAATCAAACAATTGCTACTCAAACATATCAATCTCCGACTGTGCTCAGACTGTCATTTCTCAGCAACAGTCCAATGTCCTCAAGTACTCTGACCAAGCATGTAATACGCCTCTTACTTTACCATCATTTCCTCCCCTACCAGTGATTGATACTACTTCAAATAATCCTAGTTAGTTTGAATTCAAAAAAGACACAGCTATGGATGCAGATTACTCACCAAAACAGGAACAACAACTGATTCGGGAAATATATGTAGAAGATATGGATACTGGCGAGCCTTTCTTTTTTTTCCAAAAAGTGACAAATCGAAGCCTGAATGCCATAAGATAGCCATGTTTAAAGAGGAAATATTGATGGCATTCAAGACTTAATTAATCACTACTCTCGAGTTGGTTTCTATCTACTATTTAACTCCTCAAATTTCTGTTTCCATAAAAAACTACTCTATCTACCACTCACAATACATCTGATTCTGCTTGTGGGGATGGTGTAGCCATTTTAATTAACTCAAAGGTCCCGGCCAGGCATATTACTCTCCAAACCCAAATTGAAGCCGTTGCTGTGCATCTGATTACTCAGATTGCATTAACACTAGTCTGTCTATCTCCCACCAAATCATACCTACTCTTATAAAGATCCTGAAGAAATTTCAATACAGCTACCCCCCATTTCTGCCTGTGAGGGGATTTCAATGGCCATTACCCTTTATGGAGGTCCCAAAATTAGATAGACGTGGCTGACCGATTGAAATTTTACTTTATGAACAAAACCTCACCATCACTGGTCCTCTTACCTATATATACAGTTACCTAGTGGACAGAATTATCCAATTGACCTTTTGATTTGCTCCCCGATACTGTTTTCAGTCATGCAATGGTCTTCTATGGATGATCCCATGGGCAGTGACCATTTTCCAGTTGTTCGTAATCTGCTCACTTCACAACCACCATTAGATGACACTGCAGAAAATAGATATTCCCTTAAGCCAACTGGGCAAAATTTTATGCAATCACTCTGGGCAAAATTTTAGGCAATCACTCTGGACAAAAAAATTATACAAATACAGCCCATCGATGAAGTCACAGATTATGTCATATCCTCTCTTTTATTTCCAGTTAAATACTCAATTCCATTATCAAATTCCACAGCCCAATGGCATTTCAACTATTGGTGGAATGAACAGCACACCAAAGCGGAGAACTTAAAAAATAAAGTGGGGAACTTATTTTGTCGATCTCCAAACACAGTAGTAGTTAATCTTATTAACTACTACTAATCTTATTAACTATTAAACACAGTTAATCTTATTAACCGCAAGAAACTAAGGGCAAAAGCATGTCTCATTCAAAGACAAGCCAAGACAGTTTCTAGGACTCGATTTTCATATACTGTCAGTAGAAACACTGACTCCAGATTAATATGGAAGAAAATTAAGAAAGAAGAAAATCCCTTGCCCAATTCTTTCCCGCAATGGGCAAGAACTCTCTGCTCCTCTGGATATTAGGCCGCTGTAGCCTAGTGGTCAGGCGCGCAGGTGCATAAGTACACGTGCCTTGAGTGACCGGGGTTCAAGCCTGTGACTGCTGAATACGGTGCTGTTTCTTGTATTCTGTCTATCTTGTGAACTTCTCTGACCATTTGGTCATCCCGGAGTATAAACAGAAAATTTATTTATTTATTTATTTATATTGCACATGCTTTGGGAAAAACCTTTGCCCTATTCTCAGCAGCTTCAACCTACACTCCAGAATCCCAGAAAATTAAAGAACACTACCGAACAGAGAACCATCAACTTTCAAACTTCATTCTCACTTCCACATAACTAGCCTCTTCAATATTTTGAATTTTACAAGTCATCAGAACAACACACAACAGTGCCACTGGGCCAGATGGGATATATTATGTCATGTTATTGCACCTTGATGACAAAAACTTACAACTGCTGCTAGACTTTTTTTTTTAACCAAAATTTCTTGGAAAATATTTATCCAAATTCTGAGCACCATACTACAGTTTTCGCCCTTTTGAAACCTAGAATAGATCCCTCCAGTCCTTATAGTTACAGACCAATTTCTCTGTCTAGTTGTCTCAGTAAAATTATCGAAAAAATGATCCACAGTCAACTCATGTGGATCATTGAAGCTCAACTTCTACTGAGTAATAGTCAGCAACACTTTCACCAAAAAGGTCCCCCTTAGATCTGATGATCAATCCTGAATCTTAAAGTTGCAATGCCTTTGTGAATATTGAACACCTTGTTATGGTCTCCATAGATATAAAGAAGGCATTTGATACTTACCTGGTGTATCAAATGCCTTCTTTATATCTATGCGACATTCTCAGGTGACCTTCATATCCTTGGTCTATGAGGCAACCTGCCTCATAGACCAAGGCAGGTTGCCTCATAGACCAAGGATATGAGGCAACCTGCCTATATTTATTAGGAACTTCCTCCAGAGCCACTCTTTCCAGGTTTGATATCAAAACTCCCTTTCTACTACATTCTCACAGGAAGGATTACTGCAGCGATCAGTATTGAGCGCAACCCTGTTTGCCCTTAGAATTGATTCCATTACAATAGAACTCCCAAACACTGTGGAGGTGTACCTTTATGCCAACAATTTCTCTATTTCTTGCCATTCTCAGAACATGAGATCTATCGAATGGCAGCAGTTGGAAATGTCCCTTAAAAAGTACAAAAGTGGGCTTTGCTCAATGAATATAATGAATTTTCCAAGCAACATAAATTGCATATAGATCCTGAACTTCGGGCATAAAATTCTTCCATTCTGATTGCCAACAATATTAGATTCTTGGAATTACTCCTTGACAGCAAGTTCAACTTCTTTGAACACATTAAAAGTATGTGTACTACCTGTCTAAAAAAAAACTGAACATGCTATGAGATCTGCCCTGTCTTGGAGAGCAGATCGTACGACTTTTCTGCTCTTATATAGAGCACTGATTAGATCCCACTTGGATTATTGTTCTCCAGTTTATGATTCTGCCCGAAGAAGTGTATTGCATTGCTGATTGCACTTGGTGCTTATAGGACATCTCCAACTCATAGTCTATATACTGAAGCTCATGAGCCCCCAGTGTAACTCCGCAGAAGAATATTATTACTTAAATATGCAGCCAAAATACAAAGTTTCTCTCCACATCGTATTCAGCCCTACCTCTTTAATCTGCCACTACTCAATCTCTATAGAATAAACCAAGTAAACTAAGACCAGTGACTAAGGCCTATGACACCTTGAAATATCACAGAATTGGAACGTTCCTCAGAATTGGTAAGTCCTGAACCCTTTGGACTCCCCCCTCCTCAACTATCCTGAGATACTTATTTTCTTCAATGGGGAAAGAATCATCTACCAACTATCAATGTGCAACAACTCCATGCAAGCCATATTCAAAACTATGCTGACTTCTTGCCAATATATACAGATGGTTCTAAATTTAATTCAGCAGTTGGAGTAGCGGCAGTATATCCCTCTACTATCATATCAGTTTCTCTTCTTCCTGAGTTGGTGTACTCGGGTGGAAGAGAAGCTGTAGTTTACACCAATTCTCTCAGCTCACTGTCAGCAATGCAAAATCCTTCTCAGCCGACCGGGTTAGCCGGGTGGGTAAAGTGCCTGCCTGGCAACTCAAAGGTCGCGGGTTCAATTCCCGCCTCGGGCATGGATCAGAGTAGAAAATGCAAAAACCTTGGGAGGTGCAATATGGCCACAGAAGCCAATGCATCAACAACTAACAAAAGAAAGAAAGAAAGCAAAATCCTTCTCACAAGGATCACCCTATTTGAAATCAAATCAGGAATTTGCTATTGCAAATTGAAGATCATCATCAAATAGTGAGGTTGAACTGGCTGATATGTCTGCTAAAAATCCATGAACTTGATCCTTAACCTTTGTCCTTATTCTAGCCTCTCATTATAATATCATAAGTCAAGCAGCATGCCATGCGCATTGGACAGAGCTATATCATCACCAAATGTAATAATAAACTTTTCCAGTTGAAACAGGATCCAAAATTTTGGCACTTGAGCATTTAGACAGTATGGAGGGAACAAGTGGTGCTCACATGGCTCAGACTAGGACATACTCATCTGCCTCACATCCAGCTACTCACAGGTGATGATTCTCCTCATTGTCCACACTCCTCAAAACATCTAATGGTCAAACTTATTTTGATTGACTCTCCACACTATCAACATCAAGCCTCAATATCATTCATTTCTAATAATAATAATAATAACAACTGGACATAACCCTTGTGGACAAGAAGAAAAATTTTTTTTTTTTTTTTTTATGAGAACCCCAAACACGAGAGGTATTATAACCTATAGTACTTAGTACCGTGCTTGGGTTGGAGGTTGAGAAGACGAAACAAGATATTTGTTGATATTGGACTTGAACTTCTGTAGATTGTAATTTTCAGGAAATACGTATGAAGGAAGGTTGTTCCAGAAAACGGCAGTTGAATGAATAAATGAGGAAGATGAAAAGTTGGTTCTGTGGATTTGAAGTTGGACAGTAAATGGATGTTGGCTGGTGGCTGCACGTGTTTGGACTGTTTTGAAAGAGAGAGTGGGAATTATAGAAGCCAATTCAGAAGAACAGTGCCCATGGAAGTATCTGTAGAAGAGGCATGCAGCAGAAACAGTGCGTCTATGAGAAAGCGAGTGGAGAGACTCTGTTAGAGATGAATCATTAATTAACCTAACTGCCCTCTTCTGAATGGAATCAAGAAGCCTGAGAGAGGTTTTGGGGGCACCACCCCAGATGTGGGAACAATATTCCATGGCAGGGCGGATTTGCGATTTATACAGAGTGAGCAGCTGTTTGGCAGAAAAGTAACACTGAGAGCGAAAGAGAAAACCAAGTTTTTTAGATGCAGAGGAAGCAATATTTGTAATGTGCTTGTGCCAAGAGAGATTAGAAGTCAGGGTAATCCCCAAAAGAGATATATTATTTTGCCTAGAAATCGGAGTGTCACTAAAGATAAGCATAGGAGCAGAAGAATCCTTTTTGCGAGATATAAGACAAGATTGAGTTTTAGAAGGGTTGAAATCAACTAAGTTGTCTTTGCCCCACTGGAGAATTACCTGAAGATCAGCATTTAAGGAATTGGCAGCAGATTTTCGAGAACTTGAAGCTGATTGAGCTGGACAAGGTTTCTCAAAATGGAAAGTTGAATGCAATGTGCTATCATCGGCAAAACTATGGATAGGATTTCCAGTCAATGGAAGAAGGTCATTGATATACAAGAGGAAAAGAGTGGGGGAAAGAACTGAACCTTGGGGGACACCGGCATTAGTGGAGAAGTTAGAAGACAGGGAGCCATCTACCATCACCCTCAGTGAGCGATCAGAGAGAAAACTGGATAACCAATTACTAAAAACAGTTGGCAAACCATAAGATGGAAGCTTGTTTAGAAGACCTTTATGCCAAACACGATCAAAAGCCTTTGAGATGTCGAGAGCAACTACATGTGTTTCACCGAACCTTTCCATTGAATTAGTCCATAAATGGGTAACATAAGCCAGAATATCACCAGTGGATCGACACTGGCGGAATCCATACTGGCGATCGTTGATCAGACGGAAGGTTTCTAGGTAGTTTAAGAGTTGGCGGTTAATTGATTTCTCCATTACTTTAGAAAGAGTAGAAGTAATTGCAATGGTACGATAATTGGATGGGAGGGATTTGTCACCCTTTTTAGGAACTGGCTGGATATGAGCAAATTTCCAAGCAGAAGGAAAAACACCTTTGGAATAAGAAAGTGGAAAAAGGCGGCAAAGAATAGGCATAAGTTCAGGAGCACAGGTTTTGAGAACAAGTGGAGAAATATCATCAGGACCTGGAGCTTTCTTAGCATCGAGATTCATCAAAATCCTTCTGATATCCTTTTTATGGAAGACCACAGGAGGCATTGAATGGACCGTGTTGGGAATGGTGGGAGGTGTTTTACCAAGATCATTAATACATGAGCTGGAAGAAAAATTAGATGCTAGCAGGTCAGCTTTATCCTTGGCTGAAGTGACAAACAGAACCATCTAGTTTGGACAAAGGTAGGAGCAGAGATGGGCAAAAGTTGCGGCAAGAGACCAGAATGCTCGGCTACCATTAGGGCAAGAAGCAAGTTTTCTACTCTTAGCCTGTTCAAACTCTAGTTTGGACTGATTAATAACTGCTTTACAATTGTTGTGAGCTTTGGTGTAGGCAGAAAATGAAACTGAAGAATTAGAAACAAGCCAATTACGATATGCAACGTTCTTCTCTTGGACAGCCTTAGCACATTTATTGGAAAACCAAGGTTTAAATAAAGGACGAGATTTTAAAGTGGAGTGTGGGATAAAGGATTCCATTCCTGCAAGAATAATTTCACTGACACAATCTGAGCAAAGGTTGACATCAGAAGTTTTGAAACAGTAATCAGACCAAGGAAAAGAAGAAAAGAAGTCTCGCAGGTCATCCCATTTTGCATTCTTGTAATGCCAAACAATACGAGGTTGGGAATAGGCATGAGATAAAGGTTCCATTGGAAAAGAGACAATCACCAAGTTGTGATCTGAAGTGCCTAAAGGACCTCTCACTTCAACCTTGTACTTAGAAGGGTTGTTTGTGAGAAAAAGATCAAGCGTATTGGCTGTATGATTAGGATTGTCCGGTATTCTTGTAGGTAAATGAACAATCTGTGCTAGGTCATTAGTAATTGCAAAAGCCTCAGCATCTCGACCTGCTGGGTCGGTGTGACTAGAAAACGGAAGCCAGCTGGAGTTGTGAACGTTGAAATCACCAAGGAAAATTACCTCACTGTTAGGAAAGTTGGACTGGAGAAAGTCAAGTTGCAAAGAGAGGAAGTCAAAGAGCTCCAAGTGATTAGTGGAGTTGGGAGAACGGTAGAGACAACAGATGAATTTTACACAATGAGGTAGAGAGATTTTAAGCCAGAGAAGATCAAAGAGAGGAGATTCCAAATTGCCAAGTCTCTGACAGGGAATATCAGAACGGACATATGCACAAGTACCACCTTTGAGGCGAAAGGAATCATACAGCAAATAATTTGGACATCTGAGATGAGCAGTAGTTGAATCAACTGATAACTGAGATTCTGTCAGAAAAAGTACATGGGGTTTGGAAGACTGCAAGTGGAAATGGACATCGTTGAGATTAGAATTGAGACCACGTATATTTGTGAAATGAATTAGGAAGTCCTTGGGAGGTTTAGATCTTTTCGCAGATAAGCTTGCTCTATTATTTTGACAATTCATGGTGTATTCAATAGTAAGAAAAAGTGGGTGGGACATGCTGTATGAAGTAATGAAATTTTTGGATATGGCGTACATGTGGTAAGAATATACCCAGATCCATGACATAACGTGGCCTCGACAATGCTCCCCGCATACACACTACTCGGACTCCCTCCAGTCACTATCTGGCAAAGTAGAGGTAGCAAGATTATACACTAGCTGATCCAGAAGCTTCCTAGAGAGTTACCAATAGGTTCAGTCCGGTGTACTAACTAGCGGCCGGCCTGCGAACACCGTTTTAGAGCTGTACCCTCGAAATGTAAGGAATATTGGATCTCGCCACGACATTCATCATAACCTCAAAAATCATCAATCATACTGCATGATCGAAGAGATAGGGAAGGGTTGGCCGGAACTTAGCTCTAGAGACTAAACATGGGTTCCACCACTTCAAGCCTCCAATAAGCAAAGTGGTGGTATTTCACCGGTTGATGAGAGTCATCTACCACCTAGTACTGCCTGGTAACATAGAGGGGGCGGCGTTCCTCCATGTGGTGTGGGCGCCACACCTCGACCCCTGCTTACGTTGGTTCACACCTGGGTGGTCACCCACCATGTACTTGTGCATGAAGGTTATACCCAGAATTACTAACAGTCCCACCATCGTGAAGGTGCAAGCAGAGGATTTGGCTGTCATTGACCCTCTGGACTTCGCCGAAATTGAGTCCACTTTGACTTGAGTGTCACCCGAATATCAGTTCCATCAGCGTTTTAGACTCCCAGGTAGCAAGAACAGCTTGTCTGGCATATCTGAGAGAATGTCTATGACAACCTCAAGGACCAAAAATGCTACCTATCTGGAGGTTACCCAACACTGGCAACCTCCAGAAAATTCATCAGCGAAAAAAATCAGGACATACATGAACCTAAATCAGGAGATCAAAGAGATATGGCATATGCAATAAGTAACAACCATCCCGATCATCATGTCAACCACTGGTGTTATGTCAAAGACACTACGTAACATCTAACAGCAATAGGGCTCCCAACGAACACCCACAAAGAACACCAGAAAGTCGCAATACAGAACACCTGTAGGATAGTCAAAGAGTCCCTCGACCAACTGTAACACCAGATGTAACAACCACTCCGTGTACTTGGTAGCAATACACGTCACGAGGTGGAACCCCCAATCAGGGAGAAATAATATAAGAACAAAAATAATAATAATACAATACAATTTATTCATCAAAACAATTTTTTTACAATAAATAAACTTGTTAAGAAAATTAAATTTCTTGTCAATTTGTAATTCTTCACATACGACAGTTTTGCTTTCAGATTTATTATTTAACAGTAAAGATAAAGAAATTACTACGCAGTACATTCCACACTGCAAACAGTGATAGTAATTTTTATGCATAGCAGTTCTAATCTATTGAATCATTAAGTATCAAAAATGTTCTTATTAAAATTTTTAATTGGAAAATAGGATAACTTCTAAGTCTGAAATCAACACTAGCCAACAAATTGTTTATTATATTCATTGTATGCCTTTCTCCAAATCTATTTAGTATCCTAGAGTGAGGCAAAACAATTTCTTTTGGGTTCCCTAAATTGTGTGAAAAATTCCTTTGCTCATTCAACTCTTTAAAAATAATGTTCAGATTTTTCAAGATTAAATTTAACTTCAGTTTTTGAACTGGATAAAGTATTATATATTTTAACTAAAATTGCCTTCTATTATACAAGTCATTTCAAATTTTTTTTTCCCAGTCCCAAAATTCTGTTAAGTTGTTTATTACCCTTAGTTCAGTTATAGTTGTTTGTTCCCTTACTTTAATTGAGTTAAATAATTGAGTTGGGAGTCCACTAATGCATGATACAGGGTGTCTATAAATGGTGGGAACACTTTCAATAATTTATTGCACATGGAGTAAGAGAGATATTATTTACTTATTTATACCATGTGAAAGAGAAAACATGAAAGTTTCCCAGTTGTTACTGCTGAGGCATGTAGTTCCATCATTCACCGCCAGTTGGCATTAGGAAGGTTCTTCGGAAAAAACTTTCTATGAAGCCGTAAATTGCAGTTGGTGCATATGTTAAAGGAAGATGACAAAGAGAAGCATTTCCAATTTTGTTGTGAACTGCAAGGACTGAGAGAAGAACATGGCTACTTGTTTAATTGTGTAGTGTTTAGTGATGAGGCCCCATTTCACACCAAATGGAAGGTCAATCGACACAATTGTTGAATCTGGGGCATCCAGAAACCTGAAGAGATAATTGAATATGAGCATGATTCGCCGAAGGTGAATATTTTCTGCTCCTTGACGGTTCCCCTCCCTACTTCCATAATGACGTTCAGGCTTACTTTAACATTGAGCTACACAACCACTGGATCGGACGCACTGGAGAAAGGGACGAATTGAAATGGCTGCCGAGATCATCGGACTTAACTCCGTGTGATTTCTTCTTGTGGGGCTACATAAAGGATTATGTTTATGTACCACCTTTTCTGCGTGACATCCAGGAACTAAAGCAGAGAATTGAAGAAGCTACCACCACGGTCACACAGGATATGTCAAGATTTCGATTACCGTGGGGACATTTGCCGTGTCACATGTGGTTCCCACATTGAATCGTTGTGAAGTGATGTGGTGTAAAAAAAACTTGGACATTTTCTCTTTCACAATGCATGTATATGACACTGATATCTGTCCTAGTCTTTGTGCAATAAATCACTGAAAGTGTTCCCATCATTCATAAACACCCTGTATAAGGTAACTTTCCAATAACTTCCAGTAACTGAGAGGCCAGATGAACAACACCATCCACGATACCTGCTCATCATGCTCATCTGACTTTGACAGATTTTGCTTCTTCACAGTGACACTTTTTGGCCATTTTGTGGTGGACCACTGCTACCGCTGACAGATACACACTATGTCCACTATGTTCGGCTATTGTGTTCTAGCTCTCCAAGTGGTCTGATATCTTCTTGTTTATGCAGCTAGTCTGGATCTTTTACATCGTTGGGAGACAGGTGATTGGTTTATATTTTTTTTTTTTTTTTTTATTATTTTGGTTTATTGTATCTTGGTCCTTAGTCTTCAGATATGTGATTCCTTGAGTGACAAACTTTGGGATTGTTTCTGGGTTCCTTATCATTTATTTGAACTGCTCTGCTGGCTTATGTGTGCAAGTGAGCTTCTTGTACCAGTAGTTGTAGACATTATCTATCTATTCCTGGTGTTTGCCAGTTATGGCAGCTCTTGATCGACTGTTTTACTTTTCTCCCAAATCTCCCACTCTCTAATCTCTTGTAAGTCCTTGGTTTTCTTCCTTTCTAATTCTATCCAGGTGGCTCAGCTGCTATATCTTACTCACTGCTCCATATTTTGCCCCAGAATTCCTGGATCATCTTCTGCTTGGATGGTCTGTTTCCATTTTTCCTATCTTCTCCGAGACTTCTGTAGAAGGACCTTTGGTCTTCATCGAAAATTTGGTTGTTTATTTGCTGTGGATGCTGTCTCTCTTTAGGATGCTCTTCACTTTTCCAATCAATTTCGTAATTCTTCTGTTTTCTGCTGAAGTCTTTTTTCCCAATGGTTCCTTCTTTTTTTGGTTCTTCTGCTGCCAGTCTCTTGTTTATCTTCTTTTAATCCTAGTGGTTGCAATGGAAGCACAGTATATGGCTGTGGATGCCCCCGCAGCATTGCACCATTTTTGTCGAGGTAGTGCAGTTTTATTTGCCGATTAAGTTGGTGTGCGGCTCTCCACAGGATTCTGTTGAGTCTCTGTATTGGTATTACGTGGTTCTTTATGAGGTTCATTTCTTCAAATTCTGTTAGGGCCTCCGTCCACTCATCTTCTATTCTGAATACCGTGACCTCATCACTTACCACTTCAGGTGCTCTGCGTTGTATTTCTTCTTGCCCTTCCTCCTCTGTTTCTGTGTTGTCCATATTCTTTGTTCGTTGTAGTTGATTGCTCACATCCTGCTTGATTTTTTCCAAGCTTGCAGGAGCTATTAGGGTCTTAGTGGCGATGGTCCTTCTCTTGTCCGCTATTTGCTGTTCAGTGACCTGAATATCCAGTAATCATACCATTCACTTGGTATGTAGTCTCGACTTGTAGATTTCCATATCGCCGACCGGGCTAGCCGGGTTGGTAAAGTGCCTGCCTGGCAACCCAAAGGTTGCGGGTTCAAATCCCGCCTCGGGCTTGGATCAAAGTACTGCAAAAACCTTGGGAGGTGCATTATGGCCACAGAAGCTGATGCACCAACAACTACCAAAAAAAAAAAAAAAAAAAAAATTGCCTTATCAGTCTCTAGCTTGGTTATTTCTTAGTATGCTCGCATGATGTACATATTCATTTCGATGCTCCACTTCATGGCACCACCGTTGCCAGGTGGGCAGGAGCAGCATTGCGTAGCACACGCTTCTTGATTAGACCGGGGTTCGAGCCCATGACCACCAAATATGGAGGATGCGGAAAGGTCAGGGAATGACTACCGCATATCCCCGGAGCAATATGGCCTTAGTTGCTAATGCTCCTAAAAACCAAATAACAACAACAACTCCAGTGTGTTCCTCAGGGACTGTCTCTGTCTTTTCAAACCAATCCCTCTGCCTCAGGCCTGAAAACGATTGACTTTACCTTGTTTTTTTTTTTTTTTTGATAGTTGTTGGCGCTTAGGCTTCTGTGGCCATAATGCACCTCCCAAGGTTTTTGCAGTACTTTGATCCAAGCCCGAGGCGGGAATCGGACCCATGACCTTTGGGTTGCCAGGCAGGCACTTTACCCACCCGGCTAGCCCGGTCGGAACTTTACCTTGTACTGCACTCTATGTAGTATGAGTATCATATCTCTTTGACATTATCCATATATAGATGTGGACCTGTTTAGCTTCGGCTTAAGTCTAGTGGTAATTCGTCCTTTGGAGTGACACCAAATGGTGCCATTAATTGTCTTAACTGTCACTTCGACCTTGTGGAAGGTAAGTCCGCTGAAGCAACTTTCGTGATGTTTATTTTATTATTATTATTCAGATTTATTTCTGTTCTATTTATACCTGTCTACCCTCATGATGGAGTTGTGTTCACTTCGGCCAAAGTTGAACTTGGACACATATCCATCAGGTTGGTAGTCCAGTGTCATAACTACTGGGCCATCCTGCTTTATTATTATTTATAATAATAATAATAATAATAATAATAATACAATACAATTTATTCATCAAAAAAATTGTTTACAATAAATAAACTTTATAAGAAAATTAGATTTCTTGACAAGTTATAATTCAATAAATAGAACAGCTTTCCAAACATTTGTTATTAAATAAAAAGAAAAGATGAAATTATTACACATAATACATTCCACACTGTAAACAGAGACTGTTTATATGTAAATCAACTCCTAGGGGCTCGGATCTGGTAAGTATGGGCTTGACACACCCAGGATCCTGAACTGGATATCATTATTCTTCTCTTTCTTGGTGATTCCTTTCCACTTCGGACTCTCTCTCTCTCTCTCTCTCTCTCTCTCTCTCTCTCTCTGTTCTCTCTCTCTCTCTCTCTCTCTCTCTCTCTCTCTCTCTCTCTCTCTCTCTCTCACTCACTCACTCACTCACTCACTCAGGGTAACTTGGGAATTGTTTTTGGCTGGTGCGGCATAAGCCTCAAGCTTACTTGCACCATATGGTTAATAATAATAACTCTAATCTACTGAATCATTAAGAATCAAAATTTTTCTTATTAAATATTTCAATTTGAAAATAGAAATTATTAATAATAATTATTATTATAATAAGGTGAGAGATATCAAACTAAGGTAAGTGATAAGCCATCTTTTTATCTCTTTAGTCAACAGCTGTAATTACCTGGAGAAAGGAAAGCATAGAAAAGCCATTATCTTGTAGCCTACAAAGCTTAGAAGTATTCTCTTGCATATTAGGATTGGAAGAAGATACAGCCCTTTCTATAATTGATCCAGTTACAGTAAATGTAGAAATTCTGAAGAAGTTTATTGACCCACCTGATAATAGTATACATGTTTTAGAGGTAGGAATAATTATTTTACTGCTATGTTACAAAGCTATAAATATGAACTTCTAGCTTTGCTTTGCTATTTGTATATATAATAAGCCAAAATAGACCGATTGAGCAAATTAACAGATCACATTGAAAACATTGTGTAGCTTGTGATTAAGCAGAACAAAATATATTATGATGGTGTACATAGAATAACAATGAAATAAGGAGACAGCGAGAAATTTGGGACAGGTATAAGGGACATTTATAGGGGTTGTATAAAAATTTCCAAAAAGGTCACAACATCATTATGGCGTATGATTATGATCCCTCCAACAAATAAACAGGCCTGACAATGGTAAACCATCAATATAAAGGTCTCTATAAGATTCTGTGGCAAAAAATCCCATTCTTCCACCAGCAAACACTTTAGTTCACCAAGTGACTGTGGAATTGGCTGTCAGCATTCAATGCGATGCCCTCCATATGTTTGATTGGATTTAAGTCTGTTGATCATGCTGGCCACAGTAGTCGGAAATCTTCAATTTCAAGATATTTTTTTTTTTTTTTTTTTTTTTTTGATTTGGTAGTTGTTGGCGCATCGGCTTCTGTGGCCATATTGCACCTCCCAAGGTTTTTGCAGTACTTTGATCCAAGCCCGAGGCGGGAATCGAACCCGCGACCTTTGGGTTGCCGGGCAGGTACTTTACCCACTCGGCTAGCCCGGTCGGCAATTTCAAGATATTCTTCCACCACTTGAGTTCTGCATGCAGTGGCATTCTTGTGCATGAAAAGAAAATCTGGGCCACCCATCCCTAAAAAGTTGCACATCGAGGATCTATTCTCAGTACCCCTGTGCAGTTACAGTAACCCTATCAAAAACATTAAGGGCCATTGATCATTATTCCGACCCACATGAGAACACCACCTCCACCATACGTATCCCTTCTCTGATGTTGGTGGGATGGTACAGCATTCCCCATCATCTTCAGATGAAATAACATCCAGAATCTGTTTGTAGCCTAAAATGGGACTCATCAGAAAATAGAGCCATACCCCTTTTGTGTGGGCTCCATCACATGTTCATGGCACCAGTTTCAATGAGCTCTGCAGTGGTTTGGAGTGAAGGAGATACAAACCACTGGCTTCCTTACTATTGACTAGAGTCCACTTAAATTGGGTCCTGGTTGGATATGGGTTTTCACCTGTGGCTTCAGCAACCTTAGAAACAGTTGATGACAGGACATCATAGTGTTCTGTATTACTGTTAGATCCAGATAGCAGTCTGTTCTGGTTTACATTGATTAGTTGGCTTAATGCATGACACATTAAGTCAACTTGCCTCCTCCGCCTGCAACTGCCCAGCTTCAAGTCGTCTAACAGCCTGCCATCTCAAAGAATCATCTAAACGATGATGACTTGCCACCTGAATACTGGAGATGGCAGGCTGTTAGACGACTTGAAGCTGGGCAGTTGCAGGCAGAGGAGGTAAGTTGACTTACTGTGTCATGCATTAAGCCAACTAATCAATGTAAACCAGAACAGACTGCTATCTGGATCTAACAGTAAGACAGAACACTATGATGTCCTGTCATCAACTGTTTCTATGGTTGCTGAAGCCATAAGGGTAAATTTTATAGAATCATAAAACTGGTGTACTAACATTGAATGGAATCATTATTTGGAAGTACTTATATATATATATATATATATATATATATATATATATATATATATATATATATATATATATATATATATATATATATATATATATATATGAAAGAACATTCTCTGCTATGAACATAAGTCTAAATTAAGATTCAAGTTAATGGATAGTTATCTTGCATGTGTTTTATGTATCCACATAACATCTTTAGAACTCAGGCTGATGGCAAGAATCTCAAACAAAAATCAATTCCTTAAAATCATACTACAATTCATAAATATTTCTATGTATTATTTTGAATCAAGGTTTCATGTGAAAATTGCTAATTTTTTGTACATTTTTTGCCAATTATTTTGAAATTTATTGTGAAGTATTGTTTTCCAATACGTATGTTGCACAATATATATAAATAATGGTGATATCACAGCATTAATCTGATATGTGGCCCACCCACAATTTGTACTGTCATATTTTCATCAATATTGGCCTGCTGATGAAAATGTTTGAATACTGCTGGCATAGATAAATCAATCATCTTAATTCTAACAGCAGAACAAATACCTTTGTAATGAGTTGCACTACTTGCAAACACATGCCATGTCAAAAGTGTAATTGATTATTTTTTAAAAGTTGAGGTTGGAAATATAACAATCTGTTTCAGAACTAGCCTGATCCCTCACCACATAGCGGGCAGTGTCTAGTGACAACATCCAGACAAAAGACAAAACAGAAACCTTTGGCTATATCATAACTTTGAAAACTCTAATTAAATAAATTTATATATCAAATAGAAGCTCACCTTGAACAACTTCTTCACAACTGTATTGTCTGTGTGTTGCCTCTTAGGATCACCTACTATCTGATGAGGGATGTGCAGAAACATTATCATAGCGGTCTAGTCTTTTAATCCAATGGGCATTTAAACTTTTGGCAAGGTCTTCTTTCTGGGACTTGTGCAACACCAATGCAACTCATTGCTATGTCAAGTTCATGCTGTTGTGAGATGGTACCTCCATAGCCAGGTGGGCAGGAGCAGCATTGTGTAGCATATGCTTCTTGATTAGACCGGGTTCGAGCCCATGACCACCAAATACGGAGGATGCGGAAAGGTCAGGGAATGACCGCCGCTTATTCCCGGAGCAATATGACCTTAGTTGCTAATGCTCCTAAAAACCAAAATAACATAACTTTTGTGAGAATTAAGACTATTACATTGTATATGCACTTTAAATTGTTTTTGTGGTCACCAAGGTTTAGTAATAGATTTAGAAATAGCATTGTAACATTTTTAAAGGGAGAAATGTTACACACTCTTTTCCGTGGATTCTTAAAAGACAATTGAATTTGTTAAAAGGAATATCAGATCACCTTTGTAATAATTTTGGATTTTTTTTTTTATGTTTCTGATTTTAAAGAATTTCAGATTTTAAGAGTACTTATAACTGTTAAATCCTAATGTTAAGCTACATTAACACACACAGGTATTTTTCCACTTGGGGGAAGAGAAAAAAAAAGACCAATTACATGAACACAATGAAACTGATTATACCACCTGCATACCTATTCAGCCAGCTGTTATAAAATATACAAATTTTGGTATGTTTCAAAATTCAGATGATTTATGAGGATGAGTAATGATTTATTTGCACTAAATAGTAATCACATTTTGAATGAGGCTTTCTGACCTAAACTTTTATTTATTGTTATTGTTTATACATTCATATTCATGTATTTGTTTCCTTATGTCTACATCCAAATTATTTCTTATTTCTAATTTAGTTATATGATTATGAATTGTTTCTAGTACAGTCTGATGAATTACTCAGACACAGTCATCATCATAACTAAAAGGTTTTCTGATATGTGGGCTACCCTTGCCTACCCCTCGACGCGGGCACCTGTACATGGTGAGGGGACCTCCCAGAGACGCTGCTGGACTTCCAGACTAGCATCACTGGGATCCAACGCCCACAGCCCAGGTTCCAGGCTTACATCAATGGAATCCGGCATGTTTGCCATGCGCTGCGACCCGTGGAAATTCGGAAAGGGGAATCCTGGTGGTTGAGGGGCCCAGCTTCAATACACCACTTTGGCCCCTGCTTCAACAAGACGGGTGGTCCTGGAAGGCCCGGCTAGGATCAATCGGCTAGTAGGTTGACCCTCGCCTGCGAGGGTCAACCGTGTCAATGCCACGCCCCTACCCTCATGGTCCGAGGGACAGGATTCAGGCTGGCGGCGGTGCGGGTATAGTGTCTGGGTAGCCCTGGCATCCCACTCCCGAGTGCATTTATTGCATGCCGGGTAGTGGGCATCCCTTTGGGCTCTGTGGTGGGTGGGGAGCCCGGGCACTGAACAACTTAAAAACTATATGAATCCTGATACACTTACTTCTTCAGGGGCCCCAACCCGGTCCCTATCTGAAAATACAGACGGAGAGGCAGATAGCATTATTGCTACAAAGAGGCAGTGAACAGAAATATCATCAGGGCCTGTTCCAAGATTTTTAATTATTCATTCTACCACAGAAAAACTGATTGGCAAAATGTCGCCCTTCTTCATACAGAAAGGGTTAGATGGGTTAGCAGGGTCACCCAAATCGGTTAAGAGGCTCCGTTCTGGAGACCTCTTAATTGAAACCAAAACTGACAGGCAGTCTGAGCAGCTACTCCGTGCAACATCAATCGGAGGAATACCCATAACAGTAACACCACATAGAACACTAAACTCATCGAGAGGTGTCATTTCGGAATGGGACCTTCTTGCGTAACCGAGAGGAAATCTGCTTGGAACTGAAACCTCAGGGAGTTATAGCCGTCAAGAGAATTAGTGCACATAGGGATGGGAAACTTGTTAAAACCAGGAGTGTTATCCTGACTTTTAACTCTCCCAAACCTCCTGATGAGATTAAAGCTGGCTACATCAACTGTTCAGTGTGTCCATATGTTCCAAACCCTTTACGGTGTTTTAAATGCCAGAAATATGGACATTCTCAAATGGCCTGCCGTGGAGTCCTTGTATGCGCTCGATGTGGTGCAAAGGACCACGAAACAACAGCATGTTCAGCCGCAAAACCCACCTGTATTAATTGTGAAGGCGAACACCCGGCCTACTCACGAGCATGTCAGAGGTGGAAAGAAGAAAAAGAAATTCAACGGCTGAAGGCAGAGCTAAACATATCGTACCAGGAGGCAAGGAAAGCCGTGAAACCTCTCAACATCAAAAAACCTACCTGTCAAGTTAGCAGGAAGGTGTTCCATTGGAACTCAGACGGACATGTCCATCCCTCCAAAAGAATCATTTACTCCCATCGCACGTTATCTCTTAAGCTCCCAAAAACCTGCACAGAAGGACCAATGAGCTGCCACTCCTATATCAGTACCTCCTAACGCTCCACAAATAATAAAAGCAATCACGAAAGAAAAGAATAAGAACAGTGAAATACCACCTACAACCCAAGAAAACATGGATATAGAGCAGAAGGAGGTACAAGAAGACTCAGTTTTGGACCGCCGTACTTCCCCAGGAAGGATAAATTCAAGACTGAAAAAGGTAAGCCCTCAGCACCTCGGAAGCCGCCTGATGGACCCACAAAGCCAAAATAATGGCTAAATTCCTACAGTGGAACTGCCGTGGATTCCGACGAAACAATGATGACATCAAGGCACTTCTGCAAAAGCATGAGCCAGTCTGCTTTTGCTTACAAGAGACATACCTGAAGGCAAATGAAAACCCTTCACTTCGTAACACTACTATCATTCGAAAGGACAGAACTGACGATGGACCTGCTCATGGGTTTGTTGCTGTAATTCTGGGCAACCATACCCGATATCAAACAATTGCGCTCACCACCAACATAGAAGCGGTAGCGGTTCGCCTTACGGTAGGGTTCTTAATAACAGTCTGCTCAGTATATTTGCCACCTGGGGCTGATATCTCCCAGAGAGACCTTGATGATCTCATTGTGCAGCTGCCTACGCCTGTCTTACTCCTGGGCGACTTCAGTGGACATAACACCCTGTGGGGTAGTGCAAACGTTAATGGAAGGGGACGTGTCATAGAGCATGTGCTCAATGACAATGACCTATCCCTTCTAAATGTGGGAACTAACACCTTTTTTCACATGCCTACCCGTACGTTCTCTGCTATTGACCTCTCTATATGTTCCCCCTCTCTCCTTCCTTTAATCACTTGGGAGATAGAGGAGAATCTTTATGGGAGTGATCACTTCCCCGTGATAACCAGCCTACTTAAAGTGACGCCATGTTCACCTTTTAGGTTACCACGATGGAAGATTGATCAGGCTGACTGGAACACCTTTCAACACCTGGTAGACTTTAATATCAGTACAGTCAGTCGGGAGCCTATCAATGACGCAGTGGCGTACATCACAGAAAGCATTGTCCATGCAGCTGCAGCTACAATTCCGAAACATCTACCCAGTTTCCACCATTTCCAAAACCTTGGTGGAATACTGAATGCACAGCAGCAAAAAAGGCACAAAATAAAGCTTGGGGGATATTCCGACGATATCCTACCACAGCCAATCTCTTAGCCTTCAAACGTGCACGCGCGAAAGCGCGATATATTCGTCGTCAGAGCCAAAAGGAATCTTGGGTCCGCTTTACATCCACCATTACCCAGTCAACCAGCAGTAAAGCTATATGGGACAAAATCCGGAAAATGAAGGGTAAATATACATCAAACCCTTCATCAGTCCTGGAGTATAATGGATGCGTTATTGCAGATCCAACTGCAATAGCCGACCGGGCTAGCCGAGTGGGTAAAGTACCTGCCCGGCAACCCAAAGGTCGCGGGTTCGATTCCCGCCTCGGGCTTGGATCCAAGTACAGCAAAAACCTTGGGAGGTGCAATATGGCCACAGAAGCCGATGCGCCAACAACTACCAAATCAAAAAAAAAAAAAAAAAACCAACTGCAATAGCCAATGCACTTGGGGAGACTTTTTCTGCCATCTCGTCAACATCTGCTTACTCCCCAGAATTTCTGGTCTGGAAAGATAAATGTGAAAAGCAGCCAATTAACTTTAAATCAAGAAGGTCTCATCCCTATAACGGGCCCTTTACCACGGAAGAGTTAGAAACAGCTCTAACTCTTACCAAGGCAAGTGCTGCCGGACCAGATCTTATCCATTATGATATGATCAAACATCTGTCTGCAAAATCTATGGACCAACTGCTTTTTCTATATAACAGAATATTTAAAGAAGAGCAGTTTCCAGATTCCTGGCATAAGGCAATCGTGCTTGCCTTTCCTAAGCCAGGAAAGGATCCCAAAATCCCAACGAACTACCGTCCTATTGCTCTGACTAGCTGTCTGTGCAAAATTCTGGAGAGAATGGTTAATGCCCGCCTTATCTGGTATTTGGAGGCTAATGGGTTTCTCTCCAGATTTCAGTGCGGCTTCCGTAGGAATAGGTCAACTTTGGACCACTAATCAGGCTCGAAACTTCCATTTGAGATGCCTTTTTAAAACGAGAACACCTGGTGTCAGTGTTCTTCGATATGTAAAAAGCGTATGACACAACTTGGAGATTTGGAATTTTAAAAGATCTCTACAGCATCGGCCTTAGAGGTAATCTCCCCAATTTTATTAAAAACTTTGTCACCGATCTTTCCAATTCCGTGTAGGATCTACTCTCTCTCGCTCTTTTATCCAAGAGGAGGGAGTACCTCAAGGATCCGTTTTAAGTGTTATGCTTTTTGCCATTAAAGTGAATTCTGTCATAGAACAACTTCCTCCAACTGTAAACTGTGCCCTCTATGTTGACGATTTTAGCATATTCTGTCATTCCTGCAACATGAGGGTAATTGAGAGGCAACTGCAACGTGCCATTGACCATTTGAACTCATGGGCAACGAATAACGGGTTCAGGTTCTCTGCACAAAAGACTGTTTGCATGCATTTTTGCAGAAAGCGCAATTTTCACCCTGAACCTGAACTGAGGCTTGGACAAAATGCTATCCCAGTAGTACCTGAGACTAGATTTTTGGGGCTTATATTCGATAAAAAGCTGACCTTTCTAGAACACATCCGTCAACTAAGTGCGAAGTGCACGAGAGGTTTGAGCATCCTACGTGCAATCTCCTCACATTCTTGGGGCGCTGACCGATGTACCTTTTTGCACCTCTATCGTGCACATGTACGATCTAAGTTAGATTACGGGTGCCAGGTATACGCGTACTCCAATGGCTGGATCCCATCCACCATCAGGCGATCCGTATTGCCACAGGAGCATTTCGAACTTCTCCTGTCCCTAGCCTCTATGTCGAAGCGAATGAGCCCTCGTTACCGCTTCGCAGGAAACAGTTGTCTCTACAGTATGCTTTGAAACTGAAATCCCTGCCAGACCATCCGACGTGGACACCCGTTTTTGAGCCATGTTGGGAAAATCTGTACAACATTCGCCAGACTGCCAATCAACCATTCGGTATTCGTATCCAAAGGCTACTCAACGATTTGAACATCACATTAGACAATGTTGCGCCATCACCAGGGCAACCTTTTCTACCCTGGCTTGCTCGTGTCCCAAACTGCAACTTCTCCCTTAACAATTGGAGAAAGGACAATACTTCGTCCACTGTCTACCTGCAGCTCTTTTTAGCTGATCGCTCTGAACATGCTGACTTCTTGCCCATCTACACAGATGGCTCGAGGTCAGAAATGTCTGTCGGATCTGCAGCTGTTTTCCCAGATACCACGGTATCTGAGCAGATCTCCAACGAATGCAGTGTGTTCACTGCAGAGCTGCATGCAGTTGAGCTAGCCTTAGATCGCATACGAACCACCCACCACAAAAAATATATTATATATACCGATTCTCTGAGTTCATTGCAGGCTTTATCATTGATGAGGTTCAACCCTCATCCTGTCCTGACCCAGATACAGCAGAAGCTGCATTTTCTTGCACAATTCAAATTTGATGTTCGTTTCTGCTGGATCCCAGGCCACATTGGGATCTCAGGAAATGATTTGGCAGAAACTGCAGCCAAATCAGCAAACCTATTTAACTCTTGCCTGTTAGTCCCCTATACAGACTACAGGCCGGTAATTCGAAAGAAACTGGTATCCCAATGGCAACACTCATGGCATGGACAGATTACAAACAAGTTATATGAGATTAAGCCTGTAATTGAACATTGGCAGTCTAGTCTGCGCAGGAACCGAAAAGAGGAAGTTGTTCTATCTCGACTCCGCATAGGACATTGTCACTTGACACACTGCTATTTGCTGAGGGCAGACGATCGTCCTATGTGCAGAAATTGTGACACCATTTTAACAGTCCGTCATATTTTAATTGAATGTCCGTCCTTTTATAATGACCGCCGTTTATGTTTTAGCCATCTGTCTGAACCTTATACACTCAGACAAGTTTTATCGGACAATGACAACGTGTCAGTTATTTTTAAGTTTTTACGACTTATTAATCTAAATAATTCTATCTAAAATATTTTTATCGTTTTATGCTACATGAACGTTTTATATCGTATATTATTTTACAATAATATACAAATAATTTTAATATTATAGTTTTATATCCTACATCCTTTTGACTTGGCGCATTATAGCCTTAGATGCTAATGCGCCATAAAACCCTAAAACAAACAAACAAACCCTTGCCTAAGTAAATCAAAATGGTATACGATCATAGTGCATAATCTGAAAATTTACTGATTATACCTGACTGTGCTCTGTGTCACCAGATTAAGGCATGAACACCATGTTATTTTTACTGCTTGTTCGAATGACTTGTGGTGACATGATGAAAAAAAGGAAAAGGTCAATATCATACCCATGATATGGAGGGAGACAAAATACCATAATGGTGCATGTTGCTTTTGTGATGTGACTGGATTCTCAGCAGATGTTTATTAGTTGTTATGTGAACCTGAATTCAGCAATGGGATCTCTCCCTCACAATGAAAATATTCTAATTTCAGTACTCCACGTCATGGGCTGGATTCTTTAGCAGACTAAATGGAATGTGGTGAAGGCAGGATTGGCAGAGACCGAACTTCAGTCATTTCTGAGTACACATCAGAGATTGGAGCCATTGTTGTTTAACCAACATGAGCCAAATGACTTCATTAGAGATCTAGCCCTCTGCAAAGATAAAGCTTCTTGTCTTGAGACTAAAGCAGAAACGTTTGGTTCAGAAGAATATTAAACCATCTCACTATCAAAAGAAACAGCTTTGCAAGTTATCTTTGCAGTAAATTGTACAGAATATCACCAAAATGTCTACTGACATGATATCAGTGGAGTTTATAGGGAATTATCAAAGATCAGTGCTCTTTCTTTCTCACAGTGAAATTTGAAAACTGTTGTCAAATGCAGACATTCTTTTCCCACTCTTTTCATCTGAAGGAGACACTATAAAAGACACTACTGGAAGTAGTTCAATACAGCACTTATCGCTGTTATATCTGTGGTGATCTCAAGTCATTGGTATGTAAATGGTCATTAAAGGAGGGCTCAGAAAATATTTTTGCTTCCTATGGGACAATTGTTCTACCACAAAATAATTCATCAGATGTGACTGGCCGTAAAGAAGCACATATGAGTCAGAAATGAGTAACGGTAAGAGTAGTGTTCCATTAGCAGATCCAATGAAGATTTCCTTTCTATCTCCCTATCTAAACTTGGCCTAATAAAGAGTTTTGTGAAAGTAGTGATTAAGAGGAATTTGAGAGGAGATCATTGAAGGAGGAATTTTCAAAGGTCAGTGCCATGAAAGTGAAAGAGAGAACCTTTGTGGACCCTAAATCAGAGAACTCCTTCAGGATAAAACCTCAAACTTTTGATTAAGGAAACTCCAAATTTCAATTTGCCTTACCCTGCCGTAAAATGGACATAGACAGGGAATCCTCATTAGGTAATACTGTGCTTGAAATAGTTTTGAAGAAAACTTTAATACTGGAAAATCGGTTTTCCGAAAGAAAGAAAGAAAGAAAGAAAGAGAATAAAGCAAGGCAAACACAAGACTTCAGCCCTCTGGAAACAATTTGAAGGCAGACAAGAAATAAACAGTAGATACACTCTTCTTCTTCTTGTCAGTCCATTTTCTATCCTTTAATTTTCTTTAAGGGTTTTAATTTTACATCTGAAGGGTGGATTGTTAAACCTTCTCAGTGGTGAACTCTCCACTTTGTCCCATCCCTATCCATTGACCTGTTTAGCTTGGGTGACCCTACGAGGAGCTTCAGCTCCTGCTAGCATAGCACTCGGGGTCATTGGGGTACTCAACCTCCTCACCTCGATGAGGTGGTAGTCCATGACGAAGATAGATATGCTATTCAGTGGAATTTCTGCATTGTCATGCCAAAATCACATCTCAATACGTTCCATTAATTCTGTCTATAGGAAACATATTTAAAACCAACTGACACTTCAAGGGTACATACTATGTTTAGAAAAGACAGAAACAAGCCAACTACATGTAGAGCTCATGGTGAAATTGCAATTCTCATCAATTCGCACTTTACCCACTCAACATGCCCATAGAAATTGTAGCATCCCAATTGCTATAGGTATGTACAGGAACTCCCCATGGAACACTACATAAGTCAGATTTTACGTAAGTCGGAATTTTCCCCATGCTTGTGCAGCACTCGCAACCTGAATTGATTGAATCAAAAAAGAAATATTCGACGAACATGCAAATAGAATTATTTATTGTATTTATTCAATTTTTTTATCTCATGCACAGGAAAAATTACAATAACGTGCAATTAAAAAAAATTTCAAAATTATAAAATTACAAAAAAAGAGAGGAGACAGGCATAACATCAGTAGTTTTACCTCTCGAGCATCATTGCCAGAATCAATGTATCCATCTGATAAGTACACCGCTGCAGGCATTGAGGGCTGTGGAGATTTCGAAGGGGTCAGCTGTTCAGCCTTAAGAAAGAACATATTAATGAATGACTGAATGGCAGCTTTTTTCTTTTCATTGTAGATTTCATTCTAGCAAGCAAGCATATCATTCACCCCTCTGTTAACTTTTAATTATCATTTGCTGTCAGGATCCATCTTCTCAAACCTCGCGATTGCCGATGCAATTTCACGAAATGCCATTGCCATCTCCCTGGTGATGAAGCATCTTGGCTCCTCATTTGGTTCATCTTGAGCTTTGTCAGCATTTTCTTCTTTCACTATCGCTGCATGCAAGTCAATAAGTTCTTCAATAGATAATTCCTTCTCTTGTTCCTCTATTAACTCCTCCACGTCTTTGGCATAAAACCTCCAACTGAAGTAGCTCTGCAACCTTTACAGTCTTATCTGTAACCTCTTCCTATGATTCGTCTTTTTCAAATCCTGCGAGCCTTTTATGTGCCATGGGCATATTTTCTTCCATGTACCATTTAAACAACTTTCAGTAATTTATGCCCAAGATGAGCTGCCAGAGCAGGTCATGGAGTTTTGTCAATGATATATAGAAATTTTGCTAGCAGAGACAAGGAGGTGATTATCCCTTTGTATAAGGCAATGGTCAGGCCACACCTTGAGTACTGTTTACAGGTCTGAAGGCCTCATTTTAGGAAGAATGTAGAGTTGCTAGAATGAGTACAGAGAAGGGCAACAAGATTGGTGAGAGGAACAAAGGGGTGTGTGCTTATGAAGAAAGGCTTATGTTCTGCAAGTTGCAGCATCTGGAGACTGCACCTGCAAGGTGATCTGATTGAGGTGTTTATGACCTTGAATGGTTTGAGCAGGCACATTGCTGATGGGATACTTCTGCTTGCTCAGATTAAGAACCTGAGTGGGCATAGATTCAAATTGAGGAAAGACAGTTGTAGAATAGATGTGCGGAAGTTTGCCTTTAGCTAGCGGGTAGTTGATTGTCTGAACAGACTTCCATCTGTTGTTGTGGAAGTTGATAGCTTAAATAGACAAACATTTGGAGTGACCAGGGTGTAATTGGAAGGGGTTTTTTTTTTTTTTTTTTTTTTTTGGCTGATGCTGTATAATATAAGCTTGCTTATACAGCATCAGCCAAAAAAAAAAAAAAAAAAAAGAGGCATATGAAGCTTACTTGCATCATATGCCTCAACTAACGCTAATGCTATAGCTGCAATGAACGTGCTAGTAGAGCAGCTTTCAAACAGAGTGGACACTGTACTGTTTGTTTGTTGACGATCTCATAATTTCCTGTCACTACCAAAATGTGAGAACTGTAGAGACAGCTTCAAGGGTTCATTAATAAAGTAAGTACATGGGCTTCTGACTTTGGCTTAATTTTTTTTTTTTTTAAATCAGTTTCTTTAGACTTTCCATACAAAAAACAACATATTCTTTTATGAAGATAACATCACCCCAACCCATAATTAATGTTAAATGACCCCTCTTGGCTAAATTTTGCTAAACACATCAAATAGTTTAGAACTAATTTCCTAAAAAGCCAGATATCTTAGTAAATTTGGCCTATCAGCAGTCAGGTGGGTACTGATCATTTCATTTTCCTTTATTTATATAGAACTCCTGCCAATGGAGTACCAATCTATGACACTGCAAAGCCTAGTGTTCTGTAATAGCTTCTTCCAGTTCACTGCAACGCTGTACATATTGCATTAGGGCCCTTTGTACTTCTTGAATTCATAGTTTATATGCTGACACACACACAAACTGCCACTCTCCATTAGGAGATACAGCTGATGTTGCAATATGCATGTAAAGTTTATTCTCTGCCTGAACAGTTTAACTGGCCAGTATTGTCTATGCCACAGTAGGAAACTCTGTACAACAACTGTCCTTCCATAAGTTGCGGGCCTCCGTAGCCAGGTGGGCAGGAGCAGCAGTGCATAGCACACGCTTCTTGATTAGACTAGGGTTTGAGCCCATGACCACCAAATATGGAGGATGCGGAAAGGCCAGGGAATGACCACCGCATATCCCTGGAGCAATATGGCTTTAGTTGCTAATGCTCCTAAAAACCAAACAACATCCATCAATTGCCTAGTTAGTATGTGACTCGATGAACTATAACCAAACCTGAATTTCATATTATGAAACATTGCAGCCACTCTAAAGCTTCCTCCACCACTGTTGAGTTCAACTCCACCAAAATGTTACCTTCAGATTCAAAAGTGGAACAACCAACCGCAGGGGCTCACATCTGGTGAGTATGGGCTTGGCACACCAAGGGTCCTGAGCTGAATATCATCATTCTTCTCGTTTTTGGTGATTCCCCTCCTACTTTTCTCTCTCTCTCTCTCTCAGGGTACTCAAATTTTTTTTTGGTTGGTGCAGCATAAGCCTCAGGCTTCCTTACACTATACGGCTATTAAGAAGAAGAAGGAGAACCTAATACTCAAACATCCTCTATAGCTGTATGCTACAATACAAGTCGAATACAGGGTGGTATGCTAGAACAAACCTAATTGATTCTAGAACCTCATTCGTTCTAGTATACATTGAAATATATGTATTTAGGGGTAATCCGTTTCAGGCCCACAATCTAGAGCAAAGTTACCATCCAATCATCATCATCACCAGCCATTTTCAATCCACTGCAGGATGAAGGCCTCTCCAGCAACTTTCCAGTTCCTTCTGTTTTGAGCACTGGCCATCCATTTACTACCCACAAACTCATGAATTTCATCTATCCATCTCCGCCTTTGTCTTCCAGGTTTTCTTCTAGCTTCTCTTGGGTACCATTCTGTTATTTTCTTAGTCCATCTGTCATCATGTCTCTGAGCTATGTGTCTGCCCAAGACCATTTTAGTTCTTTAGTTTTGATAAGACTGTCCTTTACTTGAGTTTGCTGCCTAATCCATGTGTTTCTCTTCTTATATAACAGTCTGATTCCCAATATAATTCTTTCCATTCTTCGCTGCATAGTTCTCAGCTTCTCTTCCATTCTTTTGGTGAGTGCCCAAGTTTCACTTCCATAAGTCATGGTGTGGCGTATACATTGGTTCATTATTTTACGTTTCAGACAAACTGGGATATTGCTCTTCAGTATGTGACTATATTTCCTGAATGCTATCCATCCAAAATTTATTCTTCTCTTGACTTCCAGCCATTTATCATTATTACAGTTAATAACTTGTCCCAGATAAGTATATGACTCCATCTTTTCAATTACTGCTCCTTCAATCATAATTTTCCTTTCTGTGGCATACTTGTTCATCATTACTTTTGTTTTAGCCATATTCATCTTTAGTCCAAATTCCTTACTAATTATGTATAACTGATTAAGATTTTCCTCTAATTCTTTGGGATCGTGGCTTATGACCACAATGTCATCTGCAAGTCGTAAATGGTTTAAGTACTCTCCGTTCACATTGACTCCTTTCTGCAACCAGTCTAATCTTCTGAAAGCTTCCTGAAGGGCAGCAGTAAACAGCTTCGAAGATATTGTGCCTCCTTGTCGAACTCCTTTCTTGATTTTAAATTTCCTACTGTCTTTGTCTAGTCTAATAAAGGAGGTAGTGTTCTCATATATTTTCTTCAAAATCATAATATATGGAGTATCTATGCCTTGTGTTTCCAGTGCCCGAAATATTGCCTTATGCTGTATGGAGTCAATTGCCTTTTCATAATCCACAAATGAATGCCAGGCATAATGGTGTTTTATATTCATTTGCTTTCTCCATTAGCTGTGATATTACGTGAAGGTGATCCATAGTTGAGAATCCTGTCTTAAAGCCAGCTTGCTCTTTGGGTTGATTCTCATCAAGTATTCTTTCTAATCTGTTAGTAATGACCCTTGTGAACAACTTGTAGATGTGGGATAACAAGCTAATTGTCTATAATTTCCAGTTTCTGATTTTTATCCTTTATTATGCAGCAAAACTATGATTGCATTATTCCACTGCTTGGGTGTCACACCTTTTCTAATGCACTTTGTGAAGAGTCTTGCCAATTTTTGTGTTATGTCTCTTCCTCCCAATTTTACCAACTCTACAGTAACTTCATCTTCCCCCAGGGCTTTCTCATTCTTCATTTTCTTCAATGCATGTTCTACCTCATCAGGAATAATATCAGGTATGTTGTATGTGTTGCTACTTTGCAATTCATCTTCCCCACTGCTGGCATCATTCCCTCGCTCCTTGTATAATTCTCTATAGTAGTCTTCTGCTATTTGAATTATGCCTTCTCTGCTGTTTATAAGTACACCATCGCTATTCTTCAGTTTCAGTATCATTTGTATTTCTGTATTACTGCTCGTGGCTGCTGATTTAAATCCTTTGTTTTCCTTTAATGCTTGTTCTACTTTTCTTGTGTTAAATCTTCTTATGTCCTCTCTGAGTCTCTTTCTAATGGCTTTGCATAACTCAGTATACTCAATTTTTTCCTTGTTAGTATTTATCTTGCTCTTCATTTTTCACCTTTGGTTCATCATATCAAGTGTTTCTTGACTAATTTTTTCTTCTTTGGATTTCTTTTTCCCTATAGGTTTCTTGGGCTTTATCACTTTCAGAAAGTTGTAATATTCCTCGTCGATATCTTTGTCCTGAGCAGTCTGCAGAAGCTCAAACTTGTTCTTAAGTTCCAGTACATACTGCTTTTTCTCCCCTTCTGTTATCTCAAAGACTTTTGTATTATTTACTCGAGTCAGTTTTCTCCTTTCCTGCATCTATATCAAGTGTACATCTTACCATTCTGTGATCACTTCCAACATTTACCTTATTCAGGACGGTAATATCATTCACAATATATCTTCTGTTAGTGAGGATGAAGTCGATTTCATTAGTTGTTAATCCATTTGGACTCTTCTATGTCCACTTTCTGTTCAACCTTTTCTTGAAAAAAGTGTTCATTACTGACAATCCTTGAAATTCTGCAAATTCCACAAGTCTTTCACCTCTTTCATTTCTTTCACCAATTGAAAAATTTCCTATAGGTCCCCTTTCTGCAATGTTTTGTCCTTTTCCAACCTTAGCATTGAAGTCCCGCATAATAATAGTGTAGTGGGTTTTCTGCTCATCTAGAAGACTCTTAATTTCGGTGTACATTTCTTCAACCTCTTCGTCATCATGGCTCGATGTTGGTGCATAAATCATTATAATGTTTAGCTTGTACCTCTTAGAAATCTTGAGTATTAGTCTTGACACCCTTGGTGATGTACTTTTGAATTCCAAAAATGTTGTTTTTTAAATATTTATGGACCAGAAACCCAACTCCATCTTCACTCCTTTCACTGTTTCCATTGGTGTACAGCAGATTTCCACTTGATAAACTTATAAGTGATTCATTTCTTCTTCTTGTTTCAGTCAAACCGATGATATTCCAATTCACATTTTCTAATTCCTTTTCCAGCTCTAATATCCTGTCTTCACTGATGAGTGATCTTCCGTTATAACAGGCCAAGTTCAGTTTCCGTGCATGGCAGCCTGGTCGTACCCAGAGATTCTTAGCACCCTCTGCTTCCACTCTGATCCTCTTGCTGCCAAAAGAGGGGGAGTGAAAGCCGCTGGGGACTGAGGGCCATTTGTTTTGTCGTATGCTGTCATATGCTGGAGGGTTTGGTGTTTTCCTCTTCACGCTGACCAGGCATCTTGAAGAGAACCACTCTACACGTTCGTTGCCACCTAAGTGACGTATCAGAGCTTATCATCAAAAAGGCTTGCATGAATGGATTTTAGGACTTCTCCTAAATCTTCTGTGATAGAGAGATATTGGATCGATCAGTGTTTTAAGCTGAGTGTCTGATAACACACAGGATACCTGTTCCCCTCTAAGCCCCATCCAATATACCATCCGATATACCATCCAATACAATGACTTAAACAGCAAAAACATAATACAAAATTTAAAAAAACATAAGTGTAAAAATAATATAAAATTTATTTATTTATATTTATTTATATACACTGTACATAAAATTTGAAAGACATAAACAGTTTCCTTGGTGAAAAATATGAACAAACTTTCCCTAATAAAAAACATAAACAATCTAACACACATGAAAAGGATAAACAATCTTTCCCTAGTGAAAACTGTGATTGTAGTTTCCATAATAAAAGCATAAGAAATCTTTCTCAAATGAAAACCATAAACGATATTCCCCCCAGTGAAAATATAAACTAACTTTCCCTAATAAAAATTATAAAAAATCACAGAGGTGGAAGGAGAGGAATCATCGTTCCTACTCATCTTGGGTGACTGTCCTGTGACAGGTTCATCACTTGGAGGGTGTTTGTCCACCTTTTTGAAGAATGAATCCAAGGTTGACTGCTTTATCCTGGATTTTTGACCATCCAAAAGTGGCCCATCAAAATGTCATTAAAATGATTAAGGCCCATTTTCACAGAGGCAATATCTGGGTAATAATCTTTTATAATATATTAAAGGAGGCAGCAAAGGAAGTAAGCAAACCTATAGCCATAATTATGAGAGTTTCCTTGGACTCAGGGGAGGTACCCACAGACTGGAGAAGTGCAAATGTCACCCCAATTCACAAAGGAGGATCAAAGGCTGACACAAGTAATTATAGACCTGTGAGTTTAACTTCTGTTCCAGGAAAATTAATGGAGGCACTAGTTAAAGAAGCACTGCAGGATCATTTAGACAAGACTTCAGCTATAGCTCGGACACAGCATGGTTTTGTTAAGGGGAAGTCTTGCCTGACCAATCTGATTGGATACTATGATGCAGTCACAAAGGAACTGGATGCAGGGAATAACTTTGATATTATATACTTGGATCTTAGAAAGGCTTTTGATACTGTTGCACATGGAAGACTGCTGCACAAATTGGAGCAGTGTGGCATTGGAGGCAAATTGCTGCTGTGGATAAAGGGGTGGCTGAGGGGGAGAAGACAGAGAGTGGTAATCAATGGACACTGCTCGTCGTGGACTAATGTTATTAGTGGAGTCCCTCAGGGCTCAGTGTTGGGTCCATTATTGTTTTCTGTATTCATAAATGATATTGATGAGGGTATATCAAGCTTAATGTCGAAGTTTGCAGACGATACAAAGGTAGGCAGGGTTGTCAAGGACACTACTGACACTATGCTGCTGCAACAGGATCTGGAAAGGTTGAGTAGATGGGCTGAGAGGTGGCAAATGAAGTTTAACATTGACAAATATAAAGTACTACACATGGGAAACAGCAACCCCAGAGCAACGTATCAACTCTGTGGTACTACACAGACAGTGGTAGAGAATGAAAGGGACCTGGGTGTGGTTGTGCAGGCAAATATGAAGTTCTCTGAGCAGTGCAGATGGGCTGCAAGAGTAGCTCATGGTGTATTGTCAATGATATATAGGAATTTTTCTAGCAGGGATAAGGAGATGATTATTCCCTTGTATAAGGCAATGGTCAGGCCACCTAGAGTACTGTATACAGGTCTGGAGGCCTCATTTCAAGAAGGATGTAGAGCTGCTGGAACGAGTACAGAGAAGGGCAACAAGATTAGTGAATGGAACAAAGGGGTGCTCTTATGAAGAAAGGCTTAAGTTTTGCAAATTACAGTGTCTGGAGACTAGGCACCAGCGAGGTGATCTGATAGAGGTGTATAAAGCCTTGAATGGTTTGAGCATGCTCAATGCTGATGGGATTCTTCCTCTCGCTCAGAATAATCACCTGAGAGGGCATAAATTCAAATTGAGGAAAGACAGATGTAGGATAGACGTGCGGAAATTTGCCTTTAGCCAGCGGATGGTTGGTTGGTGGAACAGACTTCCATCCCTTGTGGTGGAGGTTGATAGCCTAAATAAGTTTAAGGCTCAGCTGGACAGGTATTTTGAACGAACAGAGGGGTGAAGTGGAAGTGGGTTTTTTTTTTTTTTTTTGGCTGATGCTGCATAAGCTTGCTTTCTTGCATCAAATGCCTCTACTAATGCTAATGCTAATAAGTTTAGACAGTTTATTCCAGCAAGAGAACACCTCTTTAGGGTCCTCAGCTGGAATGCTGTGACTTTTTTCCTTGTCTTCGTCATTCTCGTCCCTGAAAGTTTCCTCTTCTTCAGTCCTCTGCCTCTTCATCGTGAAGCTCTGCTATCTCCTCAAATGATGGTTCCTTTCTGTGATCCTCCACCAATTCATCCATGTCATTGTCATTGATCTCCAGGTCCATGGAACTGCCCAGACACACAATTTCCTGCACAACAGGCTCTTTATCCAACTGTTGAAAGCCTTCGAAGTCCCTTGGTCCACAGCATGAGGCCGCAATGGCCTCCAAGCCGAATACAAGCACCTAACAGAAACCTCCTTCCAAACAACCACAATTAGGAAAACAGCATCCGCTATATTGAAGTGGCCTCAAAACATTTCCTGACCAGTGCTTTAGTGTAGAGTTTTTAAAATTTATGATCACCTGCTGGTCCATAGGCTGTAGGAGAGGAGGCATATTGAGTGGCAAGAAGTGAACCTTGATAAAACTGAACTCATCTGGTAATTCTTCCATCAAATTAGGAGGGTGGGCTAGAGCATTGTCCATGACCAAAAGAACTTTCAATGAGTGATCCTTCTCCATACGGTAGTCACGGACAGCGGGGCCAAACACCTCAGTCACCCTGTCGGAGAAAAGACTCTTGATTACCCAAGCCTTGTGGTTGGAATGCCACAAAACTCCAAGGCAGTTTTTAGAAATATTTAGATATTTCTAAATGGTTTCGCAAGCAATGGTTTGACCTTGCAGTCACCCAAAGCATTGGCACAAAGGAGGAATATAAGCTGGTCTTTCATTGGCTTATGGCCAGGCAAGGTGGCCTCCTCCTTCATGATATGTGTTCTTCATGGTATATTTTCTTCCAGAAAAGGCCAGTTTCTTCACAGTTAAACACATGCTGCGAAAGAAAGCCATCCTCAGTTATTTTCTTAAATTTCTCACAATGTTGCTCAGCATCGTCCCTATCTGCACTGGCAATGCACCTTGCCTCACAACACTGTGTAATCCAGTCATATTCCTAAATCCAGTGAACCACCCCTTGGTGCCAAAAAACTCCTTCACAGTACCAGTACTTGTACTAGGAGCCTTAGCACCAAGTTCCTCAGGCAGGTACATCTTTTTTAACACCCCAGGGGCTCACATCTGGTGAGTATGGGCTTAGCCGTCCTGAGCTGGATATCATCATGCTTCTTTTTCTTGGTGAGTCCCTTGTACTCTCTCTCTCTCTCTCTCTCTCTCTCTCTCTCTCTCTCTCTCTCGGTAATTTAGAAATTTTTTTTTTTTTTTTTTTTTTTGGCTAGTGCAGCATAAGCCTCAGGCTTCCTTGCACCATACGGCTAATAATAATAATAATAATTGTTTGGCCTTTTCACAAATAATTGCCTCACTGATATTATCACCTGCCATTTGTTTTTCATTAATCGACACTAATAGAAGAGTTTCCATCTTTTCCATGATATTACAATGTGAACTGCTTAACCTAAAGATTCCCTTCGCGACCTGTGCACTTTTTATTTCTTCCTTGTTTTTTTAAAATTGTGCTGATTGTTGATTTAGCCATACCATATTCAGCACTTAGATCTCCTACACGTTTTTCACTTTCTCACTTGGAAATTATTTCTTTCTTAATGTAGTAGTAGTAGTAGTAGTAGTAGTAGTAGTGGCACATGATGCAAGAAAGCAAGTGTAGGAGCTTATGCTGCATCAGCCAAAAAAAAAAAAAAAAAAAAATCATCACACCATTCCCTCCAAATGCCTGTCCAGTTCCTCCTTAAATTTATTTAACCTATCAACTTCCACAACGACAGATGGAAGTTTGTTCCAGCAATTAACCACCCGCTGGCTAAAGGCAAATTTCCGCACATCTATTCTACATCTGTCCTTTCTTAATTTGAACTTATGTCCCCGTAGGTTCGTAATCTGAACAAGTGGAAGGATCCCATCAGAATTCAGCGTGCTCAACCCATTCAAGGCCTTATAGACCTCAATCAGATCACCGCGCAGGTGCCTAGTCTCCAGCCACTGCAATTTGCAGAACTTAAGCCTCTCTTGGTAAGAGAATCCCTTCATTCCCCTCACCAATCGTGTTGCTCTTCTCTGTACACGCTCAAGCAAATCTACATCCTTCCTTAAATGAGGCCTCCAGACCTATACGCAGTACTCAAGGCGTGGCCTGACCATTGCCTTATACAGAGGGACAATCACCTCCTTTTCCCTGCTAGCAAAATTCCTATATATCATTGACAAAACCCCATGACCTGCCCTGGCAGCCTGTCTGCATTGCTCAGAAAACTTCATATCTGACTGCACAATTACTCCCAGGTCTTTTTCATTTTCTACCACCTTAAGTGTAGTACCACACAGTTGGTACGTTTCTCTGGGGTTACTTCTACCCATATGCAGTACTTTGCATTTGTCAAGGTTGAACTTCAGTTGCCACTTCTTAGCCCATCTGCCCAAATTATCTAGATCCTGTTGCAGTAGCACACTGCCATTACTGTCATTAACAACCCTGCCAACCTTTGTGTCATCTGCAAACTTCGACATTAAGCCTGATATACCTTCATCAATATCATTGATAAATACACAAAACAACAGTGGACCCAACACCGAACCCTGTGGGACTCCACTAATAACATTAGTCCATGTCTAAGTTAATTAGCTTTTCTCTCTATTTTGCTGGCTCATGGCTAAAGTTATATAGTAGAATAATAAAAAAATATATTTTCACTGCTAAAGGGCAAATAAGTAGATAACTAAACTAATAACTGAACTCAACTAATGATAACAAAGATGATAACTGATGCTCTAATCAAAGCGGGAAGGCTCCGACACATCACATCCATGCTACATCAGCCAATAGTATTCCTCCGCTTTCATTGTAGCATCTGTGTTCGTTGTAGCATCCCAATTTTATTGATAAAAACTGTTCATTCTGCATCGTTCATTGTAGCATACCTGACTCTATTTCAATTAAGTTCCAGTATACACAGATGAATCAAAAAGTGAAGCGAAAGTGGGAATAGCTAGACTATTTTTTAAATATCACATTAGCACAGCAACTAAATGAATGCAGTATATACACTGCAGACAGACCTTGCAACATACAAAATATAAATGGCCATAGAAAATCACATAAAGTTCATTGCAATCACGGAAGAATCCCCCTGGATGCCTCTCATCCAAGTTAATGAATGTAGGATAGACACAGTAGACACACTTTTGGATACGTGGACATCTACAAAACTCGGGTAATGAATTGGCATATAATGTTATTAAATCAGTTACCACTCCACCAGAGAGTAGACAAAATAAATACCTTATGGAGACTATATACCTGTATAATTAGGTGCAATTGCATATACCAGTTGTATTTGGTTGATTGGGGATTTATTTGGTGCATCAGCATCTATGGCCATAGGGCGCCATACCAGTTGTAACTCAGTTGGTAAGATCAAAGAGACAACTAACTGAAACACAGTAAACCAGCTACAGTCATGTTCATCTAGCATCAGAATGAATAGACAGGAGGAAGTTATTTCTCAAGTGAGAATTGGATACAAGAATTCTACTCATGCTTATCTACTAAGAGGTGATGACCCTTCCCCGCACGGAGTATTTTAGATGTAACATGCTGCTTACAATTATGCATATCTTTGTGGACTGCTCCAGTTATACACAAGAACAGCAAATGGTCCTGTCCCAGCTAAGCATCAGTCACTAAAACTATGGTCAATCTTAGGTAACAGTTCAAAAATCACAAAAGTGTTCTCCTTCCTGAAGATTATCAACATGTACCATGTTGTCTAAACAGTGATCTCATTGAAAACAATTAACCAAAGATACCAGATTATTATGGGGTGGTGGAACCTATCTTGAAAATTCATGAGTAAAATTGACCATTTATCTTCCACCATAAAAATTATCTTCCGCCAGAAAAATTCTAAAAAAGAAACAAGCAAACAATTTTGCCCTTCACTGACAACTCCTTCCCGTGCATTTGCTCCATCTGCTATAGGCATTCTCAGCCACATGTCATTTGGCACTGCAGAATTTCATAATAAGATAATCATTTAATTTCAATTCTTCTTTTCCATAGTTGTATTGCTGTTTTAAACCTTCTGATCCTGTTATTTGCTCATTATTCTCTTTAAAGTCCTTTATCCTCATTCCACCTTAAGTCTTATCATTTACCTAAATGCTTGTATACATGAATTGTGCTGAGTGTTTTTGAGGCTATAACCTAGCAAATTTAGATTGCTGTTTTATTTATTATAAATAAAACAGCAAGTTTGTTTTATTTAAATTATAAACTTGATTTTTGATGGGCAACCTTTTGTGTAAATCTCTTAAAAACCAGTTTTCTTTTTTCATTTCCTAAAAATATTATTAATAATGTAAAAATTGTTGCTTTATATCATTTAATCAACAAGCGAGTAATGAATAATTATTTCCTTAACAGATTTCAATGATCAGCCTCAATCTCCGTCTTTCTTATTATGACATGAGGATGTTCCTTCAGATATTTGAATCTGTTCAAAAGCAATCAGGATTTTGGATTAAAGACGAAAGAATTCCACGGGTTTCACCTTTTACAAGACATTCAGGTATGAACATATTTTTACTGAGTTTTATTTATAAATTTACAACTCGGTAATGTATATTATTTCCATAATTTTAAGAACAATAAATTTATAAATTTACAACTCGGTAATGTATATTATTTCCATAATTTTAAGAACAATAACCAATGTATTTCTGTATTTCCTTATGTTTTCCTAGACCTTTCATCAGTATCTAGTAATATAGGAAATTTTTAGTTTCTTTTAATATTTCTTGACTCTTTCTTCCACAGTTTATAGGAAATCATTGCATGGAAAAGAACAACTTGACTGTGTGAAATACACAGAATTTAATAAAATATAGTGTCTGTCTCTCCCTTTCGTATCTTATTTATATGGTGTGAATATCTATCTGTATGGTTATCTATATGGCTTACGTGAATGGTATATCTTACCTGTATGGTGTGAACGACTGACAGTTATATAAGAAAATAAACTCATTGAATGTAAGAGTTAATTTAGGGTACACAAGATACTCAACATAGAAGAGACAATAATAGTGCCAAGGTAGTTGAAAGTTTGGACTCTAGTCTGTTTTCAAGCAAACCCCTCTTGCAGTGTCTTTGAATTGGGCATCTGTATGTGATTAGTAAGTCTTCTTCCCTGTGATGCTGCTTGTCCTCTAGGTTAACATTAAATTTATTCTGGGATCTGTTATTCACAGCTTAGATTCCAGGTTGCCATCATAGTTATTTTTATGTATTTTTCATGTGCTGCAGCCAATGGAAACGTAGAAAGGGTATATCTTTCTTTTTTTCTAATTTTTTTTTTTTTTTTTTTTTATGAAAACCCCAATCACAAGAGGTATTAGTACCATATGTTGGTTTAAGTTTGTAAAGAGAAAGAAGATGCTTCTTGAGGTATCTGCACCAACACACCATTTTGACCTTTTCTTTACCATAGTAGGAGATCCTAAAATGGCTTATTCAGAATTAATTGGCTGGTAAGTTTCCCTGCAAAGATCAACTGTGTTGATATTATTTTCCTAGCTTCACTGGCTAATTTACAAGTTGAATTGGTTGTGATGTAGTGCTTTGGATTTTTAGGTTTCTCTGTCTGAGAAAAATTATTTTTGATATCTAGTGGGAATTGCCATGCGATCTGAAGAAGGCAATTATCACAGGAACTAAACAATAAAAAAACTCAGTAAATAAAAGTGAATAATAGACAGGAGGTAGGTAATGCTTCCATTCCTCCTGCAGGATGGCGACCAGTTGTTCTACCAGTTTGAGTTGCGTTGGCCTTTCCCAATGTGGCAGTTAATCCCATAGGTTCCGGACAACCCTTCCCCATTTCTTCCATCATGCAGTATGACTGATGACTTTTGATGTTATGATGAACATCATGGTGAGATCCAATCATCCTTACATTTCGAGGGTACAACTCTAAGATGGTGTTCGCAGGCCGGCCACTAGTTATACACCGGACCAAACCTATTGGTAACTCTTTAGGAGGCTTCCGGATCAGCTAGTGTATAATCTTGCTACCTGTAATCTGCCAGATAGTGACTGGAGGGAGTCGAAGTAGTATGTATGCGGGGGCATTGTCTGTCAAGGATCTGGGTATATTCTTAACATGTGTAGGCCATATCCAAAAATTTCATTACTTCATACAGCATGTCCCCCTCACTTTTTCTTACTATTGAATACACTATGAATTGTCAAACTAATAGATAAGCTTATCAGCGAAAAGATCTTAAACCTCCCAAACACTTCCTAGTTCATTTCACAAATATACTTGGTCTCAATTCTAATCTCAATGATGTCCGTTTCCACTTGCAGTTTGCCAAACCCCATGTACTTTTTTTGACTGGATCTCAGTTATCGGTTGATTCAAATACTGCTCATCTCAATTGCCCAAACTATTCGCTGTATGATTCCTTTTGCCTTCAAAGGTGGTACTTGTGCATATGTCAGTTTGATATTCACTGTCAGAGACTTGGTAATTTGGAAGAGGTATTAGTACCTCTTCCAAATTACCAAATTCCTCTGTCCTCTTTTCGATTTTCTTTGGCTTAAAATCTCTATTCATTGTGTCATATTCATCTGTTGTCTCTACTGTTCTCCCAACTCCACTAATCACTTGGAGCACTTTGACTTCCTCTCTTTACAATTTGACTTTCTCCAGTTGAACTTTCCTAAGAGTGAGGTAATTTTACTTGGTGATTTTAATTTTAACAACTCCAGCTGGCTTCTGTTTTGTAGTCACACTTGATCTTTTTCTCACAAAGAACCCTTCTAAGTAAACGGTTGAAATGAGTGGTCCTTTAGGTACCTCAGATCACAACTTGGTGATTCTCTTCTCCAATGGAGCCTTTATCTCATGGCTATTCCCAAACTCATATTGCTTGGCATTACAAGAATGCAAAATGAGATGACCAGCGAGATTTCTTTCTTCTTTCCCTTGGTCGGATTACTGTTTCAAAATTTCTGATGTCAAAGTTTGCTCAGTTCGTATCGGTGAATTTATTCTTTTAGGAATGGAATTCTTTATCACACACTCCACTTTAAAATCTCGTCCTTTAGCTAAACCTTGGTTTTCCAATAAATGTGCTAAGGCTCTTCAAGTGAAGAATATTGCATATCATAATTGGCTTATTTTCAATTCTTTAGTTTCATTTTGTGCCTAGACCAAAGCCCACAACAATTGTAAAGCAGTTATTAATCAGTCTAAACTAGATTTTGAACAGGCTAGGAGTAGAAATCTTGCTTCTTGCCCTAATGGTAGCCAAGTATTCTGGTCTCTTGCCAAAGCTATTGGCTGCAACTTTTACCCATCTCTGCTCCCACCTCTGTCAAAACCAGATAGTTCTGTTGTCACTTCAGCCAAGGATAAAGCTGACTTGCTATAGCATCCCATTTTTCTTCCAACTCATGCATTAATGATCTTGGAAAAACACCTCCCACCATTCCCAACATTCTCCATTCAATTCCTCCTGTGGTCTTCCGTCCAAAGAATGACAGAAGGATTTTGACAAATCTTGATGCTAAGAAAACTCGAGATCCTGATGGTATTTCTCCACTTGTTCTCAAAACCTGTGCTCCTGAACTTACTCCTGTTTTTTGCCACCTTTTTTCACTTTCTTATTCCAAAGGTGCTTGGAAATTTGCTCATATCCAGCCAGTTCCTATAAAGGGTGACAAATCCCTCCCATCCAATTATCATTCTATTGCAATTACTTCTACTCTTTCTAAAGTAATGGAGAAATCAATTAACTTGCAACTCTTAAACTACCAAAAAACCTTCCGTCTGATCAACGATCGCCAATATGGATTCTGTCAGTCGATCAACTGGTGATATTCTGGCTTATTTTACCCATTTATGGACAAATTCAATGGAAAAGTTTGGTGAAACACAAGCAGTTGCTCTTAACATCTCAAAGGCTTTCATTCGTCTTTGACATAAATCTATTCTAAACCAGCTTCCATTTTATGGTTTGCCAACTGTTTTTCGTAATTTGATTATCCAATTTCCTCTCTGACCGCCCACTGAGTGTGATGGTACATGTCTGTCTGTCTTCTAATTTTTCCACTAATGCTGGTGTCTCCCAAGATTCAATTTTTTCCCCTCCACTTTTCCTTTTGTATATTAATGACCTTCTTCCATTGACCGGAAATCCTATCCATAGTTTTGCTGATGATAGCACATTGCTTTCCACTTTCCAGTTTGAGAAACCTTTCCCTGCTCAATCAGCTTCAACTTCTCCAATATCCTCTACCAATTCCTTAAATGACGATCTCCAATGGGGCAAAGACAACTTAGTTGATTTGAATCCTTCTAAAACTGAGTCTTGTGTTATATCTCGCAAAAAGGATGCTTCTGCTCCTAAGCTTGTCTTTGGCAACACTCCGATTTCTGGGCAAGATGATATCTCTTTTGAGGATTACCCTGAATTTATTCTGTTTTGGCACAAGCACATAACAAATATTCCTTCCCCTGCATCTAAAAAACTTGGCTTTCTCCTTCGCTCTCGGTGTTCCTTTTCTTCCAAGCAGCTGTTCACTCTGTATAAATCGGAAATCTGACCTACCATGGAATATTTTTCCCACATCTGGGGCTGTGCCCAAAACCTCTCTCAGGCTTCTAGATTCCACTCAGAAGAGAGCAGTTAGGTTAATTAATGACCTCTCTAACAGTATCTCTCCACTCACTGTCTCATAGACGTACTGTTTCTGTATCATGCCTTTTCTAAAGATACTTCCATGGGCACTGTTCTTTTGAATTGGCTTCTATAATTACTGTTCAACTTGAAACTCACAGAACCAACCTTTCATCTTCCTTGTTTATTCATTCAACTGCTGTTTCTGGAACAACCTTCCTTGATACGTATTTCCTGAAAATTACAGTCTAAAGAAGTTCAAGTCTAATGTCAACAAAAATCTTTTTTCTATCCCAAGCACAGTACTAAGTACTATAGGTTCTAATACCTCTCGTTTGGGGTTTTTTTAAAAAAAAAAAAAAAAAAAAAAAGGTGTTCCACTGCCAGTGGAACACCAGGCTTTTTTTTTTTGGCCCCAGACGATATTTATGTGGCAGTTAATCCCATAGGTGTTCCCTACCTAGACTTCTTTTGGCCCCAGGTGATATATTAATCTCGGGCCCCCTCACCAGAACCGGCCCCAGGACTATCAGCACACTGTGCGAGATTTTTTGGTGCACCCTCTCCAACTTCCTGTATAGTTTATGCATTATACTTTTGCTATTAACTGAAAAATACAGTCGATTCCAGTTATTTGGTACACATCGGGACTAGTGCATTTTGGCCTGATCAAGCGGTTGCCCCAATTATCCGAAGTTTCATGTAAATATTTAAAAATGCAATGCCTTCCCCCCCCCCTTTACAATTGGTTCACTGTACAATCAAATCACGTTATGATGGAGTCACCATTGTAAAGTACCGTTCACTATATGATGTGCAGTAAGTGCCGGTCATTGTGATCACGTTTGTGAATTGAATTTGAATTCAATTAAACAGCGATTCTAATTAGCAAAAATAGGAGGAATATTATCCACAGGCTATAAAAGTAAAGATATATTAAGTACAAATTTACCCTTTATTACCTTACCAATTAAAAAATTAAATGATACATGAAATTCGGAAGAATATACATGATAATCGGAAGAATTAATACGTACTGTGATATGTACATACTAACTAAACTAGTTGACATTTCTGTTCACTGTCATTTGTTGGTGCAGGTTAAAATTTAAAACAGTAAAAAGATAAGCAATCAATAACATAGCAATCAAAGAACACGACACACACAAATTGCAAGTAACATGATACGCGCAAGTGAGAACAGAGTAACAGATTACAAAACTTTAAAAATAGGAATAAAGAGAAGATTATGAAAATTATTTTTTTTATATGATTGAAGATTTTATGGAAGTGTAAACATATTTTACCATAATAATCCACATAATTACAGCTGTCGGTATTATTGCAAATTCAATAAGATCGAGTTTACTATCAGTTTATGACAGATTTCACTAACACAACAGCCCAATAAACAGGTGACTTCTAATTGTTTTTATTGTTTTATGGTTGTGACCTCCGGAAATCCAACCGAACTACATGGTACGGTCGGAGACAATCGTAGGGTAATCTTCAGTGCTGCGGTCTCCTGCCCTGATTAAACGGCATTTTGTCCCAATTAAGCGAAGTAAGCCCTGGCTATTTTCTGGATTGAGTTCTGTTTTTTTAAGATTTTCCCCAAATAAACAGCTGCCCCGATTAACCTGTGGCCCAAATAACCGGAATCCACTGTAGTTACTTTTTTATTTTAAAAAAGAAACAATGTATGAGAACCGCTGAAGGATAGAATCAAATATATTATTTATTCAATCGAATGCATGATAGCTGAAATCCAAAGGCTTCAGAATTGCTTGAATCGGAAAGTAAGATTGACTTCATATCGTGACTTGAGATTTACAGCAGATCAGTGGATTTGAATTTGCGGGGCATTTTGTGCCACCTTAATTTTGCCGTCCTGTGCGGCTGGCCACTCGATTGCCTCTGAAGCCAGCCCCTTGCAAAAATTAAAAGTGAAATTCATAAAATTGAAAAATAAAGAACCCAAAAATTATTCAAATCAAAATTATTTATTTAAACTTTAACAACTAATACATTATTTATATAAATTTAAAAGTTTTAACATCATTACCTTACGAAATTTGTCTATAACATCTGATGTTTTTATACCTTTTAGTACATCTTATTCTAGTAACATAATGGGCAATCCATTAATTCTTTCTTGGCCAATTGTTGCTCAAGAATATCTTTTAATCATTTTGAGTCTTAAAAAACTCCCCTCTCCAGATGCTACCGTAATTGGCAATGTTAATAATATCCGAAAAGAAATGGTGATGTTGGGATATAATTCAACTAAGTCAATAATTCTAAGCAACCGAAATTTTTTTTCTTTTTAAAATATGCTCCAAAGATTGGATTTCTTGGAATTGCTCTAGTCTTTGCCAGTGAGAATTCCTTCAAAGTGTTGAAATTTCGTTTTTATTGAACTTTCAAATAAATTCATGATGTTTTCTGATTTTAGAATAAGATAAAAAGCCAAGAATATTTCATTCATCTGGTCAAATCTTTCTTGTAAGCTAACAATAGCTACATTGATCATTATATTAAAAAATTCCATTTCAAACCTTTTGGTTGGATCAATAACGTTCATCTGATGAAGTTTCATAGTTAAACTTGCGCTTCTGGTAACACTGACTGTACTTCCAATTCAGTTGCAATGTCTACCGCTTTATCCATACACAATTTAAATCCTGATGTTCTAAATTTGTTTAGTTGACTAAGAGCACCTTCAATCAATATAATTGCAGTATTCATATTAAGTGTATTACTCTGTATGGTTTCCTTTATTTATAATACTCAATATTTCATAACAAACAACTAGGTGATATGACGTCACATTGAGAGCAAAGAGAATAGCTTTAAATGTGAATCTGCATTACTGTGGGATTTTGTTGCTTTAAAACTAGGTTTAAATATTAAAAATAGGCAAAAATTAATCTCTTTTAGCATTTGATTATAAAATAAATAAATTTACTGTAATAAAAATAAGCCAATATTGATTTTTTTTTTTTTTTGTATAACTAAAGTATTATATTAAGAAACAACATTTTTTTATATTTAAAAAGAATTAAAATATCATCGGAATTCGGACCCCTACATTCCCAGGCCCTGTGTGACTGCTCTATCTGCCCATACCTAGGTGCGGTACATTGTTCAAGTACAGATTGTTGGCCTTCCAACTTTTGTACAATCATGTCCATGAACCAGTCTCAGATATCACCAGTTGTATGGCAGGGGACATCATGTTGAAACAAGCATTAGTCTGTACCAATGAACTGGCATATTGTAAGTACCAAGAAATTGTCTAAAATATTAGTTCACATCAGTATTTGCAATTCCACCACCAAAAATTCTAGGACATACCATGAGAAGCTTTGCCACATCATAACCCCACCTCCTCCTTCATGAACTTATGAATGAAATAGGTTGTTAAGAAGATTTGTTACTCAGTAGAACCAATTTCCACTGCTCCATGGACCAGTTATGGTGTTCATTGCATGATGAAATACAATATGGCTGATTGCATTCGGTTATGTTGGCTTATGGACTAGAGCTACTCTGTGAAAACTTAGGCTTCTTAGCTCCATATGAAGTGTGGACTCAACCCCTGTTGATGCCTCAAAGATCCTAATTGATGCTTTGCAGGGATGTCTAATGAGATTGCCATTGTACCCCTCTGAGTACTCTTGGTCACATAGGCTGAGTTTTTAATTGCTTGCCTGTTGTGCATTGCTACATGGTGGTGATACCATCATGCCAGCAATGCAACATCTGACAATACCCCCTCCCAAAATAATTCAGCTTGGCTGTACATGCTGCAGTGAGAACAACTAACTTGTATGGTTCATGTGCCTTTGTTTTATGCCAGTCTGATTCACTTGTTTATTACTTCATTCACCAGGGTCCAGTGGATGATGAAAACAGGAGTGTCTGGTGTATTGTGTGCATGGGTGTGGTCTGCATGTGTTTGTGTATAAAATTTAAAAAATAAATTTTAAAATTTATTTATTTGAAATTAATTTTGCTTCCATTTTAGGTGTATTAGCTTATTTGCATAATGTGCCTTTTGGCTTCACCATGTCCATTCTTCCATCTGCATTTTCTAGCTCAACTCACAGTGGATAGATTTTCAGGAAATTTTATATTGGGGCCTTTGTGAAAAATTTAGTGAGAATTCCCAAATTTCATTAAAATCAGAACAATCGAAATCTGGCAATTATTATTATAATTTTTATTATTATTATTATTTTTTTCATACATGCCATATAAGCTATCCATATACTATACATTGTAACCGAAGCATTGAATGACATGCTTGTTTTTGTCAGGGGCATTCCTAGGATATGGTAGCCGGGTGCCAACTGCAATTTGCCAATCACGTGCCAATTGAAATTTGGTGCTCCCTTAAAAATTTTCTTCATATGTGTATGTAAGTTTCAGGTTTTTAGGCGCCCCTTGAACATTGGTGCCCGGGTGCAGTGCACACGTTGCACCCTCAGGATGGACTGAACAAGTGATGTGATGGATATGAAAAAATGAAAGGTTCTCGATTCACCCATAATTTTTTTTTGTTATAAATCATTAATTATTACTATTTGATAACATGCCTGGAAAACAACACGTTATATATATTGACTAACTTGCCCATATTAGTAATTACTGAAATGCAAGATTTCTCCAGAAAAATATAGGTGAATGTCCTTGGTGATAATAAGCACAATACACAGTTTCATTGAAAAGAATCTCTCGTCATCAGAAACCTAACTTAAAAGCAGGCAGAATAAATTTATCACTGAATCAAAGATAGAAACAAAATTTTTTTTCATTTATATATTTTAATGTGGCATCAAGTTGAAAAATAAATTGTATAAATAGCCTTTAGTTGTATTGTAAAGTTCAAGATTTCGAGCTAAATGGATGTGAGATAAAATAATGAGACACGTTTCAGCGAAAAAAAGTTCAAGGAATGTATATAAATTATCATATCACACAGAAGATTACGGTAGATATAAACTAGTCTGTAATCAAGTCACACAGCAGGTTAGTCCCCCAGGGTTCGGTGTTGGGCCCATTGTTGTTTTCTATATTTATCAATTTTATTGATCAAGGTATATAAGGCTTAATGTTCAAGTTTGCAGATGATACAAAGATTGGTAGGGTGGTTAATGACAGTAAAGACAGCATGCTGCCGAAACAAGATCTAGAAAAGTTATGCAAATCGGCTGGAGGTGGTGACTCAAGTTTAGCATTTACAAATGCATAAGAGGCATTTAGCCAAGAAATATCTTTTAGATTAAATTGCACACACCATCAGGCATCTCTCATATTGTGGAGTTATACTTCATAACTGGGTTGTCACTATTGCAACAATAGGATACCTACCACCCACCGAAGAGGGGGGCCAAAAAGCCTTGAAACGGTGCTGTCTGGGTGTGGTATCCTTTGGAGAATAAGTAACAATATTCTCCATAGGTGAAGCATTACTCATTTGAGGTAATACAATACAATATGAGATATAATTAAAGTGATGCATTAAAGCAAAACTATCTTGGTAGTTGAAATGATGTATGTGCATTACCTGTGCTTAATTAATTTTCATTCTCTTTGGCATTTAGCCAAAAATATCTTTTAGAACTGTAATGCAGTTATTAATCAGTCCAAACTAGATTTTGAACAGGTTAAGAGTAGAAAACTTGCTTCTTATTCAAATGGTAGCCAGACATACTGGTCTCTTGCAAAAGCTATTGACCACAACTTTTGTCCACCTCTGTCACAACCAGATGGTTCTATTGCCACTTCAGCCAAGGATAAATCTGACCTTCTTTGATAAAGCTGATCTGCCAACTCATATATTAATGATATTGGTAAAACCACCATTCCCAGTACACATTTGTTCAATGACTCCTGTGGTCTTCCATCAACAGGTTATCAGAAGAATTTTGAACAATCTTAGTGCTAGGAAAGCTCCAGGTCCTGATGGTATTTCTCCACCTTGTTCTCAAAATCTGGAGGCGCCTCCATAGCCAGGTGGGCAGGAGCAGCAGTGCATAGCACACACTTCTGGATTAGACCGGGGTTCGAGCCCGTCACCACCAAATACGGAGGATGCAGAAGGGCCAGGGAATGACCACCGCATATCCCGGAGCAATATGGCCTTAGTTACTAATGCTCTTAAAAACCAAATAACAAACATCTCAAAATCTGAGCTCCTAAAATTTCTCCTCTTCTGTGTCACCTTCTTTAACTTTCTTATTCCAAAAGTGTTTTCCCTTCTGCTTGGAAATTTGCTCATATCCATCCAGTTCCTAAAAAGGGTGACAAACCCTCCCCTTACAATTATCATCCCATTGCACTTCTACTCTTTTTAAAGTAATGGAGAAATCAATTGAACACCAATTCTTAAACTATCTAGACACCATCCATTTGATCAAAGATTGCCAGTAGCGTCAATCCACAGGTTATATTCTGGCTTATGTTATTTGTGTATGGACAAATTCAGTGGAAATGTTTGGTGAAATACAAGTAGCTGCTCCTGACATTTCAAAGGATTTTAACCATGTTTGGCATAAGGGGCTTCTATATAAGCTTCCCTCTTATGGTTTGCTAGCTATTTTTGTGATTGGGTATCAAGTTTTCTCTCACTGCAAGTAATGGTAAATGGCTCTCTGTCTTCTAACTTCTCCACTAATGCTGGTGTTCTCCAAGGTTCAGTTCTTTTTCTCTTGTATATTAACGAGCTTCTTCCATTGTCCAGAAATCGTATCTGTAGTATAAATCTTGCTGATAATAGCACATTGCATTAAACCTTTCAGTGTGAGAAATTTTTCCCTTAACAAAATAGCTACAACTTCTCAAATACCCCTTACCAATTCCTTAAATGCAGATCTCCAAGTAATTTTCCAGTGGGGCAAGGGTAACTTAGTTGATTTTAATCTTTCTAAATGCAGTCCTTTCTTAAAAAAGTTGGCTAAGTTCAGTTATGGAATGGTCTGACTGTAAACTATTATTGTAATAGTAAGCCCTGGTATTTATTGTTCTGGATGATCAGAATTTGACGGTTGTGTTACCTATGTAGAACCCATTGCAGGTGCCTTGGCATTTTATGAAATATATTATGTTTATGTCCTGAATATCGTATTTGTATGTTCCTTTGTAACTGTTAAAACATTTTTCTGGTCTATTTTATTTTATTTTTTTTATGAAAACCTCAAAGAAGAGAATTATTAGAACCTAGAGTACTTAGTACCGTGCTTGGGTCAGAGGTTGAGAAGACAAAAGAAGATATTTGTTGACATTAGACTTGAACTTTTGTAGACTGTAATTTTCAGGAAATACATATGAAGGAAGGTTGTTCCAGAAAACAGCAGTTGAATGAATAAACAAGGAAGATGAGAAGTTGGTTCTGTGAGTTTCAAGTTGGACAGTAAATGGATGTTGGCTGGCAGTGGCATGGGATCGGACTGTTTTGAAAGAGAGAGCGGGAATTATAGAAGCCAATTCAAAAGAACAGTGCCCATGGAAGTATCTTTAGAAAAGGCATGCAATAGAAACAGTATGTCTATGAGACAGCGAGTGGAGAGACTCTGTTAGAGAGAAGTCATTAATTAACCTAACTGCCCTCTTCTGAGTGGAATCTAGAAGCCTGAGAGAGGTTTTGGAGGCACAGCCCCCCATATGTGGGAAAAATATTCCAAGGTAGGTCGGATTTCCGATTTATACAGAGTGAACAGCTCCTTGGAAGAAAAGGAACGCCGAGAGCGAAAGAGAAAACCAAGTTTTTTAGATGCAGAGGAAGCAATATTTGTAATTGATTGGAGAGAATTGAAGTCAGCATAATTCCCAAAAGTGATATATCATTTTGCCTAGAAATCCGTCGCATTGAATGCCACCAAAGATAAGCATAGGAGTAGAATCCTTTTTGTGAGATATAAGACAAGACTGAGTTTTAGAAGGATTGAAATCAATTAAGTTGTCTTTGCTCCACTGGAGAATTACCTGCAGATTGCCATTTAAAGAATTGGTAGCAGATATTCGAGTAGTTGAAGTTTAATTGAGCAGGGCATGGTTTCTCAATATAAAAAGTTGAATGCAATGTGCTATCATCGGCAAAACTGTGAATAGGATTTCCAATCAAGGGAAGAAGGTCATTAATATATAAGAGGAAAAGAGTGGGGCAAGAACTGAACCTTGGGGGACACCATCATTAGTGGAGAAGTTAGAAGACAGAGAACCATGCACTATCACCCTCAGTGAGCGATCAGAAAAAAAACTGGATGACCAATTAGAAAAAAAAAATTGCAAACTATAAGATGGAAGCTACCGTTAGGGCAAGAATCAAGTTTTCTACTCTTAGCCTGTTCAAAATCTAGTTGGGACTCATTGATAACTGCTTTATAATTGTTGTGAGCTTTGGTGTAGGCAGAAAATGAAACTGAAGAATTGGAAACAAGCCAATTACGATATGCAATGTTCTTCTCTTGAATAGCCTTAGCACATTTATTGGAAAACCAAGGTTTAGATAAAGGACGAGATTTTAAAATTGAATGTGGAATAAAGGATGACATTTCTAAAAGAATAATTTCACTGACACGATCTGAGCAAACATTGACATGAGAAGTTTTGAAACAGTAATGTGACCAAGGAAAAGAAGAAAAGAAATCTCACAGGTCATCCTATTTTGCATTCTTTTTAATCCCAAACAACACGAGGTTGGGAATAGCCATGGTCCAAGGTCCATTGGAGAAGAGACAATCAAGTTGTGATCTGAGGTGCCTAAAGGACCACTCACTTCAACCGTGTACTTAGAAGGGTTGTTTGTGAGGAAAAGATCAAGTGTGTTTGCTATATGGTTAGAATTGTTCGGTATTCTTGTGGGTAAATGAATAATCTGTGTAAGGTCATTAGTAATTGCAAAAAGCCTCAGCGTCTCGACCAGCTTGGTCAGTGTGACTAGAGAGAGAGAGAGAGAGAGAGAGAACGGAAGCCAGCTGGAGTTGTGAACATTAAAATCACCAAGGAAAATTACCTCACTGTTAGGAAAGTTGGACTGGAGAAAGTCAAGTTGAAAGGAGAAGAGCTCCAATTGATTAGTGGAGTTGGGAGAATGGTAGAGCTTCTTGATTAGATCGGGGGGCGCCTCCGTAGCCAGGTGGGCAGGAGCAGCAGTGCATAGCACACGCTTCTTGATTAGACCGGGGTTCGAGCCCGTGACCACCAAATACGGAGGATGCGGAAAGGTCAGGGAATGACCATCGCATATCCCCGGAGCAATATGGCCTTAGTTGCTAATGCTCATAAAAACTAAAACAACAAAAAAAAATGATCAGACCGGGGTTCGAGTCAGTCACCACCAAATACGGAGGATGCGGAAAGGTCAGGGAATGACCACTGCATATCCCCAGAGCAATATGGCCTTAGTTGCTAATGCTCATAAAAACCAAATAACTTAGAAACTTAGAATGGTAGAGACAACAGATGAATTTGACACAATAAAGTAGAGAAGATCGAAGAGAAGAGATTCCAAATTACCAACTCTCTGACAGGGAATATTGGAACAGACATATGCACAAGTATCACGTTTGAGGCAAAAGGAATCATACAGCGAATAATTTGGGCAACTAAGATAAGCAGTAGTTTAATCAAACAATAACTGAGATTCTGTCAGGTTTGGCAGAGTGCAAATGGAAATGACATCATTGAGATTAGAATTGAGATCACATATATTTGTGAAGCAGCCTCCGTAGCCGAGTGGTCAGGAGCGAGAGTGCAGTAGCACACGCTCTTTTAGTAGACTGGGGTTCAAGCCCTGACTGCTAAATACGGTCGATCTGCCAACCCGGACTGTACCAGCAGGGCAGATTATGGTCCCTTTCCCTCGGCATGAATTGTTGCGGAGGCTTCCATCCTGCAGTGGGTTGATAATGGCTGCAGTTAACTTTATATTTGTGAAATGAACTAGGAAGTGTTTGGGAGGTTTAGATCTTGTCGCAGATAAGCTTACTCTAATAGTTTGACAATTCATGGTGTATTCAATAGTAAGAAAAGGTGCGGTGGGGACATACTGTATAAAGTAATGAAATTTTTGGATATGGCATATAGATGGGAAGAATATACCCAGGTCCTTGACATAACGTGGCCTTGACAATGCCCCCTGCATATACACTATTCGGACTCCCTCCAGTCACTATGTGGCAGAGTAGAGGTAGCAAGATTATACACTAGCTGATCCAGAAGCCTCCTAAAGAGTTACCAATAGATTTGGTCTGGTGTACTAAATAGTGGCAGGCCTGCGAACACCATTTTAGAGCTGTACCCTCGAAATATAAGGAAGATTGCATCTCGCCATGATGCTCATCATAACCTCAAAAGTTATCAGTCATACTGCATGATTGAAGAGATGGGGAAGGTTGATCAGAACTTAGCTCTGGAGTCTAAACACGGCTCCAACACTTCAAGCCTCCAATAAGCAAAGTGGTTGTATTGCACCGGTTGATGAGGATCATCTACCACCTAGTATTGCCTGGTAACACAGAGGGGCAGCATTCCTCCGCGTGGTGTGGGTGCCATACCTCGGCCCCTGCTTAGGTTGGTTCGCACCTGGGTGTTTCACAAATATAAACACACTGGTCACCCACAGTGTGTTTCTGCATGGAGGTTATACTTTGTATCCAGGATTACTAACAGTCCCACCATCGTGAAGGTGCAAGCAGAGCATTTGGTTGTCACAGACCGACCAGACTTTGCCGAAATTGGGTCCACTTGACTTGAATGTCACCCAAATATCAGTTCCATCAGGGTTTTAGACTCCCAGGTAGCAAGTACAGCTTGTCTGTGATATCTGAAAGAATGTCTGTGACAACCTCAAGGACCAAGGACTATTATACTAAGAAAAAATTAACATTATATCCGTGCCTGAAAAGATGTTAATGAGTTGTCAAGCAAAATGACTGTGATATGGAAGTATCACTTCGGTGTACAGTTTATTGTTGTTATCTGTTTTGTTTGTAGCAGGAAGATTATTTATTCTGTTTCTTGCTTCTTATGTAATTCCCATATTAACTGTATTGGATATTTCCTTTTAGTGAAGGCTTTGGTTAGATATTGTAATGCTGCTTCTATATCTTCCTGTGCATGACTATATTTTATGGCATTATAAATCTGGTTGTATAAAACTGATACTTTTGTAATGTATGGAGGATGAGAATAAAAATGTAAAAATTTTGCTGTGTGTGTTTTCTTTCTATATATACATGTTTTAAGTTTAGTAAATTAATAAGAGGGTTTTCCTCAATATAGTACGTGGAACACTTCCGTATGATACCCTCCAGAAATTAAAACGGAAAAAACGAAAAAATCGACAACTTACCGGTACATTTAAGTAAAATATGAATAATTAAATAATCAATTTAACACAATTCAAAATCAATTCAAAACAATTAAAATTCAAATTAACGCAATTAAAAGAATCTAACGAAAATATTCAAAACGATTCAATCGTTTTGAATCTAACGAAAATATTCAAAACGATTTTCCTTCCTAAGGAAGGAAAATCGTTTTGAATATATTCAAATTAACGCAATTAAAAGAATCTAACGAAAATATTCAAAACGATTTTCCTTCCTGAGGAAGGAAAATCGTTTTGAATATTTTCGTTAGATTCTTTTAATTGCGTTAATTTGAATTTTAATTGTTTTGAATTGATTTTGAATTGTGTTAAATTGATTATTTAATTATTTATATTTTACTTAAATGTACCGGTAAGTTGTCGATTTTTTCGTTTTTTCCGTTTTAATTTCTGGAGGGTATCATACGGAAGTGTTCCACGTACTATATTGAGGTAAACCCCTCTTATTAATTTACTAATATTATTATCAACGTAGAACATATTGAGTATTACAGCTCTGATTCATACTATCTAATGTTTTAAGTTTGTGTGATCAGATTTGTAAATGATGAGGTTAAGGAAATGAATACAGCAGGCCCCCGTTATAACGCGGTTCGCTTTACGCTGATTCACTATAACGCTGTTCTTATATTATAACCCGTATCTGACTGTAACGCTGTCACAGATCACTATAATGCTCTTTAATATTGCATTTTTGGCATATTTAACGAAATCGTTTCATTTTATGGAGTCGATAGCTTGAAAATGAATAGCAAAACAGCATTAAAATGTTTCCCACGCTCGGTGAAATTTTCTCGCACGCTAATTTAATTGCAGTACAGTCAGTTGTTATGTATTCCGAGATTAACATTTTAAAAAATGATCAAGTATATTGCTTGTAATATTTGCGTTATATGCATTTATCCAAAGTCTAGTCATCACTCAGCACAGTATTAGACATTGTGCGTAACAGACAGTTTACTTGAACATTCTATCGTAATTAATGCAACCAACGCAGTTCCATTTTCGAAGAGTTAATAATGGCCGATAAGAATGAAAAAGCAATGTCTGCAAGTACGAAGACTATAAATGTAAGAAAAAGACTGAATTTGAAAATTAAATTAAGACATTTTGAAGCGAATTGATTCCCGTCAACGACAAGTGGATGTGTGCCATAATTTAGGACCTGCGAGTTTAACTGTAAGAACAATTATAAAAAAAATAAAGAATTAATTTTAGTATCGGGAAAGATAGCTGTTCCACTGCAAGCAGCTAGGGCTAGGCCGGCTATTAGGATTGAAATGGAAAGATGTTAACTAATTTTTTTGAAGATAATATCCAATGCAGAATTCAGTTAAGTTAAATATTATAAAAGAGAGAGAGAGAGAGATATTAGCCAATATGATTATCTGAAGAAAACTCACCTAAAAAAAAAAAAAAAAAAATGTGCAACCATTTAAAACTGGTAAGGGCTGGTTGAATAGATTTACAATCCAGGGAGAAGCCGCGAGTGCAGATCAAGGAGCCGAAACTTTCAAAAAAGAACTTGTTAAAATTATTGAAGAGGAGTATTATGTGTTATACTTCTCAACAAGTTTATAACATAGATGAAGCAGGACTTTTGTGGAAACGAATGCCTAAAAGAAGTTTCATATTGAAAGAAAACAAAAAACATGCCAGGTTTCAAAGTGGCGAAGGATCGGGTGACTTTTTTGTTGGTTGGTAATGCTGCGGGGGATTTCAAATTAATATCCTTTTAGTTTATTTAGAAGAGGGCCATAGTTCAACCCAAAATCGACACATTTTTCATGATTAAATTCGTCAAATAAATTAAATCAATTAAAATCAATTTAGATCAATTAAATTCATGATTTTAATTGGAATTTTAAGTTTAATTTTGATAAGTAAGTAGTTACCACATAATTATATACGTATGTAATGCAGAATATTTTATATGTACAAATATTTGAATATTAAATATTTTTACCGACATTTGTGCATCTTTTCACTACCATTTATTATTAATTAGGAAATATCCTATGGCACCGACCGCAACTTACAAATACATATGTTACCTTATGGGAATGCGGAGCTCGCTTAGCGTGGATTCACTTAGCGCTCTGTTTTTCCAGAACGAATTATCAGCGTTAAGCGGGGGTCACCTGTAATATGGTTTTCTTTCAGTTCTAAACTATATTTAAGTCTATTATGCAGAGAATTAAATTTTTGTAGCTCTACAAAAATCTACTAGAAGATCATTGAAGAAGATCTTCAAAATATGTTACAATGCCACTCTCAGAGATTTATTATAGCAGCTATTGAGGAACATATCCTTACATTAAGCTCTTTATACATTATGACGATGATATAGTGTTGGTCACCAATAAAACCGTCATCCACAATCAATATTCTACAAAATTTTATTCTTTGCAAAATAGACTTAAGTAATAGATGGATAATAATATACTTTACATATCCATTATATAGACTTTAGAACTGGAAGAAAACAATAATATTAATTTCCTTAACCTCACCATTTACAAATCTGTTCACAAACTTAAAACAGATATATATATATATATAGGAAGAAAACACACACAGGAAAATATTTACATTTTTATTCACCTCTTTCTTTAAAAAAAAAAAAAACAGTTTTATATGACCAGATTTATAATGCCATAAAATATAGTCACACACAATAAGATGTAGAAGCAGAATTACAATACCCAAGCAAAGCCTTCATTAAAAGCAGATGCACTTCCATATCATAGTCAGTTCGCTTGACAACTCCATACCATCTTTTCAGTTATGGATATAATGTTAATTTTTTTTTTTTTTCATAGGAACTAGGAACATTTTTTTAACAGATACAAAGAAACATACAAATACTATATTCAGGACATAAACAAGGTAATATATCCCATAAAATGTCAACAACACTGCAATGCATGCTACATAGTATTAGTAGAGGTATATGATGCAAGAAAGCAAGCTTATATAGCATCAGCCGAGGGGGGAAAAAAAAAAAAAACACCTCCCAGTTCATCCATCCATTCATTCCAAATGTTTGTCTAGTTCTGCCTTGAACTTATTTAAGTTAACCTCCACTACAACACAGATATAAGTTTGTTCCAACTGTCAACCCCCTGCTGGCTAAAAGCAAATTTCTGCACATCTATTCTACAATTGTCTTTCCTCAATTTGAATTTATGTCCCATCAGGCAACTGAAGTTTAGCATTTGTCAATGTTAAACTTCAGTTGCCACCTCTCAGCCCACCTGCTCAACTTTTCGAGATCCTGTTGTAGTAGCGTACTATCATTACTGTCTATAACAACCCTGTCAAACTTCATAGTGTCTGCAAATTTAGACATTAACCCTGATATACCTTCATCAATATCATTGATAAATACGGAAAACAACGATGTGCCCAACACTGAAGCTTCCGCTAATAATATTAGTCCCTTGATAACTGCTCTGTCTTCTCACATTGAACCATCCTTTTATCCATTGTAGCAACTTGCCCTTAATGCCATTCCTCTCAAATTTGTTCAATAGTCTTCTGTGTGCCACAGTATTATTTGGGAAGGAGCAGCAGTGCATAACACATGCTTCTTGATTAGACCGGGGTTCGAGCCCGTCACCACCAAATACGGAGGATGCGGAAAGGTCAGGGAATGACCACCGCATATCCCGGAGCAGTATGGCCTTAGTTGCTAATGCTCCTATAAACCAAATAACAAACAAACAAACAAACAACAAGCCACAGTATTAACAGCTTTCCTAAAATCCAAATATTTGTTATCAAAATTAATTCTCGCATCCAGTTCCTTTGTGACCACATCATAGTATCCAATCAAATTTGTCAGACAAGACTTCCCCTTAATAAACCCATGCTGTGTCTGAACTATAACTGTAGCCTTGTCCAGATGATCTTGCATTGCTTCCTTGACCAGTGACTCCATTATTTTCCCTGGAACAGAAGTTAGACTAAGAAGTCTGTAATTACGTGTCACCCTTTGATCCCACTTGTGAATTGAGGACAGTTACATATCTCCAGTCCATGGGGACCTCCCCTGAATCCAATGAAGCTTTTATAATTATGACTAAGGGTTTTCTTACTTCCTATGCTGCTTCCTTTAATATAATTGAATAGATCCCATCCACCCCAGGTGCCTTTCTTATGTTCAATTCCAACAATTTCTCCTCCACTTTACTCTCAATTATTTAAAAATCATTTAGCTCCTTGCCAGAGTTTGATAAGCTTCTGGCCTCCACTTCCCTACAGACCTCCTCGTGTGTAAACGTAGATGCAAAATATTCATTCAGTATGTCAGCTACCTCAGCAGATTCATCAACATTCAAACCGCCGATCTCAAGTGGACCAATCTGATTCATGCCGTTGCTTCTAGAGTTTACATAAGTAAAGAAGTCTTTATTTTTTTCCTTTGCATTGTTTGCCAAAGATTTCTCTAAAATCTGCCTTTGCTTAACTAACGTCCGTTGTGACTTGATTACAGACTATCTATATCTACCATAGGCATCTGTCGCCTGATAATTTATATGCATCCCATGCATTTTTCTTCTCTACCACAAGTCTCATTGAGTCATCTGACATTCATTTAGGCCTAAACCTTGGATAGTATTTCTCATTTGGTATAAATAGCCAAGTAGCTTCCAAGATTAATTCCTTGAATACTTCCCATTTAGAATTTGCTGTTGGTAACATCAACAGTTGGTCTCACTGTATAAAATTTTAAAACTGTCTGACACCACTGTAGTCACCTTTATGAAAGCAAAAACCCTTTCCTTTATCCCTGATGGTAGTTACATCTTTAACTAAATCCCACATCAGTACACTGTGATCACTGCCACCTAGTGGTTCCTTTATCTGCATATTTTTAATGCATAAAGACTTTGCTGATAATCGGATCAAGAATATTACTCCCTCTGGTTGCCTGTTGAACATGCTGCTGTAGACAATGATCCAATAAATCCACAAAGGTCTTGCTAGTGTATGAGCAACCAACTGCAAGTTCGAGTCTGCATCAGGGAAGTTAAAATCCTCCCATTATAAGACAATCTGGTTTACTGGCTCACTTTATTTCCCTGTACAGTTATTCATTGTACTCATCTGAGTCATAAGGCCTATAACACACTCCTACTGTTAACTTAGTTTTCCCAGTGCTTATTTCACATCAAACTGACTCGACATTGCACTGTCCATCTATATCAACTGGATGCAATATCTTAGATTTGTGTGTTTCTTAACTAACAGCATCACCCCTTCTCCCCTTTTATCCTGTCTATCCTTTCTGTACACATTATACTCCCAATATTCCAATTCTACATTCCTTATCTCTTGATTACACCAAGTCTCTGATATCCCAATAACATTAGCCTTTAATGTCTTCACCAGCACCTCAAATTCATCTACTATACTCCTATCATTGGTGTATGTGCAAGTATACATGCACCTATTCCTACTCTTAGTTACCCTAACACAACCCATGTATTTACTTGTTTCATGTTGAATCCCAGCAGCCCTTGAAATCTCCAGTACCTTGCTTTCCAGGCTGCTGCTCATTCCAATAGAGGTAGTGCAAGAATCACTTTCATCATTGCCTGTGACTACTGTTAATCTATTAGTCTGTGAATCCCTCTCCCCAAGCTAGCAGTTTTCTGATCTATCTAAAGCTGCTTGATAGTATCAGTAAATATTCTTGCACCCTTTCTGTTTAAGTGTATCCCATTCCTGTAGAAACAATCTCTACTGTTACCAAGCACAGACCATGCTAAAAAAATTCTACTCCATGAAACTTGCACAAAATCTCCAGGGCCGAATAGATTGACAAGGATCACATCATATACTCCCTCCTGTTGTGTGTGGGCTGAATTGCAGACACTTTCAAATTTAACCCTAACTCGCAACTTTTTTCTGCATTGACCTGTACTTGTAAAGTAAGCCCACAGATTTCCTACTCTTAATGTCATTAGTGCCAACTTGTACAACAATATCACCCTCTGTGTGCTTAAAAGATATCTGTTCAATGGCATCATCAACCTTTGCCCCTGACAGACATACCTTGGTCGTATTCCACGCATTCTTTTTGCACAATGTATTTCCCGTCTCCCTGACAAAAGAGTCACCAACAATAACTAGTTCCTGTGGGTCCAGTGCATTCTACCCTGATGGTTGCCACTGTGTTGCCGATGATTAAGTGCAAGCTCTGGCATTGATGTGGGCAACTGAGTGTTTGATGGGCCCCCCCATTTCAGTTCCTTTGACAGCACCTACCCTACTCTTCAAACCCTAATAGACACCTATCTTAACACTGAGTTGGCACCTATCTTCTTCACACTACTTATATCTAGCACACACAAAGACATCCAATCGCTCCGAAGAATAGTAGGATTTAAATTGTAATAGGTATTTTGAAGGTTTTAATCACTTTTTGGGCATATATCTTTTATATTTAGCTAAGGATATAAGGATACAAAGAAAGGTCTGCAGACTTTTCTGGAACGGAATATGATATTGCCAAGGAGATGTCACAAGTTGCACCTTTTTTTTGGCTGTGATGAATTGGAGAATCACTCACTTCGGTTCTCCCGCTTGCCAGAGCACTCGCTCTGCTTTATGCATGTTGCTTTGCTGCTCTACTCTGGGGCATGATTTCCATTTAAATATGATTTAATGAATTAACAATGAAAATTAATAAGGTTAATAAATTTAATTGATTAATTTACTATGCTATACTTGACTATACGATACTATACTAAGCTAATGCAGTAATGCGTATTCCGCTATATTGTTTTATGTTATACCTTAGCAACAAGTTTGGGCTATACGTTATCAAGTTATGCTGTGCTGTAATGATCACAATGTTAAATTAGTTATATCCTTAGCTAAATATAAAAGATATATTCCCAAAAAGTGATTAAAATCTTCAAAATACTTATTACAATTTAAACCCTACTATTCTTCAGAGCGATTGGCTACAATATTCACGCCAAAACACAGGCACGATAGCCGTATGAGTAGCGGCTTGTAATTTACAAAATCACTAGATTAATTTAAAAATTAAGCTAATGAACACTGCTAAGCCTATTTAATCTATTTGTAAAATACAAATTAATATGTTAACTAATCAGAAATACCATAAAAATTTCAAGCAAAACTTATCCGTTTGCAGTCACTACAGAAGTCTACGTTTTTACCTAATGACACCTGGTGGCCTTAGATAGGACAGCCATTAAATTTGAATCATCCAGAACTGCAAATACCAGGGCACCATGACAAACTGCAGGACCGTAATGGGGGGAACCCTCAGTTCCGTCAGACAACTGACACACAATAGTATATCTGAAGAAGAATTGAACTTGCCTTTCACAATGACCGACAAATCAGGACATTGACTTTACCTGACCAAAACTAGGAACAGTAGAAAACCCAAATTGATGAGGAAAACATACCCACTTAAATGGACCAAGAATGAGCGAGAGTGAAAACCCACTAGGACAAGAGTGAACGGTGGATATCCCCAAATGATGTTAGATGGAGTGCAAACTTCAACCCTCCGTTTGCACCCTGGGACACAGGGTTCGACTCGGGCTCATATCTAGAACTGAAATAACCAGACTTGATCCTGAAACTGACTGAAATAACCTTTGAGAAAACGAAACATAAGCCAACCAAGTAGACTGGAAATCCAAACATCACAACCGAAGTGAACAGCAGCAACTGTTGCCACATGCCCTATTGGGCATATATCTTTTATATGCCCAATAGGGCATGTGGCAGAGCCCAGCACAGGTCGCCCTATTGGCGACCTGTGCTGGGCTCTAGCCCAACACTTTCATTCCCTTCCCTGGCAGGGGGGAGGTGACAGTGGAGCACGGGCATGCCCCACTGTTCTGCCTTGGGGTCGCCTTCTTTATCGTCCCCATACTTCTGTCTTCCCCCCGTATTCAGTCTCCCTCCCTACTCTGCCTATATCGCCAGCGAATGCCCCACACAATGAAAAATTAAGTGTCCAAATTCTGACCGCATACGTGAACCCTTTTGGCTTAACTAGATTCTAGCATCCATCACCCTTAATTTTTTTTTTTTCCCCTCCATAGGCCCTAGCCACTGAAATCTCAGGAAACTAGGAGGCAGGGCCTGACAGAGTAAATAATTTCTCAGTACTGGTTACCTGGTCTGCCTCCACCGGACTAAGTGTGGGCAATGGTGGGCTCCAGCAGGGGTCTAGCGGCTAAATGGCCAGAAGAACAACATACACAACACTATACTCATACACTTTTAAATCTGTGGCCTCGCCAGTGAACTGGTACACTTACAATGAAAGCAATGCGGAGATGTGGGAAACCCCTGCTCCTGTTTGACACTAAAGTCGCAGAGATGGGGGAAACCCCTGGTGCTAGACAACTAACACCTCCTTCATGTCACAGAGCCTGAGTACACGCTCCAATACATATACCGATTTCTGCAGCCAGTCATCACCTAAGGTTCAGAAATCTGGGTGTCGGAAACAAAAACGACACTAAAAACCATTGCATTCGATGAGTACTGGCTTCTTCGGTGGGTCATCTTCAAGCATAAACTGCCACCACTCACACATACTTCAGATATCACCCAACTTCTAAATTACCAAAAAGTCTCCAAACGGATATTCGCCCTCCGCTTACTCGTGTCAATTAAAATGATAGCGGGTGAAGTCAATACGCCAAATTTTTGGCAGATGTGCAATTGGAGGATCCCCTGAAACCCCTAAGAGCCCTCCCCTCTCTGCAGTCTGCGGCGTGGAGGCTCAGGATAGGGGATAGATTCCTGCCTGTGGAGATGCTCCACAACATCCAGGAGATGAATGTGGACTACAAAAAAGTTCATAAAGGACAAATCATACAGAAGATGCATCATCAGTGAACAGCTTTCGTCTTCAGCCGAGTGACTGCCATCGTCTTTTCATTTCCCATGTTAATATCGATTTTATATGTAAAATATGTAATTATATGTTTTATGTTTTTCCTGTATTAGTTATTTCATGTTAAATCCCTAGCATTGTCGCTGTTATGGGTATTATTGCCTCAGCCAATCATGTAACCATTCACTGCCTGCAATAAAAATAAAGATATTAACACACAATAGTATATCACAATAATAGTTACAGCCATATCATTCCTTAACTGAACTTAGCCAACATGCCCAATCTTGCAATCACACCCCTTTGATAGATGCAGCAATAACTCTAATTTGATTAAACTCCAATTATAAATTAGTACAATACAAAGCTTTAGCCATTGAATGGTTCTGACAAAACACATCATACAAAGTTTTGAATGCTAAATTACTAACAAACCTTTCATGAATATTGTACCTTAACACACATTAAATTTCCTACAGTTGATAGAGTAATGCATCCTGGGAGCTGAGATTACTATAAAAATCTTACCTTCTCTTACGATGGAACCAACCGATGACAATTTCAAAAGTCTTACAAGACTTTTGAAATTGCTTTTTAACACAATTTTTCTTTTATAGTTGACAATCTAGAAAAAATTTGTGTTTCTTTTCTTCTTTAGGGCATGTTTTTAAATAGTTTAATTTTAATTCTTTTCACCTTTCACCACATATGAATTCACTTCCTAATTTACGCTTTTAATTGTGAGTACCACAATTATAAGCTCTTGCTGACAAAATAAAATATTTTATTGAATACAGGTGTAAAAACAATGGATATGGTCTCGCAGCAATGCTAATTTTAATTTACTGTTCCCTTGATTTTTCAGCACATATAATGAATTTATACAGAAAATTAAGATTTTATATTTATTATTTTTTTTTAACTGGAAACTGAAATATCAGTTCTTGTGGGGAGGGGAGGCACTGATGATGGTCCTGCAGTGTTTGTCATGGTTGTTTCCAAGAAGTGTGTCAGTGTGGAGTTGACTTTGTAGATCTTCAATCTCTCTCTCTCTCTATTAGACAGCTATGTGGTATGGGTTGAAGGCTTTGTGATAGTCAGTGTAGGCTATGTACAGGTTGTGGTGCTTCATGTATCTTGTACGCTTAATCCATAACTGAATCATCAGTGGTTACTTGTATCCTTTCCCATCTACTTACGACCCTTCTGCTGCTTGGCCATGATGTTCTTGCCCTCCAAGTGTTCTGATATCATCCTGGTTATGCAGCTGGTCTTGTACATTGTTGGGAGATGGGCAATCAGTCTGTACTTTGCTGGGTTTGTGGTGTCTTTGTCTCAAGTGATTCCCTTTAGAAATTCCTTATCAGAGATTCTGGGATTGTGTCAGGGTGCCTTATCATCGTGGTATATTACTCTGCTATGTGCTTGTGTGTGTGTGCCACTGAACTTCTTGTACCAGGTAGTTGTAGACGTTATCTATCCCTAGATTTGCCAGTTGTAGGACTTCCTGATTGATTGTTGTACTTCTTCCTCTTCCTGAATCTCCCATTCTGTCATCTCTTGTATGTCCTTGGTTTTCTTCTGGTCTGCATCTATCCTTGGGACACAGTTGTTATGGCTAACTTTGCTGTTCTGTAGGGTGCTGCAGAATTCCTTTTGGGACTACCCCCTTTCCCAACCAGAGGGCACCCTGTTTCAAGGGTCTATTGCCTTCCTTTTCCTTTTTTCCAATTTTCTTGTATGGTTTTCATCAAACATCTGGTGGTCTGTTTCCCTCTGGGAATTCTCCCAGTATTGGTAAGTTGACTGAGTGCAAGGAGGTTCAGCTTGAGTATGTCAAGGTCAGAGGTGTATTGCTAAAAAAAAAAGTACCGGAATGCTCGTCGTAAAAAAAATGGATACCGGAACGCTCTTTCTCCAGAAGACTATATGATAATGCCACATCAACTGTACAGTAACTGAATCAGACTTCAGACTCACGGTTCATAGAACAACCAGTTCTAGCATTCAGCTCATGGCGAATCAAAATGCAACGTTCACACGAATCACAGTATATCTCATTCGTTGGATCTCTTTATCTAACACATTGTCTTTAGTAAAAAATGTTCAAGTTTCATTGTGAAATTTATATTTTTGTTTTTAAATAAATTTTTAAAGAAATCTTAATTTTAAAGATTACTATTAATATATTACTAGTTTTAAGATTACTTATTTTAGTAGCAATGGGTAAAATAGATATTTCTCCCTCCCCTTTGATTATGAATCAGACTTCAGACTCACGGTTCATAGAACAACCAGTTCTAGCATTCAGCTCATGGCGAATCAAAATGCAACGTTCACACGAATCACAGTATATCTCATTCGTTGGATCTCTTTAAATTTATACACCTAATATTATTTCATAATATTAGGTGTATAAATTTAATGATTTTCTATTATGACATTTAGAAAAAAGTACCGGAACGTTGTTCCGGTGCATTCTGGCCCAAATACACCACTGGTTAAGGTATTCTTCACTCCTCTCATGTTTGCTGTGCATGTTGTCTTTCTTGAGGATGGCTCTCATTTTTTGATCAATTTCTTACTTCTGTTAGCCCCCTGGTATCTTCATTCTTACCTCTTCTATCTTCAGGTGTATCCTTCTTTCCCATGGTGGTGTTTCCTTTGTCTTTGTGTTTTGTTTTCTGTTGGTCTCTGATTTCTCTTCTGATTATCCTGGTGGCTGCCACATGGCACAGTAAATGGCTGTTTGGATGGTATCTAGTGTTGCTTTGTTGTTGTTAAGATAATCTTGTATTATTCGCCAATTGGTCTGTGACTTGCCACAAGATTCTGTTAGGTCTCTGCTTTGTGAATGTATGTGGGGGTCCATTATCGTGAATTCTAGACCTACTTCCACTTTTCTTCTAATGTGAATATCACAATCTTGTCTCTTTCCACTTTGACTGCAGTTTCTCCTTTAATTCAGGTTCAGATGTGTCCGTATTCCTTTTTCTTTGTAGTTTTTCAGTCACATCCTCCTCGACATTTTCTGGGATTGCAGGAGCTATTATGTTCTTCAAGACCATGGTCATCTCTGATTTGCTATTCACTGTTCAGTGACTTGGGAACTGTTCCAACTGTGTGGTGTGTAGTTTCATCCTGTACATTGTCATATCAGTCTCTAGGTTAGTTATTTTGTAGTATGCTTGGGTGATGAATGTATTTATATCATTGTTCCATTTAATGTGTTAGCTCTTTCTTCTTCCCTGGCTGATCACTAGCACAGTTGTGCAGGAAGTACTTCCAGTTGATTGAGCTGGGTGGTCTTGCCCTTCCATTGTGATAACTGTACAGGGGACAGACCACTTACTCCACTGTCAACCTTGGGAGACTTTCTGAGTTTATGAACTAATCCCTCTACCTAAATCCTGAATTATTATTATTATTAGCCATATCGTGCAAGGAAGCCTGAAACTTATGCTGCACCAGCCAAAAAAAAAAAATTCCTACATTACCCAGAGAGAGAGAGAGAGAGAAGTAGAAGGGAATCACCAAGAAAGCAAGAAAGAGAAGAATGATAATATCCAGCTCAGGACCCTGGGTTTACCAAGCCCATACTCATCAGATGTGAGCCCCTGGTGGTAATGCAAGTGACTTTTTCCTCTGGAACACATATGCAGTATGCTCAATATTTCTACTTCTCATCTTCATCCAGCTATGGAGCTGGACTTGTTTTAGCTTTGATATCCAGTGATGGATAGAGCTACTTTCTGCCTCAGCCATCACTTTGACTTTGGGGAGTAAGGCCCGATGAAGTAACTTTTGCATTCCCTGATGAAAAATTGAAAGCTGCTTGCTTTCAGTGCCTGTGTCAGAAGGTAACTCTACAGAGTACAGCACTGGAATTCATCTGAACAAGATTTAAAAAAAAGCATTTTAAAAAAGCATTAAAAAAATTTATAAATGGTCTAACACTTACTGTTAATAATACTACTTGTATAGTAATGAGGATGGTACAAGAGGAGATTGAACTCTTGCTGGTACTAGACTATCATTGTCATCTCATTTAATTGGTAAGCTGAAAGGGAGGCTACGTGCTTTCATGAGAAAGTGGATGGATATTTAGTGAAAATTTACTACTATCTACAAAGAAAAAATAAAAGCAAAGATAGATATGTACACTTTAAATTAATTCATTCCACTGAAGTAAAACAGGTTTTGAAGCAACTGTGTATCTGTTATCTTTCTTTGGGTAAATATTTAAGTAGGTTGATGAGTGGCAGCATGGATCACGATTATCTCATTGAGGAGTCATGATCATGAAAATCATTTCTTTCTGTTTCCGCACAGTTTTTGACTAGATGAACACTGTGATAGTTGAAGTAATTTTCATTTCCTGTAATGCTATTTAAATCTCTAATCAGTATAGTTCTTTATTAGTTCTTAGTTTCTTCTAATGTTTCTACGACTTCAAATTTCATCTTTTCTGCTAAATCATGTCTTTTAAGCTTTATATACAGACATTTCTTACTCAACTGTCCACCTTACGTTTTGCCCATATAAATCTAATTTTTATTGCTTCCTAGCCAACTGTACTTCTCTCGAATTAACTCTAAATACCATTGTTAGGCCCTTCTTACACGTCATCTTGATTCAGAATAAATTAATCCTTAATAAATTAATTTATAATTTTATTTAGCTGCTGTTCCTCTGTATATATTCTCTTGGTTTATGTAATATATGATATTCTGATATCAGATATTATGGGGTGCAGGGTGCCCTGATGACCTGAGCGATTTTTGGTGATATGAACCTTGTTTTGCCTCTTCTTTTTCTTTGTTTTTCCTGCTGTAGTAATAATTATTTTTATAATTACGAGAAATAAGAAAAGTAATTTCTGTAGTTAAAAGTAGGTTAGTGTATACATAAGACTTGTGCTGGTACAGCTAGAATAAAGTACAAAGATAAAGCAGTGAGCCAACATACAAGTTGTATAATACTGTGAGACTGTGCTGGCTAAACCAAATTTTTTTCAAAGAGAGGATCAGCCCCATACTTTGATCAGAAGTTTCCAGTTTCTGAGGTTTTACTTTATTTTTCCCAGCCAAGGTCATATCAGTGTATTTTTTTTCAGGCTGTGTGTTTTTCTCTTTGAGTAAAGGGACTTCATAGACATGGTAATAAAAAAATAACAGGATTTAATTTACACTTTTAAAAATACAGGTAGTTCTCGACTTTACGAGTTAATTCGTTCCTAGCGCGTGCTTGTAAAGCGAAAACTCGTAACGTGGGAATTTATTTTCCATAGACATAAGGTTAAAAATAGGGGTTATGTTCTCAACAATTAAATTAGTTTATATTTAAACAATGATTGATTTATCGAAAGAAATGGAAACGTAGCCTGTAAAATGAAGTAAATTATAATAATAGAGAAATTATTTACGACTTACAAATGTTAAAGAATGTTTGTTTATTCTTTATCATCATCATCGACTAAATGCACACTCGTTGATCACTCATTATTGGCTCGGCACTCGTTGATTTGTTGCACAAGGAGGAGTCTTCTTCAGAAATGTTTCAAGAGGCGATTGTTTCCAAGATAATCTTCTCTTTTAATTATAAATTTCAAAATTGCATATGCATAAGCATTTTTTAATGGCACACACAAATTGCAACTAACGCGATTTGCATGGAGTAACAAGTTTACGAAGCTTAAAAAAAAGGAATGAAAAGAAGATTCTGAAAATTTGTTTTTTATACTATTGAAGACTTCAGTAAAGGGGAATCATAATTCACCATAATAACGTAAAAAAACCACACAATTCCAGCTATCGGTATTTTCACAAATTCAAGAAGATCAAGTTTACTATCCGTTTATAATTGCTTGCAGTAACAGAAAAGCCCAGTAAACGGGAAAGTGCAAATTGTTTTAATTGTTATATGGTAGGGACCTCCAGAAATGTGCTTTAAAAAAATATTACAAAGAAGCATTTAAAATTGATTCTTATAACGGAACATACGATAACAATGAAAGTGTAGTGCATTTTAATGATTTGAATTGGTAACTAATACAATTTACAAACTACGCTAATGACCTTTTATATGACCTTAAGGCCATGCTCACATCCTTAAAAATGACATTTTAGAGAACTGTATAGCTTAGTTATACAGCGAAAATTTCAACTTCCGAGATCTTGAAACGAATTACCAAAAAATAGTGTTATTGGGTTCACATTACAATATTTTAATGATACGATGGTCTCTCTCTCTCTCTGGAACTGATTAATATCGTAAAGCGGGGTGCACTGTATTGTATAGCTATGCACGTGCTTTGGAATGCAGGTGCCTCCGTAGCCAGGTGGGAAGGAGCAGCAGTGCGTAGCACACGCTTCTTGATTAAACCAGGGTTCGAGCCCGTCACCACCAAATACGGAGGATGCAGAAAGGTCAGGGAATGACCACCGCATATCCCAGGAGCAATATGGCCTTAGTTGCTAATGCTCCTAAAACCCAAATAACAAGCAAACAAAACTTTGGAATGGTGAATGTTTAACATTCATTTTTTGCAATTAATGTTCATATTTTCAATTTTGTTGATACTTTGGGGAAAAAAAACTCGTAAACCCTGGAACTCGTAAAGTGAGAACTGGCTGTATATTACAACATTGAACTGGCATATATATACAATGTAATTACAATTTGCTCCATACCTCTTACATGAATACATTGCTGTTCTGGAATAAAATTATTGACTCAGATGATTCAAACCTCATTTAGCTTCTCTACAATTACACCTATAATTGGTATTATATATATATATATATATATCCTTTGAGATTTACTATACAGACATGATTCTGGAACACAAATCCTCTTGAAGTCTCTACACTCCTGAATGCTATCAAATTTACTTGTATGTATATATGGCCTTAATAGCCTATACAATTACTAGATTATGGTTTAGGTAACACAATCTCTCTTATGCTTATGATTGACACCTAAAGTGTCTATACATACTTATATATTCTTAAACACTTTAGTAGTAAGGATGATATAACATTCTCACCGTCTTTAATATTCTCTGGTAATAAATCAGAATTACGAATCCTTATCAGATCACTGCCTTTAGTTCACAGAGGGCTTACACATCTTTTAATATCACTCTTTACTCTTAATTTTACCAAAGATGCTCCCTGGCTTTTAAATCTGTTAGTTATATTATATTTACATATTACTTCTTTCGGTACCAATTCCAGGAATAGAGAGGTCCATCAGTCTTACTCATGTTTTAGATTTTCTATAATATTCAAAAAAAAGGACTTGCATTTGGTTTCTTTCTTAAACTTCCTTTTGTTACCTCGATAAGGTCCTCTCCTTCAGGGCTCCTATGGCTAGCAGTCTTCCTAGTGGTTGCTGCGCAGTACTGGTTTGGCCTTCTCCTTCCCCAAATTACTCTTCCTTACATAAGTAGAATTTGATTGAGCTTTCCATTGCTTTGCTCTCTTTCGTATTTCGTTTCATTTCTCTCATAGCCGGGTGGGCAGGAGCAGCAGTGCGTAGCACACGCTTCTTGATTAGACCTGGGTTCGAGCCCATGACCACCAAATACAGAGGATGCAGAAAGGTCAGGAAATGACCACCGCATATCCCCGGAGCAATATGGCCTTAGTTGCTAATGCTCCTAAAAACCAAATAACAACAATGCTCTGCTGTCTTCCGTACTCTGCTTTTCATACTGCATTCTTTGTCCACATCCCTTTCCAAAAATTAACCCCACTTACATAGCTGCATTCTTAACCTGATGACACTTTCCTTCTGACCACTGCACTCTACCAGGACTGCACTCTTTCTGCCCAAATCCCAACTTTTTTATTTATTTTTCATGCCTTTTTCTTTGTTCCTCTCAAATTTACACTCTGGCCAATCACCTCCCCCATTTTTCAGCAACTTCTTCCTAATTCAGTTGCCGGCCCTCTACTACTCCTCTCTTGGATTTAATCCGATTGGTGGATGGTACTACGTTCGTAGCAGAGAACGTCATATTGTTTCGAAGTTTCCAGAATGTTCTGGCTGGCAATCCGACCCACCTACCCCTCCTTTAGTCATGCCTATTGCATTGACCATCTTTGGAATTCATGCAGGTGCACTTAAACAGTGCCCTCCCCCTCTCACTACTAAAACTTTATTCCTGGCTGTCTCCTTAACAGCCATGACCTTTCGTTTATTTCTGTAAATCTCACTCATCACAGACACTTTGTTTTTCTGTATTATTTTTACTAAGTTCTCTCCCCTCAAGCTCTGTGACCCTTCTATTCCATGTAAGTTGTCTAGCCCCCCTGTAGTTTGTCATCCACTTACATCAAAACTTCCCGTTAATCTACTTTCATTGCGATTGTTCTTTTTTTCCAAGAGTAGTCTTATTCCTGATTCCATTCCAATCAGTATTTGAACTTAAATTCTCATCACATACAAAATCCCTATAAGATATGTATCTTATAATTCTCACCTTCTATTAATTTCGCAAGCCTATATATATATATATATACTCCTTTATACATTCAGACACTTCGATCATATATATATATATATATATATATTGGAATTATGTCAAAAGACATTTAGGTTTAAATATTAAATGGCGTAAGTATTGGCTCCAGCTATTGTTGCTGGAGTCAATACTTATGCCATTAATGCTATTGTCGGTGGACAGTTAAACATTTTGCATGCATGGGTTGTATATGTACTTAACTTATTTATACATTATTATTTCTTTAAATTATGGTACTACTTGGGAGCATCAGGTTTGTAGTGACCCCAACCAACCCACTAGTTATATTTAAACTAGCCCTGGTGTGGATAGCTAATATCTGGATATTCAGCTTGATTACATATAAAAATATAAGATACATATAAAAACAACAAAATTAATGAAATTTTAAAGAAAGCTGGAGAAATTGGCAAAAGTTAGTGAAAATTAACATTCTTCCTCATGGCCATAACTCTGCTACTCCTCAGGGGCTTTGAGCAGATATAGAGCCATACTAGACAGGAAGGGGTATGTTTAATGCATTCTTAGTATGGCTTGTCTGCTCAAAGCCCCCTGAGGAGTAGCAGATGTATGGCCATGAGGAAGAATATTAATTTTCATTAATTTTCAATAACTTTTGCCAATTTCTCCAGCTTTCTTTAATATTTCATTAATTTTGTTGTTTTTATGTTTCCACCAGGGCCAGGTTTAAATATAATTAGCAGGTTGGTTGGGGTCACTACAAACCTGATGCTCCCAAGTAGTACCATAATTTAAAAAAATAATAATGTATAAATAAGTTAAGTATATATCATTATTTTGCCCTCTGTAGCATTCTGTATACACATAAACTTATATCTATATAATATTTATATTACATATGTCACCTCCTCCAAAAAGACAAAAAAAAAAACATTTTTGTTTTTCTAATCATCTCCCTTCATGGGGAGGTTGCCTTGGTGGGGCCTTCTGTAGTTCACTTTCTTCCTTATCTAGGATGTTCCCTTCCTGTCCGTGGCTTCACCAGATTTATCTCTCAGGTCAACTCTCCTGGTCTTCTGTACCTGCATTGGTTGTTTTCTGCCTCCCCTTCTAATCTTATTGGGGGGGGTCTTTAAATACCCTATCGCAACTTATGAAATATGGCTTCTTATGATTTTCGTTTACTATCTTTTCGGTACCAGGTTGACTAATTAGTTTTACTTTATAATTCACTGGAGATGTTTTTTCTAGAATTCTTTAGGGCCTCAATGCACATTTATTCCACCTTCCAAAATTTGATAGAAGCACCCAATCTCCCATGTTAAACTGTTTGTGCTTCCTACACATGTTTATTCTATTCCTGTTCTTTGTACTGGCTTCCTGCACCATTCACTGGGCACTTTCAAATTTATTCATTAATTCTCCTTGAATTCACTAATATCTGGATATTCAGCTTGATTGCCCTTCAGATTTAAATCTGTGGGGAATTTGGACTCCATCTCCATTAATAGAAAAGCTGCCGTATCCCTTATACTCTTATGTACTCACGTTCTAATAGCGAATAGTGCAATTGGCAACTGCTCATCCCAGTCGTTCCCTGTTCTCCTGACCAAATGAGTCAAAACACTCTTTAATGTTTTATTAAACCTTTCACAGAAACTGTTTGACTCTGGTCGATATGCCGAAGTTCTGAGCATCTTTATTTGTAACATGTCGCATATTTGCAGCATTAGCTTGGATTGAAAGTTCGAACCCCGGTCTGTAGGTATAGAATGGCTGCAACCATACCGACATATCACACCTTGTACGAATACGTTAGCTATTTCTTCCAATTTTGTCCCTGAAGGTTTGTCCGTTCAGGGACAAACCATTCAAGAAATAGCTAATGCTCTACAAACTACGAAACCGCTCTACGAATACATTAGCTATTTCTTGAGCAGTTTGTCCCTTCAGGGAGAAAGCCTCTGGATATCTTGTAAACATATCCACTACAGACAATATATATATATATATGTTTCCCCCTTAGTAACTGGAAGAGGCCTAATTAAGTCAAGAGCGACTAATTCAAAGGGTTGTTGAGGCTCAATATGAGGCTGCAGCGAAGCTTTACCTATAAAAGCTGCCCTGATTTGGCACTCGTGGCAGGTCCTACAATATTCTTCTGTTTCCTTAAGCATACCCTCCCATTTGTAATGCCCTTTAATTTGCTCTGTCTTAACATAACCAAAGTGCCCAGCAAGTTTACTAGAATGAAAGGTATGGAGTACCCAGTGGAACATCTTTGGAGGTACTAGCACTCTTTCTACATGGGCCCCAGGTGCCAAGCGATTCTTTGATCAAGCGATATTGCTCTGAATTAGCACTCTTTCTTGAAACAGAAATTGTTTCCTTATTTAAAGTATCATTAACACACTATTAACCAAGTTGTAGTAAAGAAATTTACTTTACTAAATTAGGAAGGAAAGCACCTTTTCTTCTCTTTTCTTTTACATATTAACTACTAACCCTCTCGTTTGTTTGTTTGTTTGTTTGTTATTTGGTTTTTAGGAGCATTAGCAACTAAGGCCGTATTGTTCCGGGGATATGCGGTGGTCATTCCCTGACCTTCCCGCATCCTCCATATTTGGTGGTCACGGGCTTGAACCCCGGTCTAATCAAGAAGAGTGTGCTACGCACTGCTGCTCCTGCCCACCTGGCTACGGAGGTGCCAACCCTCGTGCTTGGTCACAGAGTGGCACTGCTCCTGCCTCCACGTGGTGGGGCCAGTAACCTGGTAGGGAAAAGCCCTGCCAGAGTGAAATGGAGCGAACTGACTCCAATCCCCGGGAATTTACTGGGTACATAGATCCGAATATAACTGATCTAAGATATGAGGAATCTAGTCCTCCCGGAGATACAATTAAAACGATTAGAAAAGGTGAAAGAAATGATTCTGTCTCCAAAAGAAATTGAACACGGATATAAAATCTTGAAATGCCCCAACTTACCTTATTATACACTCAAACACTGAGAAATCGGTAGACCAATTGTCATCCTTTCTCATACAAAAGACCCTTGAGATATGTTGGCCCACCAAAAAATGTTAAGAGATTACAAACCAAGTTATGCTCAAGTTAGTAGTACAATAAAAAGGACTTAGGAAATGAGATTTCCAAATTCAGTATCTGTTGGAACACAAACAAATGTGACAATTCCTCCAAGAGAATCAATCTCAGAATGGGCTCGCGAATTGTATAAAACACAAAAGCAACAAGAAAAAATGGTCAATACACCTCTGTCTTTTCCACCGTAAAATGCAGAAAGTGTAAGAAGAAAAGTAATCAAAGAAAGAAAAATGGCAGAACAAATGGATACAGAGGTAATAAACCTCAGAGAGGATCCCGTACTCAAACTTTTTGTTGAAGAAAAAATGGATACGGGAAGACCCCAGTTTCCAAAGAAAGATAAAACCAAGGCGGACAAAGTGAAAACAGCCCCAAGGAAACAATCTGATGGATTATCTAACCCTAAATGACAGATACCCTTATCCAGTGGAACTGTCGAGGGTTTCGCTCAAACATTAATGATATCATAGACCTCATTACCCAGCATCATCCAATAAGTCTCTGCCTATAATAGGCATCTGCTTACAATAAGCAACCACAATATAATCAAAAATTATACAACATATAGAAAAGACCGCATATCAGATACAACAACACGAGGAGGAGTTGCAATATTAGTTAACAGACACATGGCATCCCAAGCAATCACGTTGAACATACCCATAGAAGCAGTCACAGTCTGACTAGCAATAAGCTTCAACATTAACTTAATGTCAATATATATACCTCCTAGTCAAGATTTCCCATTGAAAGATTTTGAAGAGCTGATTGCTCAACTACAATCTCCGTTTCTCATTTTACATGACCTAAATGGAAATCACCCATAATGGGGCGATCCCAAAAGAGATCAGAAGGGTAAACAAATTGAAAAAATAATAAACGAGAACAACCTCTTGATCTTGAATGATGGCACACACACACATAATTCCACCTACCGCCAAAGAGCAGCTCCATAATAGATCTGTCAATATGTTCTCCAATACTGTTCCCGAAGATCCAATGGATTGTGCATGAGAACCCATTGAGCAGCATAGTTTCCAACTCCTGTTAGTCTCTATTTTTCTTATTATATCCATTAAGTATGCATCTCTTCTCTTATGATATCGGTTTCTTCCCATTTAGTTACTTCATTCGTTGTAACCTGTTCTACGGTCTTCTTGGCATCACATGTGTTTACGTTGAGACCTTCCTGGCTTTCCTCTTCCTTGGGGTAATAGCTGGCCCAGCTTAAATAATTGACTACCACATCTTTGCTACTGGGAATATATTTTACTTCCAGATCATACTCTTGTAACCGCATGCTCCATCTTATTAGGTTACTATTTTTGTCCTTGATGTTTTTTAGAATCAGCAGAGGCTTGTGATCTGATAAAACTTAGGTTTTTCGACATTTTAATAGTTATTTAAATTTATCAACCAAGAACATTGCTAGCACTTCTCAATTGTGGAATAATTTTTTTCATGTAGGCTTAAGTGTCTACTACAGTACCCTAGCGTTTTCTTGCCTTCCATTCCATCTTGCTCTAATATCCCCGGCTATTGTGTCACCAGAGGCGTTACAAGTTAGGTAAAAGGGTCTGCATCTGTCCGGATGTTCCAATATAGGTGCTTAACGAGTATGTCTTTTAGTGGGATGAATGCATCCTCAGCTTCCTTTGACCATGTAAACTTCTCTCCCTTTTTTGTTAATTTCACTAATGGCCTCATTATCTCAGCCCCGTTTCCTATATATTTCTGATAATAATCATTCCTAACAGCCTCCTTACTCCTCTCACATTTTTCGGGGGCTTTGAGTAATATGTTTTTTCTCTACATATTTTTTTTCGCTTGGTGTGATCCCATGTTTAGAGATGGTGTGCCCTAAATACTCTATCTCCAGGATCAAAAACTGACATTTAGACCCTTTCAGCATCAGGTTCACATCTTCCATTCTCTGAAAAATATCTTCTAGCAATTCTGAGTGCTCCTTTAGTGTGTTGGAATACACTAAAATGTTGTCCAGAAAGCAAAGCACTCCCTTCTCCAGCAGGTCTGCCAGTGTGGTGTTCATTAAACACTGAGAGGATGCTGTGGAATTCTTTACTCCCTGAGGCATTCTTGTCATGGAGTATTTCCCGAAAGGAGTCAAATATGAAAAATACTTTCGATCTTCCTTTCTCAGAGGGATCTGGAAATACCTTGAATGTAAGTCTAGTTTGGAGAAAAATTTTGCCCCCTTTAAACTGCATAACATTTCACTAATATTGGGTAGCAGGAAATCTATTTGCTTGATGACTAGGTTAACTTTCCTCAGGTCCAGTACTATTCTGTATTTGCCATCTTTTTTCTTTACCATAAGCGATGGGCTATTCCATTTGGAGACTGAATCCTCGATTATTCCAGCCTTCTCCATTGCTGATATTTCTTTTCTGAGGGTGCCAAGAAGTGCTTGCAGAATTCAGTATTGCTGTGTTATATTGATATATCCTGAGTAATGTGCACTTCCTGCTCTACTAAGTTAATGCACTTTAGTTCGACTATCTTTTCACCGAATACATGTTGGTACCTTTCTCTCAATTCTTCTAGCAACTGCTCCCTTTCTGCTTCTACCACGTATAATTTGCCTTCCTCTGCCCATTTTACTGTAGCGATGTGAGGTCTTCCCTCTTGCCAGGTCTCGATATTGGACTCCTCACAGTCTATCCCTGCAAGGACTACCGCACCATCCCTTATATTTATACACACTCCCTATTTTCTCAATAAGTCCATCCCCACTATAGCTTCACAGTGTCCGTTTGTCACTCTCGATGATGCCAGGAACGAGTAGAACATTATTCTTTTACTTCTCTCTATTCTTATTCCATCCTCAACTTCATAATCAGAGCATTTCTGTGGCACCTACCCTGTTTAATATGTAATCACTGTGTTGTTTTACTTTATCCCCCTTTCTGTTTTTTGTACTTATTAAAGTATTTCCACGTTAACATAGTACACGTTGCTCCTATCCACCAGAAACTTCCCTTTTACACCCCTGATGTCTCCCTTTAGATATAAGAGTCTGTCTGATATGTTTCTTTCACTTACGGTTTGAATCAGATTTTTGCCCCTTTGTACATCATTACATTTGTCGATAGGTCCCCCACAGCGGGCACCTTTGAGAGACCTCTTCAGTTTAAATTTTCCTCTTTTATGTTTTGCCTTCTTCTGGCATGGTTTCTTTGTCATACCCATTCTCTTTTCAGGTACATTTCATTTTCGCTTTCCCTCCGAGTGTATCACACCCCGACTGCACTCATCTGTCACTCCTTGCTGGAGTAATAACTATCTCTCCTAGTCCATTCACTTCGGTACTTACACTGCTTAGCCCAATGCCCTTCTCTCACACACGCATAACACCTTATTTTATTCCAATCCTGCTCATCTACCTTAGTATCAACCTTCCATTTTCTTATGCTCTATGCCCTTATATCCCCCTTTTGTGATTTCTCTAGGCTTGTGAGTAGCTTGTATGTCCTTCATTATTGTTTGGTATGCTTTTCTTACTCATAAATTCCCCTAACAATTTTTAAATTTGTTTTCTAACGCTGTTAGCTGTTTCTCTAAATATGCTATCTTCTTGTCTTCTTTTGTAGCTTTACTCTTGCCTTCTTCGGCGTCTTTTTCTGCTATTAATGTGTTCATATCCTTTCTTATGCCCCTGCGGTAATGGTTGTCTAGTCTTTTTTCTTCTTTGGCTGGTTTTAGGGCTGGGGAGTTAGGGATTTCGGATTTTGCGTAATATTTCTTTGCAGTACTTATCCTTAATACCCTCCAAAAATTTTCCCATTAAGATTTTGTCGAACATATCCCATTCCCCTTTGGATACTTTATTGGACGTTTTAACCTCCATGAACCTTTTATGGTAATCTTCCGCATTTTCGCGGCCCATCTGTACACAATTATTTAATAACCTAATCCCTTCTAAAAAGGTATTTTTAATGGAGAATAGTTTCCTCATCACACTGATGAACTGGTCCAGAGTTTCTGTTTCTAACATCTGTGTGGCTTCCTGAATTATTTTTTTGCACTATGCCTTCTAATTTGAATTTGGCTATAGTAAATCTCAAGATCTGATAGCCCTTCATTTTCTTTAATCATTTGTAATTTTTTTTAGAATTTTTCCACCCTTTCTGATGGTTCCCCTTTAAAGTTTTTTAAGTATTTACTGAGTTTTATGGACCCATTAAAACTATTTTCTATGCTGGAATTTGCCCCTAAGGATTCCTCCCTTTCATTGCTATTCTCACCTGTAGCCATCAGTGACCTTAAAAGCATTGTTTACACTTTCCCTATTCAAATTAATCTAATTAAAAACAATGGTCAACCTCAATTAATCAATCACCTTAACCAATCAATAACTTATTAATTAATAATTGACCTTCAATTAATTACAGTATAGTCTAATGATCGTTAAATTGTTTTTGAAATCATGATTCATTATTGTTTCTCTGCACAAGGCAATCTAATTAAAATAACAGTTTCATCCAGAGTTATTACATCTCAGGTACACAGTACACTATGTTTAATGATATTGTTTTTAAGATTGTTTATAAAATTATACTTTTTATTTTTGTAATTAATTTGTTCCTGCACTTATTAAAAAAAATAATAATATAATTGCCAACAATTATTAATACCACGTTCTCCCCCTCCCCTTTTTCTTTCCTATTAGAGGAATCTGTTGCATCGTTAATGGAAATGGGATTTAGTAAAGATGACTGCATTCATTCATTGAATAGTTGCAAGGGCAATGTGGAAGATGCTGGCCTTTGGCTAACACAGCATGCAACTGCCTATGTGGACCCTTTATGTAAATTGCAGGATGAAATTAAATGTGATTCCTATAATAAAGTAGCGTTGAATGGTTTAGAAATGAGAATTTCTTGTGGCTGTCTCTGCATAATTGATGACTGCAAAGGCGCAGATGTACCTCTTTTTGAACTAACAATTACAGGTAATTTTTTTTTTCCAGACCAGATTACTTTTTGTGAATTATTTGTTGCCTACATTTTTTTGTTTTAACCTCCAGGAACTTCATATTTAACTTTAACTTTTAATTAACCACAATCTGCTGTGAATATTTTCAGATTTCTTACAAATAATATTTTGATTTTAGCATTAGCAGAAACCATGTATAAGTATCACGTCCATTGCTACCAACTTACTAGATTTATGACAGATAATCTGTCATTTTTACTCAGTTGACCCCTTCTCCATCTCAGTATTGTAATATAGTTAGTGACAGAGTTTTTCTGTCCTTTTGCAAGAACTCAGTTTTTTGTAAAAAGACTGAGTGTCTTTCAACAAGATGCAAGTTGTGTGCACTTTTTGTAATTGATTTTGTTCCTTTTTAATTGATTGATTAATTCTCCTAATTATTTGTTTTTCCAGATATTTTTTGATATATTTACTTCCATAAAGGTTGATTTTTAGGCATGTTAGCATATATGCATAATGTACCTATTTTCTTCACTACATACATCTGTACATATGCACATAATAACTTGACCCTCAGTGCATGGATTTTCGTAAAATTTTATATTTCAGCATTCTTCAAAGATTTGTGAAATCAGTCTAAAATTTCATTAAAATCAGAGTCAGAAATCACAATTGTTTCTTTGTCTGTATGTGATAATTTGATTGAGTTATTGATCAGTTTATTACATGTGGTAATTGAGTTAATCCTTGGTAATCATATGTAACAACTCGATTACTGGTAACCCAATAAACAAGTTATTACATACGATTCTCATGGATTTTATTTTCATGAAATTTTATATTTGGTCTGTGAAAAAGATGATCCAAGAGTTTCTCTAGTACTTCCTTGAATTAATTCACACTACCCACTTCCACAACGCTAGATGGAAATTTGTTCAAACAATCAAATTCTAATTGAGGGCAAATTTCTACATCTATCCTGCAATCATCCTTCCTCAGTTTGAATTTATGCCCCCATTGTGTGTAATCTGAAAAAGAGGAAGGATATCATCAGCATTTAGCTAACTCGTTCTATTTAAAATCTTAGATCTCTTTGCAGGGGCTTAGTTTCCTGATGCTGAAATTTGCAGAACTAATGCTAAAAGATCAACTTCCTAAAATGAGGCCTCCAGACCTGTGTATGATACTGAAGATATGGCCTTGTGATTGCCTCTACAATGGTATAATTATCTCCTTATCCCTTCCAGCCAAATTCCTGTATATTATTGACAAAACACCATGAGCTGTCCTCATAGCCTGTCTACCATTACATCGCATCTTGTTTTACTGAATTTCATGTCCAACTGCTCAATTAGTCCCATATCTTTTTTCATTCTACATCATTCTGAGTGTGATACCACACAGTTGGCATATTAATATGGGATTTCTGCTACCCATATGGAATGCCCTGTATTTTTTGCTGTTAGATCTCAATTGCTACCTCTGCCCATCTCTCCAATTTTGCTGGCCTACTCTAATTACTTTCATTAATTGCCCTTCCATCTATATATTATCTGCAGACTGAGATATTAAGCCTGATATTAGTATTAATAGTGGCGTCAAATTATGCAAGAAAGCCATCTTATAAGGCATCAACAAGAAAAAAAAAAAAAAAAAACCCTCAGTTAGATTAACTTGCAGGTGCCTAGTCTCTAGATGCTGCAATTTGAAATACTGAAACCTTTCTTATTAAGACCACTCTTTTGTTCTCTTCACCAATTTTGTTGCCCTTCTCTGCACCCATTTCACCAGATTTACATCCTTCCTTATATGAAGCTGCCACACCTGTATGCGATACTCAATATGTGGCCTAACTATTCCCTTGTACAATGATGCCTTGCTTCCTTACATGAGAGAATTCTGAGGCCTTATGAAAATAATAACAGAAAAACAAGAATTAGCCTGCAGCAGTAGTACTTCTTACAAGTTTTTAAAATTGTAATGAATATAGATCCTACAAATATGAGTAATTTTGTGTGTGTGCATGCACAAAAATAATTATTAAAAGTTATGAAGCAGGTTTATAATAATTGCCTAATAGAAATATAACCTTTTCTTTCAGAATTAATCATATATCATTCATTTACAAAAGAAAAGGAAAGCAGCTCAAATTTTACGTTTAGAGGTGATTACTATAATAGAGCATTATCGGGATGGGAACCTATTATAGAACCTTGGAGGTGAGTTGATCACTTTGATTTTTAAGTAGAACCTTGGAAGTGAGTTGATCGCTTTGATTTTTAAGATATCAATATATCATGCGTATATACCGATGAGCCAAAACATTATGACCAGCGAGTTATGCAAATTGAAGCAACTGTAGGTGAACTACGGCGCGTGCACAGGTCAGCACACAGTATAAAAAATACCTGATAATGAGCTCCGTTAATCAGCGTTACTCTTTTTCTTCAGATTGGAAAGGCAGTGGACTTAAGCGAGTTTGACAAAAGCCAAATTGTAATGGACTGGGTCAGACCATATCCGAAATGGCACAGTTGGTGGGGGTGCTCGTGGTCAGCCATGGCTAGTACCTACCAAAAATGGTCCGAAGGGGGGAACCCATGAACTGCCAGTGAGGTGTTGGATGACCACGGCTCATCGATGCTCGAGGTGAGCGAAGGCTCTCTCAGTTTGTACATGGCAGCAGAAGGGCGACTTGGGCGCAACTATCCGGTAATTGGAATGCTGGTGACAGAGTAATGTGTCACAACACACAGTGCATCAAACCCTGCTGCGTAGCCCCAGGCCGTTCCAAGTGCCCATACTAACCACGGTTCGTTGGCGACAGCGCCTACAATGGGCATGCGAGCATTGAAACTGGACCTTGAGTGATTGGAAGAAGGTTGTCTGGTCTGATGAATCACGTTTCCTTTTGCACCATGTGGACGGCCGGGTATGTGTGCATCGTTTACCTGGAGAAGTGTTGGCACCTGGATGCACCATGGGATGAAAACAAGCTGGTGGCGGTGGTGTCATGCTTTGGGTGATGGTCTACTGGGATATCCTGGGTCCAGTCATCCATGTGCCGAGCCCTCTGACATCTACCACCCCCCCATCTGACCTACATACAGAAAAAGATCAGAAGATACTCTGCTCTGTTCATGAGGGCCTCCCGCAAGGATTGGGGCCTGCGGAGGAGAACCCTCAAGCTATTCTATAAAGCCGTATTCCTGCCTGCCATAACGTATGCCGCTGGCGTGTGGTACCGGAAGGCTACCACAGCCGTCAACAGAAGAAAACTGGACACCACGCAACGGTATATATTACTTATAATAACAAGAGCCTGCAATACTGTAAGCACACACGCCCTCCAGGCCCTGACAGGGACTCTTCCCCTAGACCTTGAAATAGTCTTCCGCGGCCTAATATATCAACTCTCCAAGGGACGTGAGGCTAACCATCTGAACTTCACTTTGGACCCTGAAACTGACCACAAATTGGAACGCAAACGGCTCCTCACACATCTCAGCCAGAGCTGGCAAACCCGCTGGCAGACATCAACCAAAGGTGAAATAACTAAAAAATTTATTCCTGATCTACAACTGGTGTACCCAAACTATCCACCTTGGCTTTCTCCTGGACTACTCGCCACCTACCTGTTGACCGGCCATGGCGCCATAAGAGGAAAACTCCATGGATTCGGATTGAGTGACACTCCCCTATGCCACTGCGGACTACGCGAGACATGGGAGCACTTGATGTACGACTGCCCACTGTACGAGGATCTCCGCTGCCGATTTATAACCACCACCCAAATAATGCTAAGAGACCAGGAATATCTGATACTAACTGAAAAAGATACTTATAGTGCCTTCACTCAATATGCGCAAGACCTCTTCACAAGAAGGCGGACTCTCCCGCATCCACCACCACAACAACCACCATGATATGATATGTGGACCTCCTTCGGACAGGACACAGCCTCATGAGTGACTTTCTATTCAGCTGAATTCCAACCAGTCCAATGAGACCGCAGAGCTTTCTGCATATGCCAGCCATAATGGCAATCGGTGCCGGCGCTTTTGCTGGACCCATCTTTCTTTCCCCCTCCCTCGGCGGTAGGGGAGGAGACAGGAGGTTTTTCCCTCCTGCCTTCTCCCCTACTCGCCAACCCAGATTTCCTCCTGGTGGGACATGGGCATGCCCCACTGACTTATAATGGGGCCGCCTCCTCTATCGACCCCATTTCTTCTGTCTTTCTCCCCCCAGTCTTCAGTCTCCTCTCCCTCTCTACCTGCTCGCCAGCGTATATCCCACAGGTCAAAATTTAATAGCTCCAAATTAAGTTCGCTCACATTTCGGTCTTTCAATCTAGCGATCAACCCACGCAAACGGTTTTTTTTTTTTTTTTTTTTTTTAAGGTCCTTGCCACTGAAATCTCAGGAAACTAGGTGGCAGGGCCTGCCAGAGTAAATAACTGTAATACTAGTGTACCTGGTCTGCCTCCACGGGGCGAAGTGTGGGCAACGTCGGGCCTCAGCTGGGGTCCGGCGGCTAAATGGCCAGAAGAACAACGGTACACAACATCACACACCTCAAGATCTATATACTCTTAAATCTCTGGCCTTTACAGTGAACTGTATCACACCACAATGTAAACTACGCGGAGATGGGGGAAACCCCTGGTGCCGTTTGACCCTAAACACACTTTACACTTTATGTAAACATCATTGCTGACCAGGTACACCCTTTCATGGCAACGATCTTCCCCCTCTGTCGGTGCAGTCTTTCAGCAGGATAATGCCCCATGCCACACCTCCCAGATTGTTTGAGATTGGTCTGCGGAAAGGAGACTTCATGAGGAAGACTTTTGGGTATTGCCCTGGCCTCCAAATTCCCCAGACATCAATCCCATCGAGCATCTGTGGCATGTGTTGGATCAGCAACTCTGATCTGCAGCGTCTCAGCCACAGACCTTATAGCAGTTGAATGATTTGCTGGTTTCGTGTTGGTACCAGATACTACAAGATAGATATAGAAATCTAGTAGCATCCATGCCTTGCTGGGTACGAGCTGTTTTGGTTGCACGAACAGGATCAACATCATATTAGGTAGGTGGTCATAATGTGTTGGTTCATCGGTGTATAATGATAGTAAAAAATTATTAAATCTTGTATTTGATTACTTCAACTTGTTTTTGATACTCACTTCAAAGTAGCTTTCATTTATGTGTAGAATTTTTTTTATTGGAAATATATATTTCTTAAGAAAAATAAGAAAAACTTAAGAAAAATACAAATATCTTGAACATTTTAATCTGTGCCCGCATGCACGCACACACTCACTCACTCACACTTTTATTATTATTATTATTATTATTAGCCATATGGTGCAAGGAAGTCTGAGGCTTATACTGCACCAGCCAAAAAAAAGTTAATTTACCCTAGGACCCAGAGAGAGAAAGAGAAAGAGAGAGAGAGAGAGAGAGAGAGAGAGAGAGAGAGAGAGAGAGATGTAGAAGGAAATCACCAAGAAAGAGAAGAATGATGATATCCAGCTCAGGACCCTGGGTGTGCCAAGCCCATACTCACCAGATGTGAGCCCCTTTACAAAGCTTTTGTAATGTTCTGCTATAATGTGCATTTTCGAAACACGAATTTGCTCCAACATGACTGATGTATTAGGGAACAATGTGAGTGTTTAGGAACACGTGTACTGTGTTATAGCAGAACTAACTGTACATAAATGTGGTTTGTTTTTTTGTTCTTGTTTTTTGTTTTGTTATGTTATGTTGAGATCCAATCATGAAAGGTATAATTATAGAAGGAAGCTTTTTCAAAGAATAGCAGCAGGAGAGATAAATGTTGATGGGAAAAAGTTTTTTTCTCTGTGTTTAGAGTTGGACAGTTTATGGATTCTGGTAACAGCTATAGAAAAAGCATTCAGTATAAACTAAACTAAACTAAACTGAAGTGTGTGTGTGTGTGTGTGTGTGTGTGTGTGTGTGTGTGTGTGTGTGTGTGTGTGTGTGTGTGTGTGTGTGTGTGTGTGAGAGAGAGAGAGAGAGAGAGAGAGAGAGAGAGAGAAAGAGAGAGAGAGAGAGAGAGAGAGAGAGAGATTGTAAGAATTGGATCATTAACATGACTGGCTTCCTTCATATAGAGCCTTGCAGCCTAGAGAAACTTTTGTGACAGTTCGAGATGTGGAAACATTATTCCCATGGTATGGAAGATTTCACATTTGTAAAGAATCAGCAAATGTTCAGAAAGATGGTAGCATGGAGAACAGAAAAAGAAAACCTAGTTTTTTTTCAATGCAAAGGAAGCACATATCTTTAATGTGCTTATGCTTACAGAGCAAGAAAGAAAATAGAATTCTTGTTATCTCCAATATCAGTATTAGTGTCAAATGGTATAAGAATGCAGTGTGATAGGGGGCCTTGCCTAGAAAGATGATGCAACAGCAGACTCTTTTTCTTTTAAACAAGACTGGTCTAAATTTTAGAATTGCAGTTGAAGTTTAATATAAATATTAAACCTCAATTTCAGTAAGCTGTTTTCTTTTCCACCTTAAAATATTACTTGCAGATCAGTGTTTAACAACTCTTTCAGCAATGTGTTTGCTGAATTTGGTTGGATCCCTCATGAATCTTTATGTAAGCTAGCCATTCAGAGCGTTTTTTTTTTTTTTTTTTGTGCAACTTCAAAATTTTCTAAAAAAATGAAAACTTTGTACATGAATGCTTAAAATATTGTATGTTGTTATTTGTACGGTATTGCTTAAACACTAAAGAAGTTATTGTCAAAACTCATATCTGAATTTCAAAATATTCATAAAAAATTAAACTTGTAAAAAAAAAAAAAAAAAAGTTGTAAATAAAACACACTACTTTTTTTATGCAAGAATACCCTCTATGTCCATCTATATATCTCTTAATTTGATTTTATCAAATTCCAAAGAAATTCTTCAATTTCAGTTTTTGTATGGCTAAGCTGAGGCGAACAAGTGTGATCTTCTTCTCCAGTTTTCATTCATACTGTTATAAACTGTGTATGCAATTAGTTGTAAGTGCAGATAAGAGCTTGCAGCATGTACTGGAAAATGTTTACAATATAAAAGGAATGTATTGTTTAATGTGACATTTAAAATATAGATCTTTGTGCATAATCTCTTAGTCAAAACTTGTTAAAGTCTCAATTTATTTATACAAATTACCTTCCACAACACCAGATAGAATTTTATTTCAACAATCACTGATTTGTTCACTAGCTAAAAGAAATTTTCATACTTCTCTTTTATCATCCTTTTTTCAGATTCACTTTGTCCCTTTTTATGTGAAGGCGCCTCCGTAGCCAGGTGGGAAGGAGCAACAGTGCGTAGCACACGCTTCTTGATTAGACCGGGGTTCGAGCCCGTCACCACCAAATACGGAGAATGCGGAAAGGTCAGGGAATGACCACCGCATATTCCCGGAGCAATATGGCCTTAGTTGCTAATGCTCCTAAAAAAAAAAAAAAAACCAAACCAACCTTTTTATGTTTCGTCTGAGAAGAGGGTAAGGACACATAGCTGCCTAGTTTCCAGGAAATGCAGTTTCCAAAATTGATGTTGTTCTTGGTAAGAGCATCCTTTTCACAAGTTCACAAAGGGAGTTAGTTCTGTTTGCAATATTCAGTGTGCAGCCTAACCAATACCTTCCAGATTAGCATTACTGGGATCCAATGCCCACACCTTGGTTCCAGGGTTACTTCATTGGGATCTGGTGTGTGTGCAGCCATCCCCTGCAACCTGTTGAAACTCAGAAAGGGGGATTCTGGTTTAGATGCCCAGCACTAATCTTTGGCCCCTGCTTCAACAAGACGGGAGGTCTGGGACTTGCTCAGATCAGTTAGCAGGTGGTTCTTACTGCTCGGGTTAACTGCATTCCAATAAGTCATCTTCCCAACCTTTGGTCCTGGGACTGATCCAGACTTACTGAAAATGTGGGTATGATGCTCCTAAGTGAAATTGGCATCCACTTGTAGGCTTCACCTCGTAGGATCCTGTAGCAGGTGATGGACTTAGTGCATTTGAAATTTTTATTATTCTCCTATGAGTAATCTGAATAAATCCTTTTTCTTCTGGGACTCCAACAAGGGCCCCTATCTAACCGATTGGACAATACCGATAACACAAGTTCAGAAAGACATGGAACTAAGGATAGGCCACCATCAGTGACACCAATATTTCTCATTCTCCATTCCCCTGGAGAGAAGTCAATCGGGAAAATGTCACCCTTCTTCATCCAGAAAAGGTTAGAAGGTTAACAGGATCTCCAAACTCTGTCAAACGGCTATGCTCTGGAGAAGGTTGAGTTTAAGCTGCAAGACTAAATTGTACACAGCAACTTCTAAAAGCCACATTAATAGGGGAATAACTATTATCATAACCCCTAATAAAACTCAACTGTTCACATGATATCATATCAGAGTAGAATCTTATTCATGACTCTGAAGAAGTGATTTGCTCTGAATTAAATGTTCAAGTTATGACAGCTGTCAAGAGAATCTCATCTCTATGCCAGTTCTCATCCTTACATTCAACACTCCTTGGGCTCCAAGTTCCACCAAGACAGGCTACTCAAACTGCAGAGTGAGTATTTTTGTTCCAAATCCACAGAGGTGCTTTAAATGCTAAAAATACAGCCACTCTCAACCAGCATGTTGTCCCTCCCCTGCCTGTGCTCAATGTGGTGCCAAAGACCAAGAGAGCAAGGAATGCTTAGCTTCTAAACCAAGTTGTATTAACTGCCATGGAGAGTACCCTGCATATTCTCAAGTGTGCCAGAGAGGGAAAGATGAAAAAGAAATTCAAAAAATAAAAACAGAGCTGAATCTATCAGCCAGAAAACACATCCAACCAATAAATAGTGCTGCCAAGCCTTCATATGTCCAAAAAAGGGAAGTGTACCATTTGGACCCAAAGTGATGTGACTGTCCACCAAGAGAGTCATTCACTCCCTTGTGCACTATTTATTGAGTTCACAAAAGCCTACTCAAAAATCTCAGTCAGCTACCACTCATATCTATACCCCCCTAGTGCTCCACCTCTTCCAAAAAAACTCTAAAAAAATTGGAAGAGCCACCACCAACCCAATAAAAAATGGATTTCAAAGTGTAAGAGGTACAGGACAAATTTGTCCTGGAAGTCTTTGTGAAGGAAGGAAAAGAAATGGATGATACAGGCCGATGCCCATTCTTTACAAAGAGAAATAAATCCAGGATGGAGAAAATAAAGTGCTTATTCCCATTGGGCAGATGCAACAAATCTTAAGAATGGCTGCATTCAACCTCTTGCAATTGAATTGCTGTGGATTCTGTCAAAATTGTTATGACATAAAGGCCCTTCTGCATAAGCATGAGAAAACTTGCTTTTGCTTACAGGAGATGTATTTCAAGGCAAATGAGGACCCTTACTTGTATAACTACTCAATTTTTTTCAAAGAAGACCTCGGGATGGACCTGCCTATAGAGGAATCGGCATCCTTCTGTGTAACCATATCCTCCCCTTTCAAGCTACTCCATTTGACACCAATTTAGCGGAAGTAGCAGTTCATCTTACAATAGGATTCTTCTTAATTTTTTGCTCATTATATTCACCACTTGGGAATGATATCTTCCAATCAGACCTTTATGATCTCTTTAGGGAATTGCTGCCCCCTTTTCTGCTACCAGGGGATTCAAAGATTCAGTGCTTTGTGGGATAGTGCTGATATGAATGTAAGGGTTGGATTATTGAGAACATCCTCGAAAACAGTGACCTGTCCCTTCTAAATGTGGAACATAACACTTTTTTCAAAATTACTTGTACATTTACTGTTATTGGTATTTCCTTATGGTCCTCTTCTCTCCTCCCTGTTTGTGCATAGGAGGTTGAATACAACCTTTATGGTAGTGATCACTTCTCCATGATATCCACCCTTTGCAATGGGAGACTATGCTGCCCGTCTAGGATACTACATTGAAAGATTGAACATGCTGACTGGAATGCCTTCAAAGAACTGGTACTGTTTGATACCACCACAGTTCTTTTACACATCAATCTTAATACCAACTGAGATATCAAGCAAGAAAAAAGTGTCACATGGAACTGCACAGAATATGGCTGGTATGCTGGGCAGAAAGTACCAAAGGTGAAATAACTAGACAATTTTTACCGGAGGTAAAAATGACTAATTCAAAGGCTCCACTCTGATTTTTTCCGAGGTGTTTATGCAACATTCTTCCTTGCATACATGGATCCTTCAAGGCTAAACTGACCTTCCTGGAAATTACTGACGATCGTATGTGTAACTGCAGTGAAAGTAAAATGTCAGAGCACGTTATGTATCACTGCTTATGATGATTGCAGGTATTTCCTAATTTCTAAAATCCGTGCCCTGCCAAATGGTCAAGGGCATCTTTTTGTTACACAGGAGTGCTACTACAATGTTCCGACTGACTATACGCAGGTGGTGTTGTAGATTTGCTTGAGCATGTACAGAGAAGGGCAACAAGATTGGTGAGGGGAATGAAGGAATCCTCTTACCAAGAGAGGCTTAAGTTCTGCAAATTGCAGTAGCTGGAGACTAGGCACCTGTGCGGTGATCTGATTGAGGTGTATAAGGCCTTGAATGGGTTGAGCACGCTGAATTCTAATGGGATTCTTCCACTTGTTCAGATTACGAACCTAAGGGGGCATAAATTCAAATTAAGAAAGGGAAATTAAGAATAGATGTGAGGAAATTTGCCTTTAGCCAGCGGGTGGTTAATTGCTGGAACAAACTTTAATCTGTCATTGTGGAAGTTGGGGGAATAACGTTGATATTACATATTTGGATCTTAGAAAGGCTTTTAATACTGTTGCACATGGAAGACTGCTGCACAAATTGGAGCAGTGTGGCATTGGAGGCAAATTGCTGCTATGGATAAAGGGATGGTTGAGGGGGAGAAGACAGAGAGTGGTAATCAATGGACACTGCTCATTGTGGACTAATGTTATTAGTGGAGTTCCTCAGGGTTCACTGTTGTGTCCATTGTTTTTTCTGTATTTATAAATGATATTGATGATGGTATTAGCATTAGTAGAGGCATTTGATGCAAGAAAGCAAGCTTATGCAGCATCAGCCAAAAAAAAAAAAAAAAAAACCACTTCCACTTCACCCCTCTGTTCGTTTGAAATACCTGTCCAGCTGAGCCTTAAACTTATTTACGCTATCAACTTCCATGACAAGGGATGGAAGTCTGTTCCACCAACCAACCACCCGCTGGCTAAAGGCAAATTTACGCACGTCTATCCTACATCTGTCTTTCCTCAATTTGAAAGTATGCCCTCTCAGGTGATTATTCTGAGCAAGAGGAAGAATCCTTTAGTATATCAAGCTTAATGTCCAAGTTTGCAGAAAAGGTTGTTAAGGACACTACTGATGCTATGCTACTGCAACAGGATCTGGAAAGGCTGAATACATAGGCTGAGAGATGGCAAATGAAGTTTAACATTGACAAATGTAAAGTACTACATATGGGAAACAGTAACCCCAGAGCAACGTATCAACTCAGTGATACTGACAGTGGTAGAGAATGAAAAGGGCCTGGGGGTAATTGTGCAGGCAGATATGAAGTTCTCTGAGCAGTGCAGACGGGCTGCAAGAGTAGCTCATGGTGTCTTGTCAATGATATACAGGAATTTTTCTAGCAGGGATAATGGGTGATTATTCCCTTGTATAAGGCAATAGTCAGGCCACACCTTATATACAGGTCTGGAGGCCTCATTTCAAGAAGGATGTAGAGCTGCTGGAACGAGTACAGAGAAGGGCAACAAGATTAGCGAATGGAACAAAGGGTTGCTCTTACGAAGAAAAGCTTAAGTTTTGACTATTACAATGTCTGGAGACTAGGCACCGGTGAGGTGATCTGATAGAGGTGTATAAAGCTATGAATGGTTTGAGCATGCTCAATGCTGATGGGATTCTTCCTCTTTCGCAGAATAATCACCTGAGAGGGCATAAATTCAAATTGAGGAAAGACAGATGTAGGATAGATGTGCGGAAATTTGCCTTTAGCCAGCGAGTTGTTGGTTGGTGGAACAGACATTCATCCCTTGTTGTGGAAGTTGATAGCCTAAATAAATTTAAGGCTCAGCTGGACAGGTATTTTGAACGACCATAGGGATGAAATGGGAGTTGTTTTTTTTTTTTTTTTTTTTTTTGGGCTGATGCTACATAAGCTTGCTTTCTTGCATCATATGCCTCTACGAATGCTAATGCTAAAATTGATAGGTTAAATAAATTTGAGGAGGAACTGGACAGGCATTTGGAGGGAATGGTGTGTTTTTTTTTTTGGGCGCTGATGCTGTATAAGCTTATACATTTGCTTTCTTGCATCACATGCCACTTACTACATCTGGAGCCTCCGTAGCTAGGTGGGAAGGAGCAGCAGTGCGTAGCACACGCTTCTTGATTAGACCGGGGTTCGAGCCCATCACCACCAAATTCGGAGGATGCGGAAAGGTCAGGGAATGACCACCGCATATCCCAGGAGAAATATGGCCTTAGTTGCTAATGCTCCTAAAAACCAAATAACAACAACAACAAACTACTACTTCTACTACTTGCCAACTGAATATAAATGGGACCCAAAGAGTCCAATATTCTGTTGGGGCTCCAGCTTAAGTGGTCCTGTCTAAAATATACAAATTTTACCACTGGATATGACACTACCTGATTTGACTGCAAATACCTAATGGTGTAGGGTGCTGTCTCTGCTACAACGTAGGATTATCCCAGAGTAGATTTCCTGGGTGGCGCCTCAGCACACTGACAGTGCTGACACCCAGCGTGTTTGGGGTGAATTCAGGGCAATTCAGCTGCCAGAGCAACCCTGACTATACAAAGGGCTTCACAACTATAAAGGTATGAATTGCTGATGCTCTCACAGTGTGAGATAACTGCCTAGACTCGGGCACTAAACTAACTGCTGTCACCTCAGTGGCATGGGACTCCAGATCTAGAGGAACCTTGAATAAATTCAAGAAGTCAGATCAGGGGAAGTCAGATCTAGAGGAACCTTGAATAAATAAAGCACTAATCAAAACATTTATTTCAGTCACATGACTGGTACAAATAGCAAGTACCACTGGTTATCTGAGGGAGGAGGCCCCGGGTGCCAAGCGTTCCGTGGTCAAGCGATTTCAGTGCGTTCGTTAAAGCAATCCTTCTAAAGAGCTTTTGCCAGATAAATATTTTTTTCGTTCTAAATACCGTTTTCCTCATTTTCTCTTAGAGTAGCTCTTTCGCACTACAGGAAGTAGGCAAAGGCCCAGAAAGGAAAGTCTCCTTTCTGTTTCTTTTTTTTCTCTCACTAACAGAACTAACAGCCGCTTGGTCACCTTGTGGCACTGCTCCTGCCTTCCCGTGGTGGGGCCGGAAACCTGAAAGGAAAAGTTATCCTTCTGGGGCCAAAAGGAGCAAATATAGAAACCGATTTCCACCGCTCAAGACTCTAAATCCTGCTTCTATGGATTTGCAATCAAATGATTCACAATCAAACCCGGAAGAGAATGAAAACAGATGTACCTCAAATTGAATATCCATCTTTCCTCATCAGTCATTGGGTACATCGTCTCCTTTTTATATACAAAAATGTTTAGAGAGTATAGCCGGATCACCAAAAAGGTAAGAAAACTGAAATTTGGCGACATATTAGTTGAAACCATCAACTGTAAATATTGAGTCTCTTCTCAAACTTACATCATTTGGTGGAGTCTGAGATCCTTAATAGCTCCAAAGGAGTCATTTCCGAATGGGATCTATTGAACGTCAAGGAGGAGTATGGTCTTGGAGTTCTTGCATAAGCAAGGCAAAGCAAGGCAAATAATGCTAAAAAAAGATGGAGAATTTGTTCCTACTTGAAGCATCATTCTTACTTTTTCTACACCGAACCTTCCTTCATCAGTAAAAGCAGGATACCTAAACTGCCGCATCCATCCTTATATCCCAAATCCAATTCGATGCTACAAGTGTCAGAAGTTTGGGCATTCCCAAACTGTCTGCCAAGGAGATTCAATTTGCTCAAACTGCAGATCAAAGGAACGTGTCCATATTGATTGTAATGCCGAATCATCACGGTGTCCAAACTGCAAAGGCAACCATTCAGTCTTTTATAGATCCTGTGAGCAATGGAAGCTGGAGAAAAAAATCCAGAAATACAAAGTGGAGAACAAGGTCACATACCCTGAAGCAAAAAAGCACCTACTATAAAACATGCTTAAACGTACATATGCTGAAGCATCCAAAAGATACCAAACAGTTTCAATGCAAACAGATATATTAGTTCCATCAGAATTGTCAATTTCTGAATGGCCTCAATCATTGCTATCACCTGCATCACAGTTAACAAAACACCAAACAGTGGATAGGACAAACAATACCCTGATCTCGATACCATCTACTGCTAAATCAGATCCAGTTTGCCAGATCAGAAGGAAAATTCAGTTCATGTTAGAAAGAAATTATCTGATAACACAGCTATGGATATTGCAGAAAATAATACTTATAACAAAGTCATTCTAGATCTTTATGCAGAAGACGACATGGACTCGCATCCATTCTTTTCAAAAAAGAACAAAATAAAAATTGACCAGAGCAACATTAAAAAATAGACAGATTCGACTTCTAATTCAAAACCTACACAATGAACAACAACATAGTTCAATGGAATTGCAGAGACTTTTTCAGCAACATAGATGACATATATGAATTAATTGCCCGTTGTCATCCTGTGAGCATATGCCTACAAGAAACAAATCGAACATCGAACACCTCAAGTGTCCATGCCAGTTAAATATTACACTCTATTTCGACAAGACAGGACAAACAGTGCTCATGGTGGAGTGGCTATACTTATAGACTCAAGGGTTCCTTGCAAGCAAATTCCTCTTCAAATTGCTTTTAGAAGCTGTTGCGGCTCGTGTAATGATTGGCATTGCTTTAATGATCGTTTCAATATCAGCAGTGTACGATTCATGAACTAGAAATCCTTGTGTTGCAATTACCATCACCAGTCTGCTTATTAGGAGACTTTAATGGACACCATCCTTTATGGAGATCCCCCATCTCAGAATCAACGGAGAACTCATTGAAATACTACTAGACAGACAGAATTTAACATTACTGAACACAGGCTTACCCACTTACATTCATTTTCCTACTGGAGCATCATCTGCAATAGACCTCTCAATCTTCTCTCCGATCCTCTTCCCAAGTGTCGAATGGACAACACTTAACAATCCTCTCAACAGTGATCACTATCCAGTAATATGCAGAATTCAAACAACCAATTCCAATTCCACAAATGAAATGGAAATTTTCCGAACAAGACTGAACAAAATATAAAAGTCGTGTCTCTTTTGATGATCACATCATTGAGTCTTCCTCTATCAATACCATCACCAAGCACATCACAATGCAGATGCTATCAGCTGCAAAAGTTGCCATCCCACAGTCTCAAATAAGAAATCGTAGACATACCAATCACTGGTGGAACGATGATTGTAACAAGGTGAAAGAGAAAAGAATGCAGCATGGAACTTATTTCGAAAATATCCTACCACTGCCAACCTTATTAATTATAAGAAACTTAGAGCCAAGGCACGGTACATCAGGCGAAAGGCTAAAAAAGACTCTTGGATAAAATTTGTTTCATCAATCAATAAAGATACTGAAGCCAGAATAATATGGAAAAAAATAAGACAGCTAAATGGTAAATACCTTACATTACCTGCACCTATTCTTAACTGGAATGGGAAGGAGATCTCTAATCCTAAAGATATTGCAAATGCCTTAGAAACTGTGTTCTCTGAATTGTCCACCTCCATTGCATATCATCCATCATTCCAAAAAATTAAAGCTGATGCTGAGAAATTCAAACTAAACTTCAAAACTACCCTCCGTTTACCCTATAATCAACTGCTCACACTATCAGAATTGAAAGAATCTATAAATAGTTCCCACAGCAGTGCCCCTGGCCCTGACGGAATTTACTATGTAATGCTTAAACATCTAGATCAGCAATCGTTATCCTCACTGCTAAAATTTTACAATCAGATATTTTATGAACACACATTCCCGAGCTCCTGGCAACATTCAAATGTAATTGCTATCCCTAATCCAGGAAAAGATCATTCGACTCCTAACAACAATAGACTGATCTCTCTAACTAGCTGCTTAAGTAAAACTTTAGAAAAAATGGTGCACCATTGATTAACATGGTACCTTGAGTCTAGAAATGTAATCAGCAACAATCAGTTCAGTTTTCAGAAGAATAGATCATCCTTAGATCTCATGATAAAGGCTGAATCAAACATAAGAAATGCTTTTATCGGGAATCAACATCTCGTCATGGTGTGTCTCAATATAGAAAAAGCTTTCGATACCACATGGCATTACAGAATCCTAAAGGATCTCTATTCATATAGATATGAAAGGGCATTTACCATATTTTATTCAAAACTTCCTTTTCCACAGGACTTTCCAAGTTCGATACTGGCAGGTTCTGTCCTCAGTGCCATTCTATTTGCTATACGAATTAACAATATCACAAACAGCATTCCAAACACTGTTGACTCATATATTTATGCTGATGATCTTACCTTAGCCTGTCATTCTCAGACTATAAATTATATTGAGAGGCAATTACAAATATCAATAAATAATATTGAACTGTGGATAACACAAAATGGATACAGGCAATCAAACCACAAATCTACAGCCATGCATTTCTGCAACAAGTGTAAAATGCATCCAGAACCCGAGTTACGCTTGGCCAATCATTCTCATCCAGTCGTGAACAGTATTCGTCTCCTAGGGTTAATTTTGATAAGAATTTAAATTTTCAGGAGCATGTTAAACATCTACAATCCACCTGCCTTAAGAAAATGAACATATTCCGGGCCATCTCTAGTAAATCCTGGGGTGCAGACCGTTATACGCTGCTCCACTTGTATAGGTCTCTAATTAGATCTCAGCTAGATTATCGAGCACCTGTTTATGACTCTGCTAGAGAGAACTTTGGCTCGTCTTGCTCCTATCCAACACTCTGCCCTTAGGATTGCCCTGGGTGCATACAGAACATCACCAGTTCAAAGTCTGTATGTTTAGGCTAACGAACCTCCACTCAGTATCAGAAGAAAGATGTTATTGTTGAACTACTCGAGCTAAAATTAAAAGCTTCCCTAGTCATCCTATTTGGCCACTAATGTATGATCTTCAGTGGAGAACACACTATGGAAACAAACCCAGAACAATCTGAACTACCAGTATCAGATTATAGAACCTATTAGAATGCTGGAATGTTTACTTTCATAATATCAGCAGAGATTTAAAAGCTCCGGATCCCCCATGGATTACCTTAAATCCTTCGTATGATGATTACTTTGAAAAATGGGTAAAAGGTGCTGTAGCAAATATTAACATCAGACAACTGTATCTTGTGTTCATGAAGAAAATTATTCCCACTTTTCTAAGATCTACACTGATGGTTCAAAGTCTGGCAATAAAGTGGGTGCAGCTGCTGCCTTCCCAAATACAACTGTTTTTATTCCACTTCCAGCTTGAATGCAGCAGCTATTCTGCTGAGCTCTATGCAATTAAACTTGCCCTGGAAAATATTTCACTCCTGTCGATCGATAAAAGTATAGTATACACAGATTCCAAGAGTACTCTCTTACCTCTCACAAACACCTCGCCTTGCAATCCTTTGGTAAAGCTAATAAGACATGAGCTGATACATCTCATGTCTTATCTCATCTGATACACTTAAGGAGGTAGAAAATGAAAAAGACCTGGGAGTAATTGTGCAGTCAGATATGAAGTTTTCTGAGCAATGCAGACAGGCTGCCAGGGCAGGTCCTAGGGTTTTTTCAATGATATACAGGAATTTTGTTAGCAGGGAAAAGGAGGTGATGGACAGATTCGCTCTGTATAAGGCAATGGTCAGTCCACGCCTTGAGTACTGCGTGCAGGTCTGGAGGCCTCATTTTAGGAAGGATGTAGATTAGCTTGAGCGTGTACAGAGAAGGGCAACAATATTTGTGAGGGGAATGAAGGGATCCTCTTACCAAGAGAGGCTTAAGTTCTGCAAATTACAATGGTTGGAGATTAGGCACCTGTGCGGTGATCTGATTGAGGTGTATAAGGCCTTGAATGGGTTGAGTATGCTGAATTCTGATGGGATCCTTCCACTTGTTCAGATTACGAACCTAAGGAGGCATAAATTCAAATTAAGAAAAGACAGATGTAGAATAGATGTGCGGAAATTTTCCTTTAGCCAGCGGGTGGTTAATTGCTGGAACAAACTTCCATCTGTCGTTGTGGAAGTTGATAGGTTAAATAAATTTAAAGAGGAACTGGACAAATATTTAGAGGGGATTGTTTTGTAATTTTTTTTTGGCTGATTCTGCATAAGCTCATACACTTGCTTTCTTGCATCACATGGCACTATTACTACTATCTCCATGATCAACATCGCACTCCTGGATCCCAGGTCACAGTGGTATTCCTGGAAATGAGCACGCTGATGATGCTGCAAAGCATCCCTCCAACATAGCCTTAACAAATGATCTGTTCTCCTATCCTGATTATAAATACCAAATACAGGAAATATGTATAGAACAGTAGACACTTCTGTGGAAAAAGCAAACACATAATAAACTGTTTCAACTGAAATTTGAACCACAATTATTTACATCTAGCCTCTGTAAATTTAGAAAGGAAGAAGTACTTCTAGCCAGAACCCAAATTGTCCATACTCACCTCACTCATCTGTTTCTGCTCACAGGAAATGAACCTCCTCAATGCACGCACTGTTTGCAACCGCTCTCAGTGAAGCACATTCTGATTGAATGTACCTTGTTCAGCACTGCCAACAGTCTACTTTTAGCTCCATCTCAAACCCCTTGTCACTCAACAGCATCATAGGTAGATGCAAAACTCTCAGAATTTTTCACCTACTTGAAAAAAATTAAAATGTGTTATCAATTCTAATTGCTCCCAGAGTAGTTATCACATGTATACTTACTTACTTTGATAGGCACAATATGGCCTGTGTATCCCTTGTGCCTGAAAATCCCACAACAACAACTGGGGGAGGAGTAGTGGAGATCAGCTGGGGGTGAATCTTATAGTAGTCACCAGGGCTATGCTGGCACACCCTCATTCTCCTGTATAAATCTATGATGATAGGGATCCAGCAGTATATTCCACAACCCATGGCCAGGGGTTTCACTCCCCTGTTGGCCATGCATCTCCATGGCCAGGATGTTAGTTTTCCCTGTGTCTGGAATGCTGCAGATATCTTCCACAAACTCCGGTACCATTCCAAATAGTTGAATAGGCACATTTCGGCCTCAGTTGCCCTCGTGCCGCTAAACCTCTACATCACTACCACCACATCTTCCACATTAACGTGGGATCTCGGCATCTATGTGGCAACCTCATGAGTTTTACCCATGACCTTTACTTCCTTTCCCCTGGGTGGAGATGGCCTTACCTAGTACACCCCTTCTCACTCAACCCTCCTCTCTCTCTCTCTCTCTCTCTCTCGATGGATGTTTCCACCTGCATTCACCTCCTATTATTCCCCCCTTCCCCTTCACTACTCCAGGGATCCCTTTCTATATAACTTTTCCTCCTCTGCTCTCCCTAGGTGGGATCCCTCCTCTACCCATCCCCATTCTCGCTTGGCAGACAAACCAACCTCATCTTTTAATATTCCCCTTAAGCAAGATGGGCATCCAATTTCCCAAATGTTTCCCCTTTCCCACTTCCATTTTTTACCCCCCCTTTATTTTTCTGGACCTCCCTGGAAGTTCAGGGAACCCCAGGGTTCACCCTTCCATAGTCTGTTTCTTCCTACTGAAACAGACTATGGAAGGATGAACCCCCCCCCCCCTCCATGTGGAGAAGGAATGTAACCCGGGGTTGTGGCCTCCACAGATCCTTAAGCTAAGTGGCTGGGTGAACAACATAACACAATGCTACACTAACAGTAACTCACACCATCTGACCTCTACAGAGTTCTGTACATATCACAGAGTACCAATCGTGGAATTGGCAGAACAATTTGACTACTGCCACTAGTCAAATTACACTATATCACCACCTTTAGCAAAGAGCCAATTAATGATACAGTAAAGCATGTCACAGACAGTATTGTCCAGGCAGAGGCAATTGCAATTCCAAAGATCAACTCAGTTTCCATAATTTCTAAAACCATGGTGGAATACTAAATGCACAGCAGAAAAAAAGGCCGAAAATAAGGTGTGGGGGATATTTTGCCATTATCCCACCACATATAATCTAATGACCTTCAAACATGCAGGTGCCAAAACAAGTTACATTATATGTCAGAGTCAGAAGGAATCTTGGATCCACTTCATATCAACCATCAACCAGACATCATCACCTGAGCTTGTCTGCGATAAAGTCTGGAAAATGAAGGGCATATACACATCGCACCCTTCATCAAACCTAGAGCATAATGGATGTGTAATTGCAGAGCCAACTGCAATTGCTAACACTCTTGGGGAGACATTTGCAAAAGTGTCTGCCACACCCGTTAAGTTTCTGTCCTTCAAACAAAATGCTAAAAAGCAATGTTTGAATTTGTCTTCAAATGATTATGTAGAATACAATCAACCTTTATCAGAATGGAAAATGAAAGCAGCACTATCACTATCCCAATAGAATACCATCGAGCCAGATGACATCCACTATGACATGATTAAACATCTTTCATCAGAATTTGTGGGCCGGCTGCTCTGTGTGAATAGAAGAATCTGTCATGGAGATGAATTTTTCTGGAACACCTGGCATAATGCAATTGTGCTTGTCTTTCTGAAGCCAGAAAAGGATCAAAAATTTCCAAATAATTACCAGCTGATTGCTCTGACAAGTTGCTTGTGTAAGATCCTAGGAAGTATGGTGAATTCGCACCTCATCTGGTATTTTGAAGTAGATAACCTCATTTCCAAAGTAAATATGGCTTCCGAACAGATCAACACTTGACCATTTAATAAGACTAGAAGCATCTGTTCAAGATACTTTCCTCAAATGGGATCATGGTGTTTGAATAAAAAGTTTATTCAAACTTTTTATTGAATCGGTCATTCCAAGTACGTGTGGAGTCCACTCTCTTTTTCTATTTTTTTTCCAAGAGGGGGAACCCTCCAAGGGTCAGCTGTAAGCATTAAACTTTTTGCCATCAAAGTTAATTCTATTATGGAACAACTTCCTCCATCTGTAAACAGTGCCCTTTTTGGTGATTACTTTAGCATCTTCTCCCAGTCAGCATGCTACATGTGGGTTATTGAAAGACAATTGCAGCACTCCATTGACCATGTCAAATTTTGGGCATTGGCTAATGGTTTCAAGTTCTCACCTAAGAAGATTGTCTCCATACACTTTTTTTGCAAACGGAAGCTTCGCCCTGTACTATAACTCAAGCTCGGACAAAATTTCATTCCAGTAGCACCCAAAACAAAATTCTTCAGGTTGTTTTCAATAATAAATTGACATTCCTACCAAACATCTGTTAACTCTGGACAGAGTGTACAGGGGTGATTGAACCTCTATAGCCATCTCATACAGTAATTGAGGAACAGACCGCTGTATTTTACTTTACAACAATTATGCATTTGTGCGATCTAGTTAGGCATGTGGATCCCAAGTGTACACATCAGCAATAAATAGTGTACTACAATGGCTAGACCCGGTTCACCATCAAGCCATTATATTGCTACTCAAGCATTTTCAACATCCCCTGTCCATAGTTTATACATCTAAGCAGCTGAACTACTAGTTTCACTCAGATGAAAGTGATGGTTTCTAAAATATACTTTTAAATTGAAATCCCTCGCTGACAATAGTCTGTTGACATCGATTTTCAACCCACAATTGGAAAATAAATATAACACCCACCAGATCTGCCCAGAGAGCTTAAAATCACACTAGATGATGTTGTCCAGTCACTAAGGCAACTACTTCCATGCTGGCATGCTTGCTTATCATTATGCGACTCTTCCATTAAAACTTGGGGTAAAGCCATTACCCAATTTTCTGTCTGCCAACAACTCTATGCTGCCCACCACCGAACCGAATACTCTGACTTATTGCTTGATTTCACCGATGGTTTGAAGTCGGTCATCTATTGGATCTGCTGCCATCCTCTGGGAATCTTTCCCATGAATGCAGCCTATATGCAGTTGATAATGCTATAGAGTTCGCCTTGGACCACATTAAAACCCGCTGTTACCAAATGTGTGTGTGTGGTTTATGCTGACTCTTTAAGTATAATACAGGATCTATTGGGGGAAGAGATATAATTCTCATCCACACCTTATCTGGGTCCACCAAACACTTCATTCTCTTTCTGAGCAGCCTTTCGACATCTGTTTCTGCTAGATCCCAAGCCACATTGGGAGAAACAATAAACAATTTCAATAAAATTGAAATTTTATTGAAATTAAAATTGAAATTTTATTGAATAAAATTTCAATAAAATTGAAATTTTATTGAAATTAAATCGAAATCGTAGTAGTAGTAGTAGTAGTAGTGGCATGTGATGCAAGAAAGCAAGTGTATGAGCTTATGCAGCATCAGCCAAAAAAAAAGAAAAAGAAAAATCACACCATTCCCTCCAAATGCCTGTCCTGTTCCTCCTTAAATTTATTCAACCTATCAACTTCCACGACAGATAGAAGTTTGTTCTAGCTGTTAACCATCTGCTGGCTAAAGGTAAATTTCCGCACATCTATTCTACATCTGTCCTTTCTTAATTTGAATTTATGCCCCCTTAGGTTCGTAATCTGAACGAGTGGAAGGATGCCATCAGAATTCAGCGTGCTGAACCCATTCAAGACCTTATACACTTCAGTCAGATCACCGCGCAGGTGCCTAGTCTCCAGCCACTGCAATTTGCATAACTTAAGCCTCTCTTGGTAAGAAGATCACTTCATTCCCCTCACCAATCTTGTTGCCCTTCTCTGTACATGCTCAAGTAAAACTACATCCTTCCTAAAATGAGTCCTCCAGACCTGTACACAGTACTCAAGGCGTGGCCTGACCATTGCCTTATACAGAGGGACAATCACCTCCTTCTCCCTGCTAGCAAAATTCCTATATATCATTGACAAAACGCCATGACCTGCCCTGGCAGCCTGTCTGCATTGCTCAGAAAACTTCATATCTGACTGCTCAATTATTCCCAGGTCTTTTTCATTTTCTACCACCTTAAGTGTAGTACCACACAGTTGGTACATTTCTCTGGGGTTACTTCTACCCATATGCAGTATTTTGCATTTGTCAAGGTTAAACTTCAGTTGCCACTTCTTAGCCCATCTGCCCAAATTATCTAGTTCCTGTTGCAGTAGCACACTGCCATTACTGTCATTAACAACCCTGCCAGCCTTTGTATCATCTGCTAACTTCGACATTAAGCCTGATATACCTTCATCAATATCATTGATAAATATAAAAAAAACAACAGTGAGCCTAACACCGAACCCTGTTTGACTCCACTAATAACATTAGTCCATGAAGAGAACCACCCATTGATTACCACCCTCTGTCTTCTCCCACTTAACCATCCTTTTATCCATTGTAGCAACTTACCCTTAATACCATTCTGCTCCAATTTGTGCCCCTCGACGTGGGCACCTGTATGTGGTGAGGGGACCTCCCAGTGATGCTGCTGGTTTTTCCAGATTAGCATCACTGGGATCCAACGCCCACAGCCCAGGTTCCAGGCTTACATCAATGGAATCCGGCGTGTTTGCCGTGCGCTGCGACCCGTGGAAATTCTGAAAGGGGGATCCTGGTGGTTGAGGGGCCCAGCTTCAATACACCACTTTGGCCCCTGCTTCGACAAGACGGGTGGTCCTGGAAGGCCCGGCTAGGATCAATCGGCTAGTAGGCTCGCCTGCGAGGGTCAACCGTGTCAATGCCACGCCCCTACCCTCATGGTCCGAGGGACAGGATTCAGGCTGGCGGCGGTGCGGGTAGAGTGTCTGGGTAGCCCTGGCGTCCCACTCCCGAGCGCATTTATTGCATGCCGGGTAGTGGGCGTCCCTTTGGGCTCCATGGTGGGTGGGGAGCCCGGGCACTGAACAATTTAATAAACTCCATGAATCCTGATAAACTAACTTCTTCATGGGCCCCAACCCGGTCCCTATCTGAAACCATTGACAAAGATCCAGATAGCATTATTGCTAATAAGAGGCAGCGAACCGAATTACCATCAGGGCCAGTCCCAAGGTTCTTAATCATGCATTCTACCAATGAGACACCGATTGGTAAAATGTCGCCCTTTTTTATTCAAAAAGGGTTAGATGGGTTAGCAGATTCACCCAAATCAGTTAAAAGGCTTCGTTTTGGAGACCTTTTAATTGAAACTAAAAATGACAGGCAATCAGAACATCTACTCCGAACAACATCAATCGGAGTAATCCCTATAACTGTGACACCACGCAGAACACTCAATTCATCAAGAGGTGTCATTTCGGAGTGGGACCTTCTCGACGTAACCGAGGAGGAAATCTGCTCCGAATTAAAACCACAGGGAGTCATTGCCGTCAAGAGAATCACTGCGCGAAGGGATGGAAAAATTGTTAAAACCAGGAGCGTTATCCTGACTTTTAACACTCCTAAACCTCCTGATGAGATTAAAGCTGGATACATCAACTGTTCAGTCCGTCCATACGTTCCGAACCCTTTAGGGTGTTTTAAATGCCAGAAGTATGGACATTCTCAAATGGCCTGCCGTGGAGTCCTAGCATGCGCTCGATGTGGTGCAAAGGACCACGAAACAACAGCATGTTCAGCCGTAAAACCCACCTGTATTAACTGTGGAGGCAAACACCCGGCCTATTCATGAGCATGCCAGAGGTGGAAAGAAGAAAAAGAAATTCAACGGCTGAAGGCAGAGCTAAATATATCGTACCAGGAGGCAAGGAAATCGGTCAAACCCCTGAATATCAACAAACCTACCTACGCCCAGAAGGTAGCAGGGAGATGTTCCGTCGGAACTCAGACGGACATGACCATTCCTCCAAAGGAGTCTTTCACTCCCATCGCGCGTTATCTCTTAAGTTCACAAAAACCTGCACAGAAGGTCCAATCAGCTGCCACTCCTATATCGGTACCTCCTAATGCTCCACAAACAACAAAGATAATTATGAAAGATAAGAATAAAAAAGGGGAAGTCCCCCCTAGTACCCAAGAAAAAATGGATGTCGAGCAGAAGGAGGTACCCAAAGATTCAGTCTTGGAACTCTTTGCGGAGGAAGAAATGGACACGGGACAGCGTCCATTCTTCCCCAAAAAAGATAGACCCAAGACTGATAAAAGTAAGCCCTCAGCACCTCGGAAGCCGCCTGATGGACCCACCAAGTCAAAATAATGGCTAAATTCCTACAATGGAATTGTCGTGGATTCCGGCGAAATATAGATGACATCAAGGCCCTCCTGCAAAAGCACGAGCCAGTTTGCTTTTGCTTGCAGGAGACATACCTAAAGGCAAATGACGATCCCACGATGCATAACACCACAATTTTTCGTAAGGATAGAATTGCGGATGGCTCTGTACATGGGGGAGTGGCTATCCTTGTGGGTAACCAGACCCCAGTGCAGCCCTTACTAATTACAACTAGCATAGAGGCTGTTGCAATTCGCCTTACGGTGGGATTTTTATTAACTGTGTGCTCTATCTATTTGCCACCTGGGACTGACATCTCCCAGGCAGACCTTGATGATCTTCTAACGCAGTTGCCTCCCCGTTTCTTACTTCTCGGGGATATGAATGGACATAACACCCTGTGGGGTAGTGCTAACATCAACGGAAGGGGACGAGTCATAGAGCGTATGCTCAATGACAATGACCTTTCCCTTCTAAATACTGGAACAAACACCTTCTTCCACATGCTTACCCGTACTTTTTCTGCCATTGATCTCTCTATCTGCTCCCCTTCTCTACTCCCTTCACTCACTTGGGAGGTGGAGGAGAATCCATACGGAAGCGATCACTTCCCCGTGATAACCTTGTTACACAGTGGGAGACCATGTCTTCCTTTTAGGTTACCACGGTGGAAGATTGATCAGGCTGACTGGACTGCCTTCCAACATCAGGCAAATTTTGATCTTAGCACAGTCAGTCAAGAGGCTATCAATGATGCAGTTAAGTACATCACAGAAAATATTGTCCAAGCAGCTGCGAATGCTGTTCCAAAAACATCTGCCCGATTTGCACCATTTCCTAAACCTTGGTGGAATTCACAATGCACAGCAGCAAAAAAGGCTCAAAACAAAGCGTGGGGGATATTCCGCCGATATCCCACCACGACCAACCTTATAACCTTTAAACGTGCACGAGCCAAAGCACGATATATCCGCCGTCAGAGTCAAAAGGAATCGTGGATCCGTTTTACATCATCTATTAACCAGTCTACCAACTCTAAGGTAGTCTGGGATAAAATCCGGAAAATGAAGGAGAAATATACATCCCATCCTTCTTCAATCCTAGATTATAATGGATGCGCTATTGCAGATCCAACTGCAATAGCTAATTCTCTTGGGGAAACATTCTCTAACATCTCTGCAACATCTTCGTATTCCCCAGAGTTCCTGGTCCTGAAACATAAACTAGAAAAACAAGCACTTGATTTTAAGACCAAAGGCCTCTATCCCTACAATGGAGCATTCACTATAGAGGAACTGAAAAGAGCCCTCACTCTTTCCAAAGCAAGTGCTGTTGGACCAGATGGCATCCATTATGAAATGGATGCCATCTGGTCCAACTGGTGAAATCTATGGATTGCAGACAATCCATAGATTTCACCAAAATCTATGGATTGTCTGCTCCTTCTGTATAACAGAATCTTTACTGAAGGGCAGTTTCCGGACTCCTGGCGAAAGGCATTCGTTCTTGCCTTCCCTAAGCCAGGAAAGGATCCAAAAGTCACCACCAACTATCGTCCTATTGCTCTGACTAGCTGTCTGTGCAAAATCCTGGAGAGAATGGTCAATTCTCGTTTAATATGGTATTTAGAATCAAATGACCTTCTCTCCAGCATCCAGTGCGGCTTCCGAAGGAACCGGTCCACTTTGGACCATCTTATTAGAATGGAAGCATCCATCCGGGATGCTTTCCTAAAACGGGAGCACTTGGTGTCGGTGTTCTTTGACATGGAGAAAGCGTATGACACAACTTGGAGATTTGGCATTTTAAAAGACTTACATAGCCTAGGCCTAAGAGGGCATCTGCCCTTTTTTATTCAAAACTTTTTAGCCAATCAATCGTTCCAAGTTTGTGTGGGATCCTCACTCTCTCGCTCCTTTAGCCAAGAGGAGGGAGTACCACACGGATCAGGTATATTCCTCAGCCCGAGACAGTGTCCTGCGGTGGCTGGACCCCATCCATCATCAGGCTATACGCATCACTACTGGAGCATTTCGAACATCTCCTGTCCAGAGCTTATACGTCGAAGCAAACGAACCACCGTTATCACTTCGACGTAAGCAGTTGTCTCTAAAGTACGCCTTAAAACTGAAATCCCTGCCAGACCATCCTACATGGCCATTCGTTTTTGAGCCACGATGGGAAAATATATACAATACTCGAAAGACTGCCAATCGTCCTTTTGGTATTCGTTTCCAAGAGCTACTCAAAGAACTTAATATCAAGGTAGACAAGGTTGCCCAAACATCAAAGCAACCCTTTTCACCCTGGCATGCTCTTGTCCCAGCATGCGACTTGTCGCTTAGAAACTGGGGAAAGTCGGACACTCCATCATGTGTCTACCTGCAGCTTCATTCAGCACACCTAACTGAATATTCTGACTTCGCGCCAGTCTACACAGACGGTTCAAAGTCGGAATCATATGTGGGATCTGCTGCTGTCTTTACAGACAGCACTGTATCAGAGCAGATTCCCTCTGAATGCAGCATATTTACTGCAGAGCTGCACGCTGTAGAGTTAGCCTTGGATCATATTAGTAAATACCAATACCAACGGTTCATTTTATATTCTGACTCTCTTAGCATGTTACAGGCTTTAATATCTGTGAGATATAATCCTCATCCAGTTCTGTCTAGCATTCAGCAGAAGATTCACGTTCTCCATGAACGCGAATATGACATCCGCTTCTGCTGGATTCTCAGCCACATTGGGATTAGGGGAAATGATTTGGCTGACGCCGCAGCCAAATCAGCAGTTCCCAATAATAACCGCTGCCTGTTAGTCCCCTATACAGACTACAGGCAAATAATACACGAGAAAATACATTCCCAATGGCAGGATTCGTGGAATAGACAGACTGCGAATAAATTATATCAAATAAAGCCTGTAATTGAACCATGGCAGTCTAGTCTGCGCAGGAATCGTAAGGAGGAAGTTGTTCATGCCCGGACCCGCATAGGACATAGTCATTTGACACATTCTTTTTTGCTGAGGGCTGATGACCCTCCTATGTGTGAGTCTTGTGGCACAGTTTTATCAATTAGACACATTTTAATCGAATGTTCAGATTTTAGCAATATCCGTCTTACCGCTTTTAACCATCTGACTGAGCCATATACACTCAGTCAGATTTTATCTGACAATGACAATGTGTCTGCTGTTTTTAGCTTTTTAAAATCAATAAATATTTTTACTCATATATAATATTTTTACATTTTTCTTTTATATATTTGTTATACATTTTGACATAGTGACCTAACTAATTAGGTCACTGAAAGTTTAAAAAATTTTTTATAAATGACCTGGTCTTGGCGCATTATAGCCTTAGTAGCTGATGCACCAATAAAACCAAAAAAACCAAACCAATCCAATTTGTGGAATAGAGTTCCATGCGCAACAGTGTCAAAAGCTTTCCTGAAATCCAAATATATGATATCAAAATTATTTTTTGCATCCAGTTCCTTTGTAACCACATCATAATATCCTATCAAATTTGTAAGACAAGACTTTCCCTTAACAAACCCATGCTGTGTTTGAATTACTGCTGCAGTCTTGTCTAGATGATCCTGCAATGCATCTTTAACCAGTGACTCCATTATTTTACCCAGAACAGAAGTTAAACTAACTGGTCTGTAATTACTCGTGTCACCCTTCGATCCCCCTTTGTGAATTGGGGATAAATTTGCACATCTCCAGTCCATGGGAACCTCCCCTGAGTCCAAGGATGCTCTCATAATTATGGCTAAAGGTTTGCTTAGTTGCTTTGCCGCCTCCTTTAATATAACTGGATAGATCCAATCCACCCCAGGTGCTTTTCTTATGTATAACTTCAACAATTTTTCCTCCACTTTGCCCTCAGTTATTATAAAACATTAAGTAACCTGCTAAAATTTGATAAACTTCTGGCATTTTCAAATCTTTATAATTCCTCATGTGTGAATGTAGATGCAAAATACTCATTCAGTTTGTTTGCTATCTGAGCAGGATCATCAACAGTCGAACCATCAATGTCAAGTGGACCAATCAGATTCATCCCCTTCCTTTTAGAGTTTATATAATTAAGAAATCCTTGCTGTTTTTCTTAGCATATTTTGCCAAGGATTTCTCATAATCTGTCTTCGCCTGCCTAACCTCCTTTGTGACCTGATTACAGACTAGCTTATATTTGCCATAGGCTACTGACTCGCTTGATAATTTATATGCATCCCATGCATTTTTCTTCTCTGTTACGAGTCTCATTAGTTCATTAGATAACCATTTAGGCCTAAACCTTGAACAATATTTCTTAATAGGTATGAAACTTTTAGCAGTTTCCACGATTAATTCCTTGAATGCTTCCCACTTAGAATTTACTGTTGATAACATCGTCAGTGCTTGTGACTCAGACCAGAGCAGCAAAGCAAAAGGCTCAAGCTAATAGGAGCGCTGTGGCTCAGGGGAGAACTGAGGGGGCAGTTGCCCCTCTGAATCACAGCGTTTTAAAATGCACTGCTTGCATGATGTTTGTGGAGCAATTGGGTACGGGACATGATATTGTGTGTGATTCAAGGAGTGTGACGAAATCAGGCGACAACTGAGCATTGTTATGGGCCTATATGAGAGCTTGAAGGACAGGGTGCATGCCCTTGAAGGATCTAAATTGAGGGGCCCATCAAGCTCTCAGCTGCCCACATCAACGCCAGAGCTTGCACTTGGTCATCATGCAACATAGTGGCAACCCCCAACCCAGAATGCGCTTGTCCCACAGGAACAGGTGACTCTATTGTCAGGAAAACGGGGAACATGCTATGTAAAAAGATAGGTGGAACAGGACCAAGGTATGTCTGCCAGGGGCAAAGATTGATGACGTTGTAGAGTGGATACCATCTTTTAAGAGCACAAAAGGTGATATAGTTGTACACGTTGGCACTAATGATATTAAGAGTAGGAGACGGTCAGAATTACTTAACAAGTACAGGTCACTGTTGAAAAAAAGCCGTGAATTAGGGTTGAATTTGAAAGTGTCTGCAATTCTGCCCAGACACGATAGGAGGGAGTATATGATGAGAGCCGTGTAAATCAATTCGGCCCTGGAAAGACTGTGCAAGGCTCAAGGGGTAGAATTTTTTTCAGCCTAGTCTGTACTTGTTAACAGGAGAGACTGCTTCTACAGGGATGGGATACACTTCAATAGAAAAGGCGCAAGAATATTTGCTGATGCTATCAAGGCAGTGTTAGGTGGGTTGGAAAACTGCTAGCTTGGTGGGGATACAAGGACTAATAGATTAACAATAGCCACTGGCAGAGGTGAAAGTGATTCTTGCACTGCATCTATTGGAATGAGCAGCAGCCTGGAAAAGAAGATGCAGGATATTTCAGAGACTGCTGGGAGTCATTGCGGTACAAGTAAACACATGGGTTGTGTTAGGGTAGCTAAGAATAGGAACATGTGCATGTATACTTGCATGTACACCAAAGCTAGGAGTTTGGTAAATAAATTTGATGAATTTGAGTTATTGCTCAAAATATCAAAGGCAGATATTGTGGGGATATCAGACACGTGGGTGTCACACAGATATAAGGAATGCAGAACTGGAATTTGGGGAGTACAATGTGTACAGAAAGGATAGACAGGATAGGAAGGGAAGAGGGGGTTATGCTATTAGTTAAGAAACACATAAAATCCAAGGAAGTGAAGCCAGTCAACATCGCTGGACAGTGCAGTGTCGAGTCACTTTGGTGTGCCATAAGCATTGGGAGATCAAAATTGAGAGTAGGAGTGTGCTGTAGGCCTATTGACTGAGATGAGTATAATAAGAAACTGTATCAGGGAAATAGAGTGGGCCAGCAAATCAGAGAGTCTTATAATAGGGGATTTTAATTTCCTAGATATTGATTGGAATTTGTGGGTTGGTCACTCACACAATAGCAAGGTTTTTTGTGGATTTATTGGATGATTCTTTTCTACATCAGCATGTTCGGGAGGCAACTAGAGGTTGTAATACTCTTCATCTGATTGTCAGTAGTGATTCTTCATGCATTAAGAATCTGCAGATAAAGAAACCACTAGGTGGCAGTGATCACAGTGTGCTGAAGTGGGATTTACTCAAAGAGGTAACTACCATCAGGGGTAAAGGGAAGGGTTTTTGCTTTCATAAAGGCCACTATTATTTAACTTTGAGACAGTATTTAAATTCTATACAATGGGACCAACTGATGATGCTACCAACAGCAAATTCAAAATGGGAAGCATTCAAAGAACTTATCTTGGAAGCTACTAGGCTTTACATACCAACTAAGAAATATTGTTCAAGGTTTAGGCCTGAATGGATGTCAGAATAACTAATGAGACATATGGCAGAGAAGAAAAACGCATGGGATGCATATAAATTAACATGTGACACAGAAGCCTATGATAGATATAAGCTGATCTGTAACCAAGTTACAAAGGAGGTTAGGCAGGCAAAGGCAGATTACGAGAAATCTTTGGCAAAGGATGCAAAGAAAAATAGCAAAGAGTTCTTTACTTATGTAAATTCTAGAAGGAAGGGGATGAATCAGATTTATCCACTTGATAACTATGGTTCAACTGTTGATGATCCTGCTCATGTAGCTAACAAACTAAATGAATATTTTGCATCGACATTCACACATGAGGAGTTATTCAGTGAGGCGAATGCCAGAGGTGTATTCAACTCTGGCAGTAAGCTAGATAATCTTGTAATAACTGAGAGTAAAGTGGAGGAGAAATTTTTGAAGATAAACACAAGAAAGGCACCTGGGGTGTATGGGATCTATCCAGTTATATTATAGGAGGCAGCAAAGGAAGTAAGCAAACCCTTAGCTATAATTATGAGAGCTTCCTTGGACTCAGGGGAGCTTCCCAAAGACTGGAGATGTGCAAATGTGACCCCAATTCACAAAGGAGGATCAAAGGCTGACACAAGTAATTATAGACCTGTGAGTTTAACTTCTGTTCCAGGAAAATTAATGGAGGCACTGGTTAAAGAAGCAATGCAGGATCATCTAGACAAGGCTTCAGTTATAGATCTGACACAGCATGGTTTTGTTAAGGGAAAGTCTTGCCTGACCAATTTGATTGGATACTATGATGCAGTCACAGTAGAACTGGATGACGGGAATAGCTTTGATATTATGTATTTGGATCTTAGAGAGGCTTTTGATACTGTTGCATATGGCAAACTGCTGCACAAATTGCTGCTATGGGTACAGGGATGGTTGAAGGGGGGGGGGGGTTGTTATTTGGTTTTTAAGAGCATTAGCAACTAAGTTTGTTTGTTTGTTTGTTATTTGGTTTTTAGGAGCATTAGCAACTAAGGCCATATTGTTCCGGGAATATCCGGTGGTCATTCCCTGACCTTTCCGCATCCCCCATATTTGATGGTCACGGGCTCGAACCCCGGTCTAATCAAGAAGCTTGTGCTACGCACTCCTGCTCCTGCCCACCTGACTACGGAGGCGGCCCGTTGAGGAGGTGAAGACAGAGAGTGGTAATCAATGGACACTGCTCATCGGGGACTAATGTTATTAATGGAATCCCTCAGGGTTCAGTGTTGGGTCCATTATTGTTTTCTGTATTTATAAATGATATTGATGATGGTATATCAAGCTTAATGTCCAAGTTTGCAGACGATACAAGGTTGGCAGGGTTGTTAAGGATGCTACTGACGCTATGCTGCTGCAACAGGATCTCGAAAGGTTGAGCAGATGAGCTGAGAGGTGGCTAATTAAGTTTAACATTGACAAATGTAAACTACTACATATGGGAAAAAGCAACCCCAGAGCAACATATGAACTCTGTGGTACTACACTGAGAGTGGTAGAGAATGAAAAGGACATGGGGGTAATTGTGCAGGCAGATATGAAGTTCTCTGAGCAGTGCAGACGGGATGCAAGAGTAGCTCATGGTGTCTTGTCAATGATATACAGGAATTTTTCTAGCAGGGATAAGGAGGTGATTATTCCCTTGTATAAGGCAATGGTCAGGCCACACCTTGAGTACTGTCTACAGGTCTGGAGGCCTCATTTCAAGAAGGATGAAGAGCTGCTGGAACAAGCACAGAGAAGGGCAACAAGATTAGTGAATGGAACAAAGGGTTGCTCTTACGAAGAAAGGCTTAAGTTTTGCAAATTAGAGTGTCTGGAGACTAGGCACCGGCGAGGTGATCTGATAGAGGTGTATAAAGCCTTAAATGGTTTGAGCATGCTCAATGCCGATGGGATTCTTCCTCTTGCTCAGAATAATCACCTGAGAGGGCATAAATTCAGATTAAGGAAAGACAGATGTAGAATAGATGGGTAGAAATTTGCCTTTAGCCAGTGGGTAGTTGGATGGTGGAACAGACTTCCATCCCTTGTTGTGAAGGTTGATGGCCTAAATAAATTTTAGGCTCAACTGGACAGGTATTTCGAACGAATGGAGGGGTGAAGTGGAAGGGTTTTTTTTTTTTTTTTTTTGGCTGATGCTGCATAAGCTTGCTTTTTTTAAATCATATGCCTCTACTAATGCTAATGGTAATCTGCAATGCTCAGAGAATTTCACAACTCACAGTACATTTACTCTGGTCTTTATCATTCTCCAGAGCAGAATGTGGTACCAGACAGTTGGTTCGTTAATTTGCAATTACTGTTACCCATATGCAGTCCCTAGCATTTTTCAGTGTTAACGTTTAATTGCCACTATTTAGCCTGTTTGGCTAACTTTTCGAAATCTTGCAGCACACCATGTTACTGTCATTAACGATCCTGCCAACCAGTGTATCATCTGAAAACGTATACCTTAAGATCGGGAAATTACAATGCCATGTTTTGTCAGAAATGTATTCACAAGATGTGAAATCAAACTTTTGGTGTGATATAATCACTGGGAAAGCAAAAATAAGAGCAGGAATGTTTTATTGGCCTAATGACTCTGATAAGTACAAAAAAAACAACTTTCAGAAAAATAGTGGGCCAATAAATCAGAATGTCTTATAATGGAGAATTTTAATTTTTCAGATAGTGATGGGAACTTATGGGTTGGTCACTCACAGATTAGCAAGAATTTTGTTTATTCGATGACTGTTTTCTACAGCAGCATGTTAGAGAGGCTACAAGAAGGAGTAATACTCTTTATCTGATTATCAGTAGGTGTTATTCATGCATTAAGAATCTGCAGATAAATGTGGGAGTGAGCAAATCAAAGTGTATTGATTTGTGATTTACTTAAAGATGTAATTACCATCAAGGGTAAAGTGAAGGGTTTTTGCTTTCATAATGGTGACTACAGTGGTCTCAGACAGTTTTCAAATTCTGTACAGTGGGACCAACTAATGATGTTAATATCAGCAAATTCTAAATGGGAAGCATTCAAGGAATTAATCATAGAGCTTACTGGGCTTTTTATACCAAATAAGAAATACTCTTCAAGGGATCAACCTAAATGGATGTAGGATGAACTGATGAAACTTGTGTCAGAGAAGAAAAATCCATGAGATATGCATATAAATTATCAAGCAACACAGAAGCATATGGTTGATATAAGCTAGTCTGTACTCAAGTGGCAAAGGAAGTTAGGCAAGCAAAGGCATCCTTCACCAAAGATTATGAGAAATCTTTGGTGAAGGATGCAAAGAAAAACAGCAAAGATTTCTTTAGTTATGTAAATGCTTGAAGGCGACAACTTGATATTGCTGTTTTGACTGTTAATGATTCTTCTTAAGTTGTTGACATGACAAACTGAATGGGTATTTTACCTCTACATCCATACTTGAAGAATTCTTTAGGGAAGAAGATGCCAGAAGTATATCAAACTTTATCAGAGAGCTAAATGATTTTATAATAACTGAGAGGAAAGTGGAAGAGAAATTTTTGAAGTTAGAGATAAGGAAGGCACCTGGGGTGGATGAGATATCCAATTACATTAAGGGAGGCAGCAAACACAGTAAGAAAACCCTTAGTCATAATTATGAGAGTAGCCCTGTGGACTGCAGATGTGCTGTGCAAATGTATATTCCTTGATGATTTTGAAGTTCACTACCTGCTCTGATACTTTGTCTCTGCGTTTTATTGAAGCACCCAACACTCATCTCCAGTGACTATACCTTCAAGGATATTAGGATTATCTTGATAAGTCTGGATGAAGTTTTCACATGATGACACTCTTCACCGATCTTGCTCATCCATGAGACTGTGCAGCAGAAATTTTGCTCAGACCTTCCTTGTCCTTACATCTCCATGCAGAATTTTTTAATCATCTTGTTATGCTTATCTAGATCATCAGCCATCATTGTTTAAGGTCAAATGATGATCTCTTGCCACAATTTCTCTGATTTTTCCAATTGTGTATTTATTTCAAAAGTTTGATGGATGCCCACTTCTTGGGTCATTGCAAACATCTTCAAGTTCAAATATTGGGTTCAGTAGCTCTTATACAACATTTCTAGTTCCATGATGTCTTCCCAGGAGGTTGTGAAATGCTACTACTGAATGTGAAAATAGAAGCAATACAAGAGTCATTTTTTCCAGAGAAGAAAAATCCATGGGATATGCATATAAATTATCAAGCAACACAGAGGCGTATGGTAGATATAAGCTATGGCTCTCATTCAATTTATTTTAAAAGGTACAGATGGATAATATAACTTCCAAGGGAATGCAAGTCTAAGTCGATATTCAATTGCACAAGGCAGACTTCAGCTTTAAAAGCATACAACGTTAAATTATGCATCATTTGAGTCTCCATCTGAAGGACTTATACCAATATTGTTGCAGAAAACAATATTGGTAAAATAATCAGCAAAATGGGCCTTTGTGGGTAGCACAGTTGGAAGAATTGCCGTCCTTCCCACACCGAGTGGAAAAGACCTGAGTTTGAGTTCCGTTGATGACTCGAGGAATTTTTATGGGCCTTTTTCACAACATGCCTGAGGTAATTGGTCTCAGGCGAGGGTAGCATGGTTTTTCCTCTCGGAAAACTGGGGCTTTTCGTCCAGCAAACAGAAAATTTACCTCAGAACACATGCAATTTACAAGCAGTATACACAGAGCAATATCGCCTTAGTCACTGACATTCCTAAACCCAACAACAACGCCAGCAGCAAAATGGCAGCTCTGCAATACAACTCATTCAGAAATTTGGTTTCATCATATAAAAGATGCAATCAGTAGAATAAAATTCTAAGAAATACACTCAGAGAGCTGCTTGATTTTGAAAGAGGAGAATGCACTCACACAATTGGTTCATATTGGTCAAAGACTATGTCAATAAACATGGAATAATGGCTAATTTTAGCATTATTTTTTCTTATCAAAAATGTGAGGTCTTTTAGCACCTCGCTTTTCTGATGGGTAAAGTGACCAGATGTTCCGGATTTAAGTTGCTTGAATTATTAAGAAATTTCATTCTGGGGAAAAATGTGTAATTTCTGTTGTTTTTATTGTTGAAAGAAGTATATGTTATCATTTCACAGAAATACCTATATACCTAAGGATCTGGTTGCTTTACTGATGGGTCATATATAGGTTTAAATGGTCATATATGGGTATATGGATGTTGGATTTCTCACACATGCTAATCTGTAAATGCAGCGTCACTAGGAGGTCTGCTCACCACATGCCACCATGCTACCCTCGCCCATGACCAACTAACTCAGCCGCGTTTTGAAAAAAGCACATAACATTTGCTCACGTCATTGACCGGACTCGAACTGAGGTCTTTTCCACCCGGTGATCATACCAACTGTGCTACCCACATGGGCCCATATACAGGTGCCATGTCCAAGGCAACGGCGAATCACTTCGACCTGCTACTGACCAAAGCAAATTCAGTAATCACATTTTGCTCATTTCATTCATATAATATTCGCCTATTATGATTATCTACAGTTTATAATTTGCTAGACATAAAAGGAAGTTCAAAAAAATCCAGTAACAGGCATAGGCAATCCACTTTTACATTTGTCAACAGCAAATGCTACTAGAAAGCAAATTAAAAGTATATTGTAATAAAAATTTTAATAAGATAAATTAAACACTGAAATCCAGACCTTTCATATATTGTAATTAAAATGGTGTTAGCAAACAAGTGAAGAAAAAGTTGGAAAGGCAATGTTTCTGGGAGATCTGAAAGGAGCTGCCAGTGTATGTGCTGCTACAAAGCTACACAACGAGAACTTCTTTGAATCAACTCTTTAAGTTTGGTATGAACCTCAGGGGCTCATATCTGATGAGTATGGGCTTGGCACACCCAGAGTCTTGAGCTGGATATCATCATTCTTTTCTTTTTTGGTGATTCCCTCCTACTTCTCTCTCTCTCTCTCTCTCTCTCTCTCTCTCTCTCTCTCTCTCTCTCTCTCTCACACTCACTCACTCACTCACTTAGGATAATCACATTTTTTTTGGCTGGTGCAGCATAAGCCTCAGGCTTTCTTGCACCATATGGCTAAGAATGGTAGTAGTAGTAATTATTAGTCTGTAACCCATACTAACTGCTTCTGATTCACTGACATCCACTGTAGCATCAGCATGTTTTTTTTGCATTTAGCAGAAATATATTGTTATATGATATTATCTTTGATAAAACCCTATATATTAGAAATATTTTGATATATTAGAAATGTTCTGCACAACATGAGATTCATTGATATAGCTCTGAAAGTTTTATTTCTTTTGATGAATTTTTTCTGTTTCATACAGTTTACACATGATATATTTTTACTTTAGGTGCATGACCAAGTGGAGTATGGCTTGTGGTCACTTGAAAGAAACAGAGAAAATAATTTGTGCTGTTAAAGGTAGAAAATAATCACTGTGAAATATTGCCATTTTTAACGAGTATTTAATTATTTAGATTTTTGATTAATATCATGTAATTGATTTCAAGATATTTTTTTCTCAAAGCTTTGATTTTATAAAATAGGCTTGTTTTAATGGAGGTTTTTTTTTGTTAAGTGATGAAATCTTACTAGAGATTGTTTTCATCGTTGTTTTTCAAGTATGTATCTTTTATTTTTCAAACATCGCCATATCACTTTAGAGGAGATTAATCCTTAGAGCACTTGCCATTCTGTATCATATGGATTCTGCAAATCTTACTAAAATTTTCACATAAGAAATTTCTTTAGTCCCAGGTTAACCCTTGGTTTTTATTTTGTTTAGCTTGATATAATACACTAATCTGGTAACCTGATACACAACAACTAGACCACTGCATGAATTTTGAAGTTTAATGGTAACAGGAGCTAAATTATCTTGTCAAACCTGACAGGAAACTGGGCTGGATGAGAGCTGTCCAATTATATTTAGGGAGCCAGCAAAGGAAGTAAATAATCCTTAGCCTTATTTATGAGAACTTCTTTAGATTTAGGAGAGGTCCCTATGGACTACGTTTATTCAGTTTCACAAAGGACAAGGTTATCTGAACTAGAAGCTTTTTTGGGAGCTGCTAAGTGGAACTTTATTATTGATTTAAAATTGTTTTTTTAAAAACTTTTGATTAAAATTAATGGTGTAGCAATTATATATAATTGTTTGATTAATTTGATGCATCTGTTCTTTATTTGCCCTCTGGAATTGCTTAAAAAACCAAAGTCGACTTTTGCCACCATTTTTTTTGTGTCAATAAGAATAGTCAAATTTTTCCACCACTGTGTTAATATTTTATATTATTTTATATGATATCATATAAAATATTAATATATTAATATTCGTCAACCTTTTTTTTTATCAGTGATTTAGCTGAATATAGTATCATGTAACCAGTGCCATAGAGCAGGGGTTGGCAAACTACGGCCTGCAGGCCAAATCTGCCCTGCCCCCTCTTTTTAATCCGGCCTGCGGGTTAATATTGTTTTTAAATGAAAAAAATTTTAAATAAATCAAATTACGCACTGCAATAGCCGATAGTCGAGTTGAGAATAATGACCGCATGTGGTGCTACTGGCGTTGCATATTCACATTCTGTCGTCTACCGTAGAACAAGTCTTGCCAGCATTTCTCTCAGTTTTGCTTTAGCGGCGGATGTGGTATTGTCTGTCACGGCGCTCTCCAATTTTTTTTTTTTTCTTTTTCTTTTATTTATTATCCACCATTTTCATGTCACCCTCAAGACCAAATATGAAGAGAAAAGTGGACTTCGAATGTCATGCTTTTAAAGCTGAATGGAGCGTGAATTATTTTGTCATAGAAATCAATGACAAAATATCATGTTTATTATGTAATGACACAATAGCTGCGCGAAAAGAGTACAATATACGTCATCATTACCAAACTAAGCACGTGGCACAATATTCAAAACTCACAGAAAATCAACAGAAGCTAAAATTGGAAAGTTTAAAATGTAATGCATCATCACAATGCAATTTATTCGTTAAAATAAAAAATGATAATGAAGCAATAACTAAAGTAAGCTTACGAATAGTTCATTTATTAGCCAAGAATGGGAAACCATTTACCGATAGTGAATTAATTAAATCATGTTTGCTTGTGGAAGCTGAAGAAATCTGTCCAGAGAAAATGGATTTGTTTCGATCTGTCAGTCTTTCGGCGAGAACAACTGTTAGAAGAGTTTTGAGGACATCGGGAGCCACTTCAAGAGTCAATTAAAAGACAAGGCAAAAAATTTCAAGTGGTTTTCATTTGCTCTTGATAAGTCTATAGACATTACTGATACTGCCCAATTGTTGCTGTTTATTCGAGGAGTCAATACCGAGTTTGAGGTTACTGAAGAATTAGCTTCTATGAATAGTCCGCATGTAACAACTACAGGCAAAGGTATCTTCAAGTAAGTCGAAAAAACGCTAGCAGAGTACAATTTGCAATGGAATCACTTAAAATGTGTCACAACTGATGGTGGTAAAAATATGTGTGGAACGGGGAAAGGATTAGATGGACAAATTTTTAAGGCTTGTGAAGAAGCTAAATGTTCAAAACCTCCGGTAATTCATTGTATTATTCACCAGAAGGCTCTTTGTGGGAAACACCTCAATATGTCATGTGTTATTGAACCAGTTGTGTCAGCGGTTAACTTTATTCGCTCTCGTGGACTTAACCATCGTCAGTTTCGTGATTTTTTATTAGAGATTAAAGCCAAATATCTTGATTTGCCCTACCATACAGCAGTCTGATGGCTCAGCAATGGAAAAGTTTTATTGAGTTTTTTTGAACTCAAAGAAGCAATAGAAATTTTTCTAAATGAGAAAAACTGCCCACAACCACTATTATCTAACAATGAATGGCTATGGAAATTAGCATTTGCTACAGACATCATGGGATGTCTTAACAAATTTAACTTAAAATTACAGGGGAAAACAGTGCTCATATGTGAAACATATTCTATCGTCAAGTCATATCGTCAAAAATTTGCATTGTTTGAAATACAAATCACATTAACCAAGTTTGACCATTTTCCCCGCTGTAAAAAATTTAAAATATTAGCGAAATCCCCATTCCCAAAAAAATTCGTGGCGGATATATTTTCTGAACTTAAACTACAGTTACAACAGCGTTTTTCGGATTTGATGCAAGTGCAAAAGACATTTCCATATTTCAAAATCCATTTGGCTGTACACTTGAGGAGCTTCCATCAGACCTTCAATTGGAAGTGATTTATCTGCAAAATGATGATATTCTAAAGGTTATGTTTAAAGAAATGGATCTAACCTAATTCTATAAATATCTTTCGGAAGATAAATACGATCAATTAAAATCATATGCATGGGGACTTATATCTGTATTTGGGAGTACTTACCAATGTGAAAAGACATTTTCGAAAATGAAATATGTAAAATCGCAATACAGATCATTATTAACAGATGACCATTTGCAAACAACTTTAATGACAGGAAGTACTAACTTCGAACTCCAGTATGATGAAATATTATCTCAGAAAAAACAATTACATTCGTCGCATTAGTACAAAATTTAACCAGTTCTATAATACGTTTATTAATAAATGGAAATATTTTATTCATTTTTTTGTAAGTGTCAGCATGTGTATAAATATTATGTAAAATATCACTTCCTAATAAAAAGATTTTGAACCTGGTTTTTTTTTTTTTTTTTTTTGTTGCTCTATGAGTAGAATTACCCATGTAAATATCTTCGAGCTTGCTACCTGGCCCGCCGAGCCTAAAAATTTTACGATCTGGCCCTTTCCAAAAAAAAGGTTGCCGACCCCTGCTGTAGAGCATAGTAGTGAAATTGCAGGTTTTTAATTGTATTAAACAAGTATCTTGAAGATATCTCAAAAGTTCAAATCATGTAGGTTGGTATAATTAGATAATTTTATTATCTATTTTATTAATTAACTTAGAACTTTACAAACGTAACAGTAGGATGTAAACTTCATGGCAAAATAGATATAATATAAACTTGAAGTGTAATACATATTGTTGCTACATAATTGATAAATAGGATAAAAAAGGGGGGGGACCTTTCACCAATCCATATCCTCCAAGAATTTGCCTAGTTCTTCCTTGAATTTATTCAAACTGATCACTCCCACAACAACAGATGTAAGTTTTTCCAGCAGTTATTTATCCACTGCCCATGGCAGTGGATAAATGACTGTTGGAGCCCCAGCACTGAACCTTAGGGGACACCATTAATAAAATTAGTCCACGAAGAGCAATGCCTATTGATAACCACTCTCTGTCTTCTTCCACTTAAACATCCCTTTATCCACATCTGTATAATATAAGAGCAATTATTATTGCTCTTATATTATTTCTCCCTGATTGGGGGTTCCACCTCGTGACAGGTATTGCTACCAAGTACACAGGGTGGTTGTTGTTATGTCTGGTGTTACTGTTGGTCGAGGAACTCTCTGACTATCCTACATGTGTTCAGGATTGCGACTTTCTGGAGTTCCTTGTAGGCGTTTGCTGGGAGACCTATTGCTGCTAGGCTTGGCACCATACCTGTGGTTGACACGATGATCAGGATGGTCATTACTTGTTCCATATGCCACATCTCTTTGATCTCCTGTCTTAGGTTCATGAACTTCATGATTTTTTCCCCATGGGTTTTCTACAGGTTGCCAGTTTTTGGTACATCTATGCCAATCAGATAAGTAGCCATTTCCTTCTTGTCCACAAGGGTTATGTCTGGTCTGCACAGGATTGTCCTATCCGTTATTATGGCACAGTCCCGGTACAGCTTGTGGGTAGGGGGTCTCTAGTACTGCCTGGGGTTCATACTTATAATGAGGTACACTTTCTTCTACCAACTGGTATTTCCTTGTTAGCTTCTGATGTATTATCCTGGCTACCTGGTCATGTCTATGAGTGTACTCAGTCTGGGTGATCACCTTGCACCTGGCAGTAATGTGTTGGATCGTTTGTGAGGCCAGGTGGCATTGTCGACATGTAACATCGGACACTCTGGTCTCCTTGGCAATTTATTTTTTAAAATTTCTGGTGTTGATCACCAGATCTGGGATGACGAGCATGAATCCTTCAGTTACGGGGAAGACCGTCCCACTCGTGAGTCATGCATTGGAATCAGTTTTATCTATGTGATCATTGTAGTGTCTGCCATGGAGTGTCTTCTCTGCCCATCCTTCTAGCTTCATTTGTACCTCCTGGTTGTGGGGGGGGAACTTCTCGGTTAGGTTGAGTGGGGTATACCGCTTGTCTATCTTCCTTATGGCCTGGTTTAGTCCTGTTGTGTGTTTCTGGAAGTAATCCTTCAGGTTAACTAACCCTGTCTTCTGTTGCTTAATGAGGTCTATCAGGCTCCTTCCTCCTTCTTCCTGGGCAATTGTCAGTCTCTCCACAGCAGATCTCGGGTGCTGTTGGCGGCTCTTGGTCATCATTGTCCTTGTCTTTCTCATGATATCCTCCTGCTCGGTGTTAATTCAATCTATGACAACGAAGGAGTATGTTAGCACTGGGACTGCATAGGAGTTTATGGCTTTAACTGTGTTCCCTCCATTCAGTTTGCTTTCAGCAGGTTTCTGAGCCTCTGATGGTATTTTTCAGTCAGGCAGGCCTTAATTTCCTTGTGCTTTAACAACTGGTGATCCTGCATCATCCCTAAGTATTTGTAGGCCTCTCCCTCTGCCATGGCTTCGATCTCTTACCAGTCTGCAGCTGGTAGTTTCGGATGACTAATTTTCCCTGGTGCAATCCTTGGGTCTTGCATTTGTCTAGGCCAAATTTCATCCTACTATCATTGCTGAATTCTTCGGTGGAGTAGTTGCTGGAGGTGCTTCTCGGTTCCCCGCGTAGACCTTGATGTCATCCATGTACATCAGGTGGGTGACGGTGTACAGGTTCTTCCTTCCTTCTTTGAGGTTATATCTGTACTTGCTACTATATTACGTTCTTAGCGTTTTTTCACCAACCTTTCATGGAGTAAAATAAAATTAAAATAAAATAAAACAAAACAAATCTTGATAACTATATTTACAATAACCTGTATTTACAATAACCTGCATTTACACTGCTGAAGAAGAAGACTGGAGCCTTTGAAAGCTACGGGATTTTATCGCTTTTAACTTAGTATATTTTAATGCATTTTAATCTTGTGTTTTAATACTTTTAATATTGTAATACGTATATTAATTTTGTAAATACAGGTTATTGTAAATATAGTTATCAAGATTTGTTTTGTTTTATTTTATTTTAATTTTATTTTACTCCATGAAAGGTTGGTGAAAAAACGCTAAGAACGTAATATGAATATACCCAACCTCAGAGGCCTATTTGAGAGGTGTACTTGCTACTGTTGAGCATGGTGGATAGCGGATTAGGTGCTAGACAGAACCACAATGGGCTCAGGGCATCTCCCTGAAAGATTCTTCTCCTGATGGGGATTGTCCTGGTTGTGATGTGTTCGATCTTAATGGTGGTACGCCATTTCAGCATTTTTACTCCTGGAACGTTTTTCACTATCGGATTGACTTTGTAGATCTTCAGCGCCACTATTAGCCAGCTGTGAGGCTCGGAGTCGAAGCCCTTGCAGTAATCAATGTAGGATGTGTTCAGGGTATGATAGTCCCAGTGCTATCATACCCTGAAGGAGTATGATGGCACTGGGACTGCATAGGTGTTTATGGCTTTAACTGTGTTCCCTCCATTCAGCTTTGCTTTCACATCAAGCCTACATGTTGCAGCACTTCTTGTAGGCTTGCTCCATAATCACGGCATCTATGATTAATTGCTCCTTGCATCATTTCTGCTGTTCGGCCATTATGTTCTGGATCTTGTACATTGTTGGACGGTAGGTGAATGGCCTATATTTCGCCAGGTTTCTTGTATCTTCATCTGTGGCTTCAGATATGTGATTCCTTGAGTGAGAAACTTTGGGATTGTCTTTGGGTGCCTTATGATTCGGGTGAACTGCTCTGCAGGTGCTTGTGTGTGCAAGTGAGCTTCTTGTACCAGTAGTTGTGGACGTTATCTATTCCGGGAGTTCGCCAGATGTGAGCGTTCTTGATTGTCTGTTTTACTTCTCCTTCCTGAATCTCCCACCCTTTCATTTCTTGTATATCCTTGATTTTTTTGCATTCTAGTTCTATCCAGTGCACTCGGCTGTTATGTCTTACATCCCTGCTCCATATATTTCCCCAGAACTCCTCAATCGTCTTCTTCTCGGGTGGCCCGTTCCCTTCTTTCCCATCTTCTCCGAGATTCCTGTAGAAGCCTCTTTGGTTCTCATCTAATATTCGGTTGTTTATTTTCCTCTTGGAGCTCTCATTGTATCGGCGTAGTCTCTTGCTGAGTGCAATGAGGTTCTGCTTCAACGTGTCCAAATACTCTCCTATTCTCTGATTTTTTTGTCTCATGTTTGCTGTGGACGCTGTCTCTCTTGAGGATGCTGTTCAGTTTTCCAATTAATTTCTTACTCCTATTGCCTCATTGGTACTGTGTCAATTTGCCTATCTTGACTCTAAATTCTTCTATCTTCCGCTGAAGTCTTCTTTTCCAAGCTGATGGTTCCTTCTGTTCTCAGTTCTTCTGCTGCTGGTCTCTTGCTTCTCTCCCGATAATCCTTGTGGCTGCTATTGCAGCACAATACAAAGCTGCATGGATGGCCTCCAGGGTTGCACCATTGCTGTTGAGGTAATGCGGTATTATGTGCTGATTCAGATGGTCTGTGACTCTCCACAAAGTTCTATTTAGCCAATGTGTCCAAGTACTCTCCTATTCTCTGATTTTTTGTCTCTTGTTTGCTATGGACGCTGTCTCTCTTGAAGATGCTCTTCAGTTTTCCAATTAATTTCTTACTCCTATTGCCTTGTTGGTACTGGGTCAATTGGCCTATCTTGGCTCTTAATTCTTCTATCTTCTTTACCAAGCTGGTGGTTCCTTCTATTTTTGGTTCTTCTGCTGCTGCTGGTCTCTTGCTGCTGGTCTCTTGCTTCTCTCCAGTTACTCCTCATGGCTGCTACCGCAGTACAATACACGGCTTTGTGGATGGCCTCCAGTGTTGCACCATTACTGTCGAGGTAATGTGGTATTATTTGCTGATTCAGGTGGTCTGTGACTCTCCACAAGGTTCTATTTGGCCTCTGCTTCAGTCTTTGTGGGGTCCATTCCTTCGAATTCTGTTAGTGCCTTCTTCAACTCGTCCTCTATTCTGGATATTATGACCTTGTCTCTTTCCACTTCAGCTGCTGTGGGTTGTATTTCTTCTTGATCACTTACGCCCTGCTTGGTTTTTTTCCCAAGATTTCAGGAGCTATCAGGTTTTTCTCTGGTCCACTATTCGCTGTTCGGTGACCTGAATATCTGGGAATCGTTCCAGCCACTTGGTATGTATTCTCGCTCTGTAAGTTGTCATATCGGTCTCCAGCTTAGTTATTTCGTAGTATGCTTGCATGATGTACATATTCATTTCGATGTTCCTCTTCATGTGTTGGCGTTTTCTTCCATCCTGGGTGGTCACTAGCGCAGTTGCGCAGACAACACTTCCATTCCCTTCTCTTGTGGTGGGGCTGGATGATCTTGCCCCTCTCTTGTGGTGGCCATATGGGTGACTGCGCCACTCGCTCCACTGTCTTCCTCGGGCAACAGTTTCTGATTTTTTGTACCAACCCCCTCTGCCTAAGGCCTGAACGCGAGTGACTTTATCCTTTTTTTTTTTTTTTTTTATGTAAACCCCAAACACGAGAGGTATTAGAACCTATAGTACTTAGTACTGTGCTTGGGCTGGAGGTTGAGAAGACGAAAGAAGATATTTGTTGACATTGGACTTGAACTTCTGTAGACTGTAATTTTCAGGAAATACATGTGAAGGAAGGTTGTTCCAGAAAATGGCAGTTGAATGAATAAACGAGCAAGGTGAAAAGTTGGTTCCGTGGGTTTGGAGTTGGACAGTAAATGGATGTTGGCTGGTGGCGGCCTGTATTGAAAGAGAGAGCGGGAATTAGAGAAGCCAATTCAGAAGAACAGTGCCCATGGAAGTATCTGTAGAAGAGGCATGCAGCAGAAACAGTACGTCTATGAGACAGCCAGTGGAGAGACTCTGTTATAGACGATCACTAATTAACCTAACTGCCCTCTTCTGAATGGAACCAAGAAGCCTGAGAGATGTTTTGGGGGCACCAGCACAGTTGTCGGAACAATATTCCATGGCAGGGCGGATTTGCAATTTATACAGAGTGAGCAGCTGTTTGGAAGAAAAGTAACGCCGAGAGCGAAAGAGAAAACCAAGTTTTTTTAGATGCAGAGGAAGCAATATTTGTAATTTGCTTGTGCCAAGAGAGTCAGGGTAATTCCCAAAAGAGATATATCATTTTGCCTAGAAATCGTAGTATGCTTGCATGATGTTGCAAGCATAGGAGCAGAAGAATCCTTTTTGCGAGATATAAGGCAAGACTGAGTTTTAGAAGGGTTAAAATCAACTAAATTCTCTTTACCCCACTGGAGAAATACTTGAAGATCAGCGTTTAAGGAATTGGTAGCAGATTTTCGAGAAGTTGAAGCTGATTGAGCAGGACAAGGTTTCGCAAAATGGAAAGTGGAATGCAATGTGCTATCATCGGCAAAACTATGGATAGGATTTCCAGTCAATGGACGAAGGTCAGTAATATACAAGAGGAAAAGAGTGGGGGAAAGAACTGAACCTTGGGGAAAATCAGCATTAGTGGAGAAGTTAGAAGACAGAGAGCCATCTACCATCACACTCAGTGAGCGATCAGAGAGAAAACTGGATAGCCAATTACTAAAAACAATTGGCAAACCATAAGATGGAAGCTTGTTTAGAAGACCTTTATGCCAAACACGATTGAAAGCCTTTGATATGTCAAGAGCAACTACTTGTGTTTCACCGAACCTTTCCGTTGAATTAGTCCATGAATGGGTAACATAACCCAGAATGTCGAGCCAGTAGATCGACACCAACGGAATCCACACTGGTGATCATTCATCAGACGGAAGGTTTCTAGGTAGTTTAAGAGTTGGCGGTTAATTGATTTCCCCATTACTTTAGAATGAGTAGCAGTAATTGCAATGGGACGATAATTGGACGGGAGGGATTTGTCACCCGTTTTAGGAACTGGCTGGATATGAGCAAATTTCCAAGTAGAAGGAAAAACACCTTTGGAGTAAGAAAGTGAAAAAAGGCGGCAAGAATAAGAGTAAGTTCAGGAGCACAGGTTTTGATAACAAGTGGAGAAATACCATCGGGACCTGGAGCTTTCTTAGCTTCAAGATTCGTCAAAATCCTTCTGACATCCTTTTGATGGAAGACCACAGGAGGCATTGAATTGAGTGTGTTGGGAATGGTGGGAGGTATTTTACCAAAATCATTAATATATGAGTTGGAAAAAAATGGGATGGTAGCAAGTCAGCTTTATCCTTGGCTGAAGTGGCAACAGAACCATCTGGTTTGGACAGAGGCGGGAGCAGAGATGGGCAAAAGTTTCAGCCAATAGCTTTGGCAAGAATGCTCGGCTAACATTAGAGCAAGAAGCAACTCTTAGCCTGTTCAAACTCTAGTTTGGACTGATTAATAACTGTTTTGCAATTGTTGCGAGCTTTTGTGTACGCAGAAAATGAAACTGAAGAGTTAGAAACAAACCAATTACGATATGCAACATTCTTCTCTTCAACAGCTTTAGCACATTTATTGGAAAACCAAGGTTTAGATAAAGGATGAGATTTTAAAGTGGAGCGTGTGATAAAGGATTCCATTCCTGCAAGAATAATTTCACTGACACAATATGAGCAAACGTTGACATCAGAAGTTTTGAAACAGTAATCCGACCAAGGAAAAGAAGAAAGGAAGTCTTGCAGGTCATCCCATTTTGCACTCTTGTAATGCCAAATAACACGAGGTTGGGAATAGCCATGAGATAAAGGTTCCATTGGAGAAGAGACAATCACCAAGTTGTGATCTGAAGTGCCTAAAGGACCTCTCACTTCGACCGTGTACTTAGAAGAGTTGTTTGTGAGCAAAAGATCAAATGTTTTGGCTGTATGGTTAGAATTGTCAGGTTTTCTTTTACGTAAATTAACAATCTCTGCAAGGTTATTAGTAATTGCAAAAGCCTCGGCGTCTTGACCAGTTCGGTCAGGTGCCTAGAAAACGTAGTTAGCTAGAGATGTGAACATTAAAATCACCATGGAAAATTAACTCACACTTAGAAAAGTTGGACTGGAGAAAGTCAAGTTGCAAAGAGAGGAAATCAAAGAACTCCAAGTGATTAGTGGAGTTAGGAGAATGGTAGAGACAACAGATGAATTTGGCACAATGAAGTAGACAGATTTTAAGCCAGAGGAGATCGAAGAGAGGAACTTCCAAATTTCCAACTCTCTGACAGGGAATATCGGAATGGACATATCCACAAGTACCACCTTTGAGGCAAAAGGAATCATTCAGTGAAGAATTTGGGCAACTGAGATGAGCAGTAGTTGACTCAACCGATAACTAAGATTCTGTCAGAAAAAGTACATGGGGTTTGGCAGATTGCAAGTGGAAATGGACATCATTGAGATTAGAATTGAGACCATGTATATTTGTGAAATGAACTAGGAAGTGTTTGGGAGGTTTAGTTCTTTCCGCAGATAAGCTTACTCTATTAGTTTGACAATTCATGATGTATTCAATAGTAAGAAAAAGCGTTGGGGGACATGCTGTATGATGTAATGAAATTTTTGGTTATAGCATACACATGGTAAGAATATACCTAGATCCCTGACATAAATTGGCCTCGACAGTGTCTCCCCGTATACACACTACTCGGACTCCCTCCAGTCACTATCTGGCAGAATAGAGGTAGCAAGATTATACACTAGCTGATCCGGAAGCCTCCTAGAGAGTTACCAACAGGTTCTGTCAGCTGTACTAATTAGTGGCCGGCCTGCGAATTGAAAGGAAGATTGAAATGTAAGGAAGATTGAATCTCGCCATGATGTTCATCATAACCTCAAAAGTCATCAGTCATACTGCATGATGGGAGAGATGGGTAAGGGTTGACCGGAACTTAGCTCTGGACACTAAACACTAAACACGGACTCCACCACTTCAATCCTCCAATAAGCATAGTGATGGTATTGCACCTTTTGATGAGAGTCATCTGTCACCTAGTATTACCTTGTAACACAGAGGGGCAGCATTACTCTCTGTGGTGTGGGTCACCACAGAGAGTGGTGACCCACACCTGGGTGGTCACCCACATGCGATCTGGAAAAGTTGCTCCCCCGCATTTCACCCCTCGAATTTCGTCCTCCGCATTTCGCCCCCCGCATTTCATCTCCCACATTTCGCCCCAGTAGATAATGAATAGGCTATAGAAATGTAAATAATACAACTAATTTTTTATTAATTCTAATTTATTTTGTTTTAATAGAATGAATCAAACAAAGGTAATCAATCAATCAATCAATCAAAGGTAAAGGTAATCAAATCAAAGATAATCAATCATAGAATAAATGCACGTTATTATTGTTTAAAACTCGAAGTTGTATGCAATGCTTCTAAGGTAATCAATCACATTACGATTTTGAAAATCTTGGACTATTCTTTTGATTCTAGAAATTGCAGCATACTTCTTGTTCCATCAGAAACCACTCCTGGCTATGCGGCAATAACTGAAGATTGTTACTAGTGGAAAAAATAAACATGCGACCTGGGAGCAGTTCGTCCTGAGAATCATACATTAAAAACTGTTTAATAGATTTGATAATTGAGAGCTATTAAGTGCTCGATAATTCCTATACAGGTGGGCCTCGATTAACGCGATTAATTCGTCCCGCGAGTGCATCCTGCAAAACGGAAACGCATTACTTGAATATCATAACCAATAGGAAAAATTATAATTGGTCCATGACCTTCTGGAATGTCAATAAAGAATTTTAAAAATACCTTTTAAATAACTTTTTAACTGTATATAATGTAAAAGATAATGAAAATAATTATGAAATTAAATGTTTATTGCATAAAACAGCGGTTCTTTAACTGTGCACTGCGGAATATTTTAAATTTTCGAGGGAAACAGCGATACTCGACATCTGTCGGACACCGCACGAACTACTAGCTCGAGGTAGTTCACAGTTTCAGCATTTCTTATTAAGTTGTTTGGACCTAACTACTAAATGAAACTGTTAGGTATTTCTTTTGGTCTGGGTGCACCTTGAAAAAATTACTGAGACATTAAAGGCGCCGTGAACCGAGAAACTTTGGGAACCTCTGACATAAAATACACAATGAATAAATTACTGTTGCGGAAATATTTGAACAGTGTTGACTTTCTCTTTTCATCAATCAATTTCCGATAGCCGACAACAATCTTTCCTGGGCCCTGGCGAAATAAATATCGTAGAGAACATCAAACCTTTTGTTTGAGGTTCTATGCGATACGAAAGATTTCATCTAATTCTTTTACCGTTATCTCCTTCGCGGTAACATTGTCATCTGGCTCATTTAAAAATTTGAATTTTTAAATGCAAGTCTGCATTGACTTTATTAGCAGGAGACAAACATGTCTTCTTCCGATGGTTGATGGAACACACCGAGGCGGGCAGCCGGCAAACGTTTGTTTATTGACCGTACGACTCGCGGTAAGCTTAACGCTCGATTCAAATCTTTTTCAACTATCGCATAAAAAAAATATTGCGTTAACTGGACATTTGCATCGTGTAAAGTGAAAAGCGGTATCATTTTTCAAATAGCGTTAACTGAATATCGTGTTAATCGAACTCGCGTTATCCGAGGCCTAGCTGTATTCTGTTATATTATAAATCAACAGGATTACCTTTATTTTAGATATAGGAAGCTTCTTTTCCAACTCTCCTAGTCCAACTCGCTAATAATTCTTGAGGATGGCAATATCAATTTTGCAAAACAGGTAGGACATCTTCCCCACTGTCAGAACCATAGTGTTCAGACCGTGCGGTCTCAACAATGAGCGCTCAAGACTTCTGTCCTCAAACACCATAACTCTGGCAGCAAGGAAACCATTACGTGGATTGGCATAAAATTAGATTTTTGAAGGTCTAAACTGTTTAATAAATATGGACCGATTATTTCTTTTGGTCCTGTAGCTGGACTTTAGAGTTAAATTTAGGGGTCTACTCATTATCTACTGGGGGCGAAATGTATGGAGCCACTTTTCCATAGACCCACCCACAGTATGCTTGTGCATGGAGGTTATATCTAGAATTATTAACAGTCCCACCATCGTGTAGGTTCAAGCAGAGGATTTGGCTTTCGCAGACCATCTGGACTTTGCCAAAATTGGGTCCATTCGACTTGAATGTCACCCTAATATCAGTTCCATCAGCTTTTTTGACTCCCAGGTAGCAAGTATAGCTTGTCTGGCATATCTGAGAGAATGTCTGTGACAATCTCAAGGACCCATATGGGCAGGAATAATCCCAGATCAATGTACCAACTCCATGGTACTACTCAGAATAGTGGAAAATGAAAAAGACTTGGGGTAATTGTGCAGTCATATATAAAGTTCTCTTAGCAGTGCAGAAAGGTTAGCAGGACAGCTCAAGACAATTTGTTAATGATATAGAGGAATTTTGCTAGCAGGGATAATCCCACTGTATGAGGCAATGGTTAGGCTGCATATTGAATAATGCATACAGGTCTGGAGGCATCATTTTAAGGATTCTGATCTGCTGGAAGGGTACAGGGAAGAGCAATGAGATTGGCGAAGGGAACAAAAGGGTGGTCTTACTTACCAAGAAAGGCTCCGGCTCTGGAGACTAGGCACCTACAATGTGATCTGATTGAGGTGTCTGTCTAATTGAGGCTTCAGATGTATTTGGCAAGCTCAATGCTGATAGCCCAGTGATAACTCAAACTACACACAATGAGGGAAACATAAATTCAAATTGAGGAAACATGGCTGCGGAATAAATGTTAAGTTTGCATTCACCAAGCAAGTGGTAAATTGTTGGAACAAATTGCTGTAAATTGCTGGAACAATTTAATATGTTTCTTTAACTAAGAGCATAAGTCCTGCACTCCTGCCCTTTGTGTCCTTCCTGTATACATTGAACTCCTCATATTCAAATTCATCATCGCTTATGTCTGAGTAATACCATGTCTCCGCAATCCCTACAAAGTCTGAAGCTGATGACTTAATCAGTACTTGAAATTCATCATGTTGTAATCTATATGTAGAAACAAACAGTCACGCACATACACACCAATGCTGTAGTCATAAAATTAGCAGAAGGTATACTCTTTGAATATTACGAAAAGCAGAGTATACTGTGCATATCAGGCTTATTGACCAAATCTGCTTTGGGTGCCTAGAATGAAATAAGCAATTTTTCAACATAATATTCTGCATTTTTGTAAGCAGCATAAGAAAAACTTCTGATAGTCGATGAAATTAATTTTTTATAATATTTGTTTTCTCAAGTCTTTCAGAAACCAGAAGGTATACACTATTCACCTAAAAAAAAAAATCCGGAGAGTATACGGTGTTTGCCCTCTTCTACAGCCCTGACACACACACGCAGATTGTTTAATATTAAGCTTTCATTTCTTTCCATTTTGTTTAGTTAGTTCACCATAAAATTTTATGGAGAATAAATGACAATGCATTAATAAATGTAATTCCTTTTGAACTTGGATGTAATTAATGTATAAGCTATGCAGGAGTTGTGATACATGCAGTCTGCAAAGCACTTATGTTAATGCTGAAGAAATAAATTGAATTTTTTTTTTTTTTTTTTGAAAAAAAAAAATGATTGATATATATATATATATATATAACTCATTTTGAATTGACAAGTGTGTTGTTTATAGACTTCATTAGTTACAACAAACCTGCAATTTTTATATTATTATAAAGAAATATAGTTCTATTCTGTGAACTTAAATTATTTTATGTTGTTTCAGCCGAAGATACACTTAATGTAAATATTACAAGTGCTTTCCTGAAAATATATAGTGAGGTGAAAAAAAACTGGACAGAAGATTATTTTAGAAAGTAAGTTAATGGTGTTTATGTAGAGGTTTCTTTTCATATTTCTAATTCCATTTTTTATTCCCCTTTATACATTAGTATACTAACATTCTGTAATGCTCTGTTTATATATATATATATATATATATATATATACACAGTAATACCCCAACTTACGCAAACTCGGAGTTACGCGGTTCTTGATTTTTTCGTTTGGCAACGCTGCCGCCCACTATCTTCAAGGTCGTTTTTCATATGTTATCGATATATGGTGCGACGGCGGAGAATGAGAGCGAAAGATGAACAAAATTCAACTTTGCTGCTTTTATGTTTTTTATATCAGTGAAGGGGAAACACATTTCACCATAATAACGTAAAAACCAACAATTCCAGCTATCGGTATAATCGCAAATGCAGTTAGATCGAGTTTACTACCAGTTTATAACAGATTTCACTAGCAGAAACGCAACTGGATTTTTATTGTTTTATGGTAGTAACCCCTAGAAATGTGAGGTGTTAATAGTGTATCTCTGCCTTTATGGTGTTGTTTATTCAGTTGCTACATGCGCGCAGCTTTGTTTATGCGTATCAAGCGTGCCTCCTCGTTTTGTAATTGCGCTTTATTCCCTAAAAATGAGTGAAATACTTAATTAAAAGGTGTGAAAAGGAAGCGTCCTGGTGAAGACACTGCAGATTCAGAGAGAAAAAGAAAAGCAATTATCGATAAACAGAGGCGGACTGGCTCAAAAATTCTTACCCAGGAAAATTTATAGTGGCCTCATACTATGGTTTATGGCCAAAATCACACTGGCCCACTGGGGTTTCCCCGGTAAGTCCGCCTCTGTCGATAGAGAAAAAATATGAAATTGTGAAACGCTTTGAGCGAAATGAAAGACCATGTGATATTGCACGTGCTACAGGCCTAAATGAGGCAACGGCGAAAAGCACATGACAATTGCAAACTTGACATGTTGAAAATTGAAAAGGGCTCAATTGTAAAGGGCTTAAAAATTTTAGAAAACATAGACTCCAACGAAGAATGCGTTATAGCTACATAGCAAGGAATAAAAAAATTATTAGCTTGCTACGAAAAAATTCTGCGTGAAAAAAAGAAGGCGCTGTGTCGTCAGACGAATTTGTTAGATTTTATGAAGCCGTCGACATCGAAATAACTTTTTTACGTAAGTCATTTGTTTTTTTAATACATATTTTGTATTAATATGTATAAAGAACTGCAATTATATTAATATTTTTCTTCTAAACTAGTGTTTTTGTTAGTCCTTGGTCCCAATTAAGCAAAATTTATATGTATTTATATGCAAAGTTGTACCCCGACTTACGCGAATTCGACTTACGCGATTTTCGTCGGACCCACCTATCGCGTAACTTCGGGGTATTACTGTATATGTGTCACCAATGAAAGTAAAATAAAATAAAATAAAAATAAAAATAGATGGAGAAGTTATTAAACACAAAATGCCGAGCCTAGTTGAAGAAAAAAGAGAAAAAGAATGTTAAGAACCTATATAAAAAAAATTAAGTAGAATTAAATCTGAATTAATGCCGAATTAACAGGCCAATCATATGTACAAAAGCTGAAAGAAAAAGAGGGGAGGATAATAGAGATAAAAATTATAAAATAAAAATTAAAATTATAAAATAAAAATTAAAGAATTAAAAATTAAAAATTGGTACATAGATCAGGTATTTCATCAGGGGGCTACACCTGATCATGTACCAAACACTGTGTTTCTATGCAAACTCATGCTGATGGAGATGCTATAGAAATGAAATGGATATAAAAAAATGAAATGGATATAAAAATTATTTTTTAAAATTTTTTTCATTTCATTTTTTATATGAAATGGATATAAAAATTATTTTTTTAAAATTTTTTTCATTTCATTTTTTTATATCCATTTCATTTCTATAGCGTCTCCATCAGCATGAGTTTGCATAGAAACACAGTGTTTGGTACATGATCAGGTGTAGCCCCCTGATGAAATACATGATCTATGTACCAATTTTTAATTTTTAATTCTTTAATTTTTATTTTATAATTTTTATCTCTATTACCCTCCCCTCTTTTTCTTTCAGCTTTTGTACATATCATTGGCCTGTTAATTCGGCATTAATTCAGATTTAATTCTACTTAATTTTTTATATAGGTTCTTAACATTCTTTTTCTCTTTTTTCTTCAACTAGGCTCGGCATTTTGTGTTTAATAACTTCTCCATCTATATTTATTTTATTTTATTTTATTTTATTTTACTTTCATTGGTGACACTTATTTATATACATGTATCCTGTTTTGCTGCTTTGCGCATTCAGGTACACGTACTGTTTTTCCTTGTTTTTTCCTTGTTTTTTTTTTTTTCCTTCCACTTCTTCGTTTTCGTGTTTCATATATATATATATATATATATATAATTTCTATCAATATATATTGATAGAAATTACTATATAGTAAAGCATTGAAAATTTGAAACGTCAATAATCCGAACGAGCCAGCATTTATTTATTTTTATGCTGGTTCCATAAAATAATTAGAGTAAGCGTCGGTTATTGTGATCATGTTTGCAAGTTTAATTTTGATTCTATTAAATGGCAATTCTAATTAAGAGAAAATCGGAGAAATATTATCCATATGCTATAAAAATTAAGATATAAAACATCAATTTACACTTTTATTACCTTACCAATTAACAAAATTTTAAATGATACCCGAAAATCAACAAACAAACTGAATGATGAATCAGTGAACAATCAAAAAACTGAATGCTGTCCACTACTCTTGCTGAAAAGAATGATCTGGCAATAAGAAAACAAAGTTTGAAAATGGCACAGCAAAATGTAAGTAATTATTTTCGTTAATGGCCTGTACATGTGTGTTATTATAGCTGAAAGTTCCATTTATTTTGTTACCTATGAATAAAAATACACAAGTACAACTTAGTGTTTGTATTTCTAAACTTACTAAACCTTTTTATTTTAGTTTCCAGAACAGTATTTTTTGATAAGTTCGAAAATCGGAAGTCCGAACTACCCCCTATCTCAGTTTGTTTGGATTATCGATGTTTTGCTGTAATTATATAAATAACACTAGCCACCAAAAAAAGTATCTTACCTCCAGAGCAATGGAAATTGATATTCTGATTCCAAACATCCCAAAATTTCTGTGTCACATCTCCATTGAAAGATATACTGAAATTTTAATAACTTAATGAACAGCCTGTTTCAAATATTATAATAGTAATACATAATGATATATTAAAAATTGATCTTTTGTATTCATTTTAAAATGCATTAAGCAAACATATATAATGTACTATATAGATTCTGTTTCCTTAGAAATGTTTATGACTCAGAGTTTTTCTTATAGTCCATTTTGCTTTCTGTTTTAAGAAACCAGCAGTAATTTTCCCTCAATGATCCCAGCAACCATAGTACCACTTTTCCATCATGGATATGGCTTGATGAAAGCATTCCCCTTGCTCACCATTGCTTACACTCCCAAATTTGATTCTTGCGCTGTTTCTATTGGAATGAGCAGCAGCCTGGAAAGTAGGGTGCTGGGGATTTCAAGGACCTGGGTGTCATCTTAGAACAAGTAAATAAATGGGCTGTGTTAGGGTAACTAAGAGTAAGAATAGGTGCCAGATTCTTGCATGTACACAAATGCTAGGAGTTTGGTAAATAAATTTGATGTATTTGAGGTGCTGGTCAAGACATCAAAGGCTAATGTTATTGTGATATCAGAAACATGGTGTCACACAGGTATAAGGAATGCAGAATTGGAATTTGGAGAGTGCAATATGTACAGAAAGGATAGATAAGGAGGAGGGGGCATGCTTGTTAGTTAAGAAATGCATAAAATCTAAGGAAGTGCATCCAGTTGACAGAGGTGGAAAGTGCAGCATTGAGTCAGTTTGGTGCATCATAAGCACTGGGAAAGTGAAATTGAGAGTAGGAGTGTGGTATAGGCCTAATGACTTTGATAAGTACATTGAACAACCATACAGAGAAATAGTGGGCAAGTAAATCATATTGTATTATAATTGGGGGATTTTAACTTCCCAGATATAGAACTGGAACTTGTGGGCTGGTCATTAACACACTAGCACAGTGACATATCCAGGTATCATCATAAGGGGTGGGGCATGGCAGCCAGGTGTTTAAATGTTGTTTTTTTTTTTTTTTTCGATAGACCTAGGAACACTTATACATACACACAAATAATGTTTTATTGATTATTATCTTTATTTGAATATTAGAAAAGCATGTGGATAATAATACATATTAATCACAATAAATGACAATAATATATTATTTCCAAACATTTGACAAAGAACACATGGAACCTGGGAGAGGCCCTAGCAATATGTTCTTATGGTCATATGTTTTTGTAAGATTTGCAAAAGTAAGATACTTTAACCACAATCGGTTAACACTGCTGTCTCTTTCTGACTTCCCTTCCATCACACTGTCATGTTGGGTGGTGTTGGAGTCATGGGCACTGGCAGAATATTTTGCAAAGTGGTACATATGGGAAATAAATTTTTTGTTCACCAAATTTTGTACAAAGATGCAATATTTTAATTAAGTCAACTTACATATACAGCTGAGCCAACATTTCATGACCAGTGGGAGTAAGGACTTGTATTTTGAATTAAAAAATTTGTATTGTTTTAATGTTTCAATAAATTAATGAAAATATTAAAAATTGTGTATTACTTTGAAATCCAAAGGTAGTGCACTTGCAACACCTTTGGACTTCGAATGTCCATGGTGCATTTGGCACCACCATGCACCATGCTGTTGTGCCAATGGTTTTAGTGGCCACCAGCTTCAAGAAAAATACAAAGAAATTTTGCATTCTTTTTCTTAAAGAGGGCCACAAAAAGTATATAAGCTTCAGGCCCCATAAAATCTCGATCCCCTGCACAGTTATCAAAAATGCTATGCTATGCTGCTTTCTGGCATTGCACGTTCTGTATTGCCAATTTTCTTGAATGGGAATACTCTCAGTGCTGAAAACTAAAGGGCTCTTCGGCTTTCTTGTGATTCGTTTATATTACGATGCCTTTCAGTATCACTTAATTTGGCTGTCAGCCTGCATTTACAATATTTACAAAAACATTTTAAATAATCACCATTTAATTTGCAGAACCAGTCCCTTAAATTTAACATTGAAGAGATTGAACACGTTGAATTCTGATGGGGTTCTTCCACTTCCTAAGATTACAACCTGAGGGGACATAAATTCAGATTGAGGAAAGACAAATCATGGAATAGATGTGTGGAAATTTGCCTTTATCCAACAGGTGGCTAATTGCTGGAACAAATTTCCATCTGTTGTTGTTAAAGTTGATACCTTAAATAAATTCAAGGAGGAACTGGACAAACTTTTAGAGGGAATGGTTGTGTGAATTTTTTTTTTTTTAGCTGATGCTATATAAGCTCATTCGCCTGCTTTCTTGCATTACATGCCTCTATTATTCTTACATCTTTGAGCCATTGATCACAAAAATGTTGACTATATTTTTTGCTGATTTTCAAAAAGGAGCAAAATTGCACACCACAGTTTTGTGTGGCGTGCAGTATTCATAAGTATTGCACACCTATGAATATGAAAATTCATAAGTGAAAAAAAATAATAATAAAATTAGTTACCTACTCAAAGTAATTGAACCATCAAAAATGAAAAAGGCAAAGTTTTCATCAAAACTCTGTTAAACTTATTCAGAATAGTGGTTTGCATGCTGAAACAATTTAAGTTACTGCATCTCTATTCTGGGCAGTCTACTCCAGTAATTTGAAAAGTGAACCAGCATAAAGTGTCCCTCCATATTAGGAAAATTAGACTGCAGAAAGTCGAATTTCAAAGAAAGGAAGTTGGGGTTCTGAGTGATTGGTGTAAATTCATGTCTTAATATTTTTCTCTGATCTGTAATGATCTGGCAATAAATTTTCTATAAAAAAAATGTTACTGACATCAGAGTAATAAAATTACAAATCGTTCTCTCAAATTGTAACGAAACGCAAAAAATAGTAAAAAAATAAAATAAAATAAAAATATATTTAGAGAAATGGGTAACATATATTAGTATTACAAACTATACAAGGTTTGATATTCGCCAACATCTAGAAAAGGAGGTAATTATTCCTTTGTATAAGGCAATGGTCAGGCCACGCTTTGAGTAATGTGTACAGGTTTTGAGTCCTCATTTTAGGAAGGATGTAGAGATGCTTGAGTGTGTACAGAGAAAGGGCAACAAGATTGATGAGGAGAATGAAGAGGTCCTCTTACCAAGAAAGGCTTAAGTTCTGCAAATTGCAACGGATGGAGGCTAGGCACATATGAGATGATCTGATTCATGTGTATAAGGCCTTGAATGGGTTGAGCATGCTGAATTCTGACGGGATTCTTCTGCTTGCTCAGATTACGAACCTGAGGGGTCATAAATTCAAATTGAGGAAAGACAATTTAGAAAGACAAATAGATGTGTGGAAATTTGCTTTAAACCAGTGGGTGGTTAATTGCTGGAACAAACTTCTATGTGTCATTGTGGAAGTTGATAGCTTAAATAAATTCAAAATGAAACTGCATAAACTTTCAGAGGAAATGGTTGTGTAAAATTGTTTTGTTTTTTTTTGTCTGATGCTACATAAGCCCATATGCTTGCTTTCTTGCATCACATGCCTCTCTTACTACTACTACTATGAGGAGCTAAATGATTACTGAGAGAAGAAGTGGAGGAGAAATTGTTGAAATTGAACATAAGAAAAGCACCTGAGGTGGATGGAATCTATCCAGTTATATTAAAGGAGGTGGCAAAGAAAGTAAGCAAACCCTTAGCCATAATTGCAAGAACATCCTTGGACTCGGGGGAAGTCCCCACGGACTGGAGATGTGCAAATGTATCCCCAATTCACAAAAGTGGATCCTAAGGGTGACATGAATAATTACAGACCAGTTAGTTTAACTTATGTTCCGGGGAAATATTGGAGTCAATGGTTAAAGAAGTACTGCAGGATCATCTAGAGAAGACTACAGTTATAATTCAGAAACAGCATGGGTTTGTTAAGGGGAAGTCTTATTTTACCAAGTTGATCAGATATTATGATGTGGTCACAAAGGAACTGGATGCAAAAAATTATTTTGATATCATTTATTTTGATTGGAAGACTACTGTACAAATTGGAGCAGTATAGCATTAAGGACAAGTTGCTGCATTGGATGAAGGGATGGTTGAGTGGGAGAAGACAGAAAGTGATAATCAGTGGACACTGCTCTTTGTGGACTAATGTTATTAGAGGAGAGTCCTAGGGGTCCATGTTGAGGTCATTAAGTTTGCAGACAATACAAAGGTTGGTAGGGTTATTAAAAGATGGTACACTGATGCAACAGGATCTAGAAAAGATGAACAGATGGGTGAGAAGTGGCAGCTGAAGTTTAACTTTGACAAAAGCAAAGTACCCCAAGTGGGTAGCATTAATTCTAGAGTAACATACCAAGTGTGCAGTACTACACTCAGTGTGGTAGAGAATGAAAAAGATCTTAGGTAATTATTTAGTCAAATATGAAGTTTTCTGTGCAGTGCAGATAGGCTGCAAGAGTAGCAAATGGGGTCTTGTCAATGATATATAGGAATTTTGCTAGTAGAGACGAGAAGATAATTATACCTTTATATAATGCAGTAGTCAGGTCATGCCTTGAGTACTGCATACCGGTTTCTTGTCCTCATTTTAGGAAGTATGTAGAGTTGCTAAAACAAGTACAGAGAAGGGCAACAAGATTGGTGGGGGGAACAAAGGGCTCCTCTTATGAAGAAAGGCTTATGTTCTGCAAATTGCAGTGTCTGGCGTCTTGGCACCTGCAAGGTGATCTCATTGAGGTGTATAAGGCTTTAATGGTTTTTTTTCAAAGACAGTTGCAGAATAGATGTGTGAAAATTTTCCTTTTTTCAGTATATAGTTGATTGCTGGAACAAAGTTCCATCTGTCTTTGTAGAAGTTGATATCTTAAATAAATTCAAGGAACAACTGGACAAAAGAATACTTGGAGTGATGTTTTTTTTTTTTTTTTTATCTCATGCTGTATAAGCTTGCTTTCTTGCATCATATTTCTCTACTAATTCTAATGATAATGCTAATGCTAAGAACATATGAAACTGAACTAAATATACAGCTTTTATAGAACTTTCTAGAGAGTGTGCTTGATGCTAAACAAAATCCCAGCTGTAAAGCACCACTTATGTTAGTGTTTTGATATCGCTCAGTTGTTCATTTCAAGTGTGCCTTTCATTTTTCAGTGCTTTCTGCTGCTGAACTGTTTGCAGGTATACAGAAGTATATTTAACCCCGGGGGCTCACATCTAGTGAGTATGGGCTTGGCAAACCCAGGGTCCTGAGCTGGATATCATCATTCTTCTCTTTCTTGGTGATTCCTTTCTACTTCTCTCTCTCTCTCAGGGGGTAACTTGGGAATTTTTTTTTTTTTTTTTTTTTTTGGCTGGTGCAGCATAAGCCTCAGGCTTCCTTGTACAATATGGCCATTAATAATAATAATAATAATAATAATAATAATAATACCTGCAAACAGTTCGGCACCAGTAGTTTCCAGATTTTTAACAAAAATTCCTATTTTGATTTTTTTTTTTTTTCTATCTATGCAATGGTAATTTAGTGCAGACATACTTGACACAATTTCCTTCTTTATTTGGAGCTTGGACAAACTGTTTTATTATACCTGTCTTTATGTACAGTGTAGATAATAGTACTTTTTGGTCTATTAGTGGCTCAATTTTGGTGTTCGTTGAACCTGGTGGCCACACTTTCCTTTCCCAATGTTCACTTCATGTTTGACTATACTCACACAGAAAGCAAGGTATTAAGTGTAAATGATTACAGGAATGGATGCTTTCTTGTTTCTATTATTATTTATTTATTTCATTATTTCAATTATTTTGCTCTCCATAAATTTGTCTTCCTCCATTCCCCTGCATAGCAACTCACAAGAGAGATTTTCATCTTAAATAATGCATAAATCAAAATAACACCATAAACTAATAATGTAGTGTAATCATTATTAAAGAATTTAATGTCTTGGCAATTGTGCTAGTAATTTTTTGAGGGCAGTTAAAAGACTAGGGTTTTGTTCTCTCATTTTAGTTAGTATTAGTGTTTAGTAATAGCCAAGCAATGCAAGAAAGAGAGCTTATACAGCAAAAAAAAAAAGAAAAAGACATTTCCCACATCACTTATCCTTTCTCTAATAGTTTGTTTAGTTCTTCCTTGAATTTATTCAAGCTATCCACTTCTACAACTCCAGATGGAAGATTGTTCCAAAAATACATATACAGTGAAATACAAAAATCAAATTTAGAAAACAGGCAAATTTCCCCATATCTATCTTACTTCTATCTTTCAATTTGAATTATCCCCCTTTATTTTATTTATTTATTTTTTTTATGTGAACCCCAAACACGAGAGGTATTAGAACCTATAGTACTTAGTACCGTGCTTGGGTTTGAGGTTAAGAAGACAAAAGAAGATATTTGTTGACATTGGACTTGAACTTCTGTAGATTGTAATTTTCAGGAAATACATATGAAGGAAGGTTGTTCCAGAAAACGGCAGTCGAATGAATAAATGAGGAAGATGAAAAGTTGGTTCTGTGGGTTTGAAGTTGGACAGTAAATGGATGTTGGCTAGTGGCGGCACGTGTTCGGACTGTTTTGAAAGAGAGAGCAGGAATTATAGAAGCCAATTCAGAAGAACAGTGCCCATGGAAGTATCTGTAGAAGAGGCATGCAGCAGAAACAGTGCGTCTATGAGAAAGTGAGTGGAGAGACTCTGTTAGAGATGAATCATTAATTAACCTAACTGCCCTCTTCTGAATGGAATCAAGAAGCCTGAGAGAGGTTTTGGGGGCATCACCCCAGATGTGGGAACAATATTCCATGGCAGGGCGGATTTGCGATTTATACAGAGTGAGCAGCTGTTTGGAAGAAAAGTAACGCCGAGAGCGAAAGAGAAAACCAAGTTTTTTAGATGCAGAGGAAGCAATATTTGTAATGTGCTTGTGCCAAGAGAGATTAGAAGTCAGGGTAATCCCCAAAAGATATATATGTGTAGGCTGAGCAAGAGGAAAGAAGGAGTTAACATTAAATTAAATTAAAGCTGTAAATGCCTCAAATGGATCTTCTCATAGGTACCTAATATCCATATTCTGGAATTTGCAGAAATAAAGTCTTTCCTTGTAAGAGAACCCTTTTGTTCCCCCTCACTAAACTTGTCTTTTTTCTGTAACTGTTCCAAAAGATCTAAACCCTTCCTAAAATATGGCTTCAGACATGTATACAGTACTTAAGATGTGACCTACTCATTGCTGTATACAATGGGATAATTTTCTTCTTATTCCTGCAGTCTGATTCAAATTTCTGTATATATCATTAACAAAACTACATGAGATATCCTGGCAGCCTGTCCTTACTGCTTAGAGAAGAGAACTTCATATCTGACTGGAAAACTAACCCCACTTCTTTTTCATTCTCACTACACTGATTATTACCACACAGTTAATAATTAATCAAGTTTATTAACCAGTTTAATCTGTGATTATTGCATTCAGAATTTGCTGTTGTTAACATCAGCAGATTCTGTAGTTAGTTTCTTATACACTGTAGTTAGGAGTTCCTCTGAGTTTCTTGTACACTGTAGTCACTTTTACAAAAGCAAAAGCCCTTTTTTGGCTCTCAGTAATAGTTACTTCTTTAAGTATCTCTCACATCATATACTGGATCACTGCCACCTATTTGATCATTTATTTGCAGATTTCTAATGTGTGAACAGTCGCTGCTGATAATATCGGGAGTATTAGATTCTCTCTTTGATTCTCACATGTTGGGGTAGAAAACAGTTAGCAAAAGTACTGCTACTGTGTGAGTGACTAATCCATAAGTTCCAGTCAAAATATAGAAAGCTAAACTCCCCTATTATAAGACATTCTGATTTACTGGTCCTCTCGTATGAACTTTTCCAACATATCTATACGTCTGTGCCGATCTTTGTTACACTCATCACAGTCATTAGGCCTATAACACTCATTCCTACTTATAATTTTAGGCGCCTCCGTAGCCAGGTGGGAAGGAGCAGCAGTGCGTAGCACACGCTTCTTGATTAGACCGGGGTTCGAGCCCGTCACCACCAAATACGGAGGATGCGGAAAGGTCAGGGAATGACCACCGCATATCCCGGAGCAATATGGCCTTAGTTGCTAATGCTCCTAAAAACCAAAAATAACAATAACATAACTTATAATTTTGATTACCCGGTGCTTATGTCACACCAAACTGACACATGTCATCCAGATGCACTGCCTTAGATTTTATTAGCTTCTTAACTAGGAGCATAACACCCTCCCCAGCACCTCTCTGTCCTTTCAGTAGTAGTAGTAGTAGCAGCAGCAGCATCATGCGATGCAAGAAAACAGTGTATGAGCTTATGCAGCATCAGCCAAAAAAAAAAAAAAAAAAAAAAAAAATTTCACACAACCATTCCCTCTAAATGTTTGTCCAGTTCCTCTTTAAATTTATTTAACCTATCAATTTCCACAACGACAGATGGAAGTTTGTTTGAGCAATTAACCACCTGCTGGCCAAAGGCAGATTTCCACACATCTATTCTACACTGTCTTTCTTTAATTTGAATTTATGCCCCCTTAAGTTTGTAATCTGAACAAGTGGAAGAATCCCATTAGAATTCAGCGTGCTGAACCCATTCAAGACCTTATACACTTCAATCAGATCACCGCGCAGGTGCCTAGTCTCCAGCCACTGCAATTTGCATAACTTAAGCCTCTCTTGGTAAGAAGATCACTTCATTCCCCTCACCAATCTTGTTGCCCTTCTCTGTACATGCTCAAGTAAAACTACATCCTTCCTAAAATGAGGCCTCCAGACCTGTACACAGTACTCAAGGCGTGGCCTGACCATTGCCTTATACAGAGGGACAATCACCTCCTTTTCCCTGCTAGCAAAATTCCTATATATCATTGACAAACCCCATGACCTGCCCTGGCAGCCTGTCTGCATTGCTCAGAAAACTTCATATCTGACTGCACAATTACTCTCAGGTATTTTTTATTTTCTACCACCTTAAGTGTAATACCACACAGTTGATACGTTTCTCTGGGGTTATTCTACCCATATGCAGTACTTGGCATTTTAGCATTAGTAGAGGCATATGATGCAAGAAAGCAAGCTTATGCAGCATCAGCCAAAAAAAAAAAAAAACCCACTTCCATTTCACCCCTCTGTTCGTTCGATATACCTATCCAGCTGAGCCTTAAATTTATTTAGGCTATCAACTTCCACACAAGGGATGGAAGTCTGTTCCACCAACCAACTACCCGTTGGCTAAAGGCAAATTTCCACACATCTGTCCTACATCTGTCTTTTCTCAATCTGAATTTATGCCCTCTCAGGTGATTATTCTGAGCAAGAGAAAGATTCCCATTGGCATTGAGCATGCTCAAACCATTCAAGGCTTTATACACCTTTATCAGATCACCTCGCCGGTGCCTAGTCTCCAGACACTGTAATTTGCAAAACTTAAGCCTTTCTTCGTAAGAGCAATCCTTTGTTCCATTCACTAATCTTGTTGCCCTTCTCTGTATGCATTCCAGCAGCTCTACATCCTTCTTGAAATGAGGCCCCCAGACCTGTATACAAGGTGTGGCTTGACCATTGCCTTATACAAGGGAATAATCACCTCATTATCCCTGCTAGAAAAATTCCTGTATATCATTGACAAAACACCATGAGCTACTCTTGCAGCCCATCTGCACTGCTCAGAGAACTTCATATCTGCCTGCACAATTACCCCAGGTTCCAACTCTGAATATAAGACTAACATTTGACTGTCCCAAACCTCCAACATCCATCAAAGCAGGCTATCTGAATTGTCAGATAAAATTGTACATTCCTAACAAATCATGCTGTTTTAAATTTGGGCATTCCCAAAACGTATGCAGAGGTTTAGCCACTTGTGAAAATTGCAACTCATCTGAGCCCAATCACTTTGACTGCAAAGCAGAGCAGCACAAATGCCCAAATTGTAATGGCCCACATACTGCCTACTCCAGTGATTTCCCCCTATGGAAAAAGGTAAAAAACATTCAACGAGTCAATGCCGAAAAAAACATCTCGTAGCAAGAAGCAAAAAAAACGGTACAGGCTAAATTTAACACGCAACCCACCTTTGCTCAAGTAGTTCAAAAGCCAACTATAGTAACCAGCACTGTGCAAAGAATAACAACGATGGGTATATTTGGTCCTTGAGGTTGTCACAGACATTCTCTCGGATATGCCAGACAAGCTGTTCTTGCTAACTGGGAGTCTAAAACGCTGATGGAACTGATATTCGGGTGACACTCAAGTCAAAGTGGACCCAATTTCGGCGAAGTCCGGACAGTCTATGACAGCCAAATCCTCTGCTTGCACCTTCACGATGGTGGGACTGTTAGTAATCCTGGGTATAACCTTCATGCACAAGTACATGGTGGGTGACCACCCAGGTGTGAACCAATGTAAGCAGGGGTCGAGGTGTGACGCCCACACCACATGGAGGAACGCCGCCCCTCTATGTTACCAGGCAGTACTAGGTGGTAGATGACTCTCATCAACCGGTGAAATACCACCACTTTGCTTATTGGAGGCCTGAAGTGGTGGAACCCATGTTTAGTCTCTAGAGCTAAGTTCCGGCCAACCCTTCCCTATCTCTTCCATCATGCAGTATGATTGATGATTTTTGAGGTTATGATGAATGTCGTGGCGAGATCCAATATTCCTTACATTTCGAGGGTACAGCTCTAAAACAGTGTTCGCAGGCCGGCCGCTAGTTAGTACACCGGACTGAACCTATTGGTAACTCTCTAGGAAGCTTCCGGATCAGCTAGTGTATAATCTTGCTGCCTCTACTCTGCCAGATAGTGACTGGAGGGAGTCCGAGTAGTGTGTATGCGGGGAGCATTGTCGAGGCCACGTTATGTCAAGGATCTGGGTGTATTCTTACCACATGTACGCCATATCCAAAAAATTTCATTACTTCATACAGCATGTCCCACCCACTTTTTCTTACTATTGAATACACCATGAATTGTGAAAATAATAGAGCAAGCTTATCTGCGAAAAGATCTAAACCTCCCAAGGACTTCCTAATTCATTTCACAAATATGCGTGGTCTCAATTCTAATCTCAACGATGTCCATTTCCATTTGCAGTCTTCCAAACCCCATGTACTTTTTCTGACTGAATCTCAGTTATCAGTTGATTCAACTACTGCTCATCTCAGATGTCCAAATTATTTGCTGTATGATTCCTTTTGCCTCAATGGTGGTACTTGTGCATATGTCCGTTCTGATATTCCCTGTCAGAGACTTGGCAATTTGGAATCTCCTCTCTTTGATCTTCTCTGGCTTAAAATCTCTCTACCTCATTGTGTAAAATTCATCTGTTGTCTCTACCGTTCTCCCAACTCCACTAATCACTTGGAGCTCTTTGACTTCCTCTCCTTGCAACTTAACTTTCTCCAGTCCAACTTTCCTAACAGTGAAGTAATTTTCCTTGGTGATTTTACCGTTCACAACTCCAGCTGGCTTCCGTTTTCTAGTTACACCGACCCAGCTGGTCGAGATGCTGAGGCTTTTGCAATTACTAATGACCTAGCACAGATTGTTCATTTACCTACAAGAATACCGCTAATCATACAGCCAATACGCTTGATCTTTTTCTCACGAACAACCCTTCTAAGTACAAGGTTGAAGTGAGAGGTCCTTTAGGCACTTCAGATCACAACTTGGTGATTGTCTCTTCTCCAATGGAACCTTTATCTTATGGCTATTCCCAACCTTGTATTGTTTGGCATTACAAGAATGCAAAATGGGATGACCTGCATGACTTCTTTTCTTCTTTTCCTTGGTCTGATTACTGTTTCAAAACTTCTGATGTCAACGTTTGCTCAGATCGTGTCAGTGAAATTATTCTTGCAGGAATGGAATCGTTTATCCCACACTCCACTTTAAAATCTCGTCCTTTATCTAAACCTTGGTTTTCCAATAAATGTGCTAAGGCTGTCCAAGAGAAGAACGTTGCATATCATAATTGGCTTGTTTCTAATTCTTCAGTTTCATTTTCTGCCTACACCAAAGCTCGCAACAATTGTAAAGCAATTATTAATCAGTCCAAACTAGAGTTTGAACAGGCTTAGAGTAGAAAACTTGCTTCTTGCCCTAATGGTAGCCGAGCATTCTGGTCTCTTGCCAAAGCTATTGGCCGCAACTTTTGCTCATCTCTGCTCCCACCTCTGTCCAAACCAGATGGTTCTGTTGTCACTTCAGCCAAGGATAAAGCTGACCTGCTAGCATCCCATTTTTCTTCGAGCTCATGTATTAATGATCTTGGTAAAACACCTCCCACCATTCCTAACACGCTCCATTCAATGCCTCCTGTGGTCTTCCGTCAAAAGGATATCAGAAGGATTTTGATGAATTTTGATGCTAAGAAAGCTCCAGGTCCTGATGGTATTTCTCCACTTGTTTTCAAAACCTGTGCTCCTGAACTTACTCCTATTCTTTGCCGCCTTTTTTCACTTTCTTATTCCAAAGGTGTTTTTCCTTCTGCTTGGAAATTTGCTCATATCCAGCCAGTTCCTAAAAAAGGGTGAGAAATTCCTCCCATCCAATTATCGTCCCATTGCAATTACTTCTACTCTTTCTAAAGTAATGGAGAAATCAATTAACCGCCAACTCTCAAACTACCTAGAAACCTTCCGTCTGATCAACGATCGCTAGTATGGATTCCGTCAGTTTCGATCCACTGGTGATATTCTGGCTTATGTTACCCATTTGTGGACTAATTCAATGGAAAGGTTCGGTGAAACACAAGTAGTTGCTCTTGACATCTCAAAGGCTTTTATTCATGTTTGGCATAAAGGTCTTGTAAACAAGCTTCCATCTTATGGTTTGCCAACTGTTTTTAGTAATTGGTTATCCTCAGTGAGTGATCACAGTTTTCTCTGTGATCGCTCACTGAGGGTGATGGTAGATGGCTCTCTGTCTTCTAACTTCTCCACTAATGCCGGTGGCCCCCAAGGTTCAGTTCTTTCCCCCACTCTTTTCCTCTTGTATATCAATGACCTTCTCCCATTGACTGGAAATCCTATCCATAGTTTTGCCGATGATAGCACATTGCATTCAACTTTCCATTTTGAGAAACCTTGTCCAGCTCAATCAGCTTCAAGTTCTCGAAAATCTGCTGCCAATTCCTTAAATGCCGATCTTCAGGTAATTCTCCAATGGGGCAAAGACAACTTAGTTGATTTCAACCCTTCTAAAACTCAATCTTGTCTTATATCTCGCAAAAAGGATTCTTCTGCTGCTATGCTTATCTTTAGTGACACTCCGATTTCTAGGCAAAATGATATATCTCTTTTGGGGATTACCCTGACTTCTAATCTCTCTTGGCACAAGCACATTACAAATATTGCTTCCTCTGCATCTAAAAAACTTGGTTTTCTCTTTCGCTCTCGGCGTTACTTTTCTCCCAAACAGCTGCTCACTCTGTATAAATCGCAAATCCGCCCTGCCATGGAATATTGTTCCCACATCTGGGGTGGTGCCCCCAAAATCTCTCTCAGGCTTCTTGATTCCATTCAGAAGAGGGCAGTTAGGTTAATTAATGATTCATCTCTAACAGAGTCTCTCCACTCGCTTTCTCATAGACGCACTGTTTCTGCTGCATGCCTCTTCTACAGATACTTCCATGGGCACTGTTCTTCTGAATTGGCTTCTATAATTCCCGCTCTCTCTTTCAAAACAGTCCGAACACGTGCCGCCACCAGCCAACATCCATTTACTGTCCAACTTCAAACCCACAGAACCAACTTTTCATCTTCCTCATTTATTCATTCAACTGCCGTTTTCGGGAACACCCTTCCTTCATACGTATTTACTGAAAATTACAATCTACAGAAGTTCAAGTCCAATATCAACAAATATCTTCTTTCGTCTTCTCAACCTCCAACCCAAGCACGGTACTAAGTACTATAGGTTATAATACCTCTCGTGTTTGAGGTTCTCATAAAAAAAAAAAAAAAAAAAAAAACTAAGGTAACATTTCCCCCAAACAGATCACTGACAGATTGGGCTCACTCAATTTTGGAAGCTGTGCCCTTTTCTAGTAAACCATCTAATACAAACAAGGCTGTTAATACAACAATCACTGTTTTCCGTACTACTGCATCACGGGAGATTTTAACGCACATAGTCCTCTCTCGGGCGATTGAATAAATGATAAACGAGGAAAAATATCAGAAAAGCTTCTAGATAAGTTTAATTTGACACTACTGAATACTGGATTACCACTTATTTTCATCTACCTTCTGGGTCAAGCTCAGCAGTTGACCTTAAACAAAGAAGGCTGTTAATGCACCAGTTACTATTGGGTTATTAGTAGTTTTGCATACTAGTAATAACCCAATGTACTCAAAAAGTGATGATTCTACTAAAACCGACCCAATAAAAATGGAATGAAACACTGGTCATGAAGAACCCGTTCTCGACCTCTTCCCAGAAGAAAAAGAGATGGAGACTGGAAGACCGTACTTCCTGAAAAGAAAATCTGTTCACCCTAAGTTAACAGCCCCTCGGACAGAAACTGAGGATCACACTTCACCCAAATAATGCCCATTTTTCTTCAATGGATGGAACTGTAGAGGATATCGCAGCAACCTTGATGACATTCAGGATCTCCTTCTCCAGTATAACCCAGTTGCCTATTGCCTCCAAGAAACTAACTTAACCGCTTTTGTTACTACCTCACTTAAACATCAAGTTATCTACAGAAAAGATCGAGTTTCTCATGTAAGCAATTCGGCTCATGGAGGAGTTGCATTTGTAGTCAGCTCCAATATCCTTTCCCGACCATTAATGCTACAAACAAATCTGGAAGCTGTAGCTGCTCGAATATCCTTTTGTTTATCTTTTACCATCATTTCCTTATATCTTTCACCTAACCAAGACATTTCTTACACTGATCTTGAAACTGTTGTAACCCAGCTCACTCCCCCACCCCTTTTGCATCATGGGAGATTTTAACGCACAGTCCTCTGTGTGGCAGTAGAATAAATGAGGGAAAATATTAAAAAAGCTTCTAGATAAGTTTATTTTGACAATACTGAATTACTCACTTATTTTCACCTACCTTCTGAGTCAAGCTTGGTAGTTGACCTCTCAATATGCTCACCAGACCTTTTTCCACTGTTTGACTGGTCTGTTCATGATAGTCTACTGGGTAGTGACCACTATCCAATAGTCTGTCATATAGAATCAAATTCACCACCTAGTCATAATCAGACTGTCAAATGGAACTTTGCCAAAGCTGATTGGATAAAAGATAGGCAGCTAGCAATCCTAGAAAAAACAGCTGTCTCAAATATGTCAATAAATACTGCTGTTGATTATGTAACAAACCAAATATCGCAGGCCACCGAAGCAACAATACCAAGTGTCCACAAGTCATAGAATAAGATCAAAACCCTGGTGGAACAATGAATGCAACCAAGCCAAATGAGAGAAAAATAAAGCCTGGAATAATTTTTGAAAAAACCCTACTGCTGCTAATCTAGTGCACTTTAAGAATGCCAGAGCCAATGCTAGGCACATTCAGCGAGCAAGCAAAAGAGAGTCATGGAAATGCTTTTCTTCAACTATTACTCGGTCCACTAAAACACAAACTATCTGAAAAATATTAGAAAAATGTATAATAAATATCCTGCTCTGCATCTATTAATACTGAATATAAATGGCAATGATGTTTCACTACCTCAAGATAGAGCTAACACTGACCCCAGACTAACATCACAATCTCTTTAGAAATAAACCAAGTAAAATACGACCAGCAGGCCTACAGCTCCTTGAAATATCACAGAATTGGAATGTTCCTCTCCACAATAGGCAGCATATAAAGAATTATTCTCACCCACCATGGACTTCCTTTCCCCAACTGACCTGTGATACTTATTTTCTCCAATGGGGAAAGAGGTTTGTCATAAAGGTCTTCTAAACAAGCTCTTATGGATTGCCATCAATTTTTTTGCAGTTGGATAGTTAGTAGGATTTTCCTTCTGACTGCTTGCTGCAGGTGATGTTAGGTGATTGTCTGCTTACTGAATTCTTAACTAAGGCAGGTGTCCCCTCCAAGGTTCAGAAAAATCTGTAAAGGGGTAACAGAGAATTGCTGCATGGGAAATTTGAATGTAATTATTCAGTAACCCCAGCTATTAGGATGAGTTGCACATTTTTTCTTCCAATTTCTCTATGTGGTTAAAATTACCATAGAGACATCTTTGTAGCTATTTGAAAAAGTGTCCCCCCCCCCTAAAAAAAAAGCTGTCATATTTTGGGATCACTATTCATCTACTCACTTGCCTCTTCAAAGGGAAAATTTCTTCAATGTTTTGGTGAACATTTTTAAAGCTTTAATTAGTTGTGCTTTTGTTCTTGTGGTTGTATTCAGTATAATGGGAAAATTTTGATGGTTCCTATTTCACTTGGGATGGATCTCTCTTTTGAATTTTTGTGTATGCCCAGGTTTGATTTTCTCTTTATTTAAGAGAAAATATTCTCTTAAATCTTTATTTAGTTTTATTTGATATGAATTTTTTTTTAGTTAAGTGATTTTAATTCTTATATAAAGTGATTTTAATTCTTATATAAAGTGATTTTAATTCTTATATTCCATTGTCATTTTCCTTAAGGTGTGACTTCAAATTATAAGCAATGAGTGACTGACTTTCTTTTAACTGTTTCTGACAGCTTCTCAAGAAAGTTCATTTATTCCTCAAAGAAAAATTATACTTCATTGAAATATGAAACCATTATGCCCACTTGAGAATAACTTCCCCACATCATTACTGACTGGTTAAATATCTTTATTTCCTTTATTTATGAAAGTTTAATAATTTCTTATATTTTTAGAAATTGTGATCAATTTCACAAAATATCATTGAAATTTGGTAATTTTGATCTTCACAGCTGCACTGGTAGTTGGTAATATGGACTTGCTCCTCCCTTATATATTTGTTATTTAAAACAGTTAAATTAAAATGCCTTTTATTTATAAGTTTTAATTCTCTGGTTAATTATTTTTTTCATCCATAAAATAACTATATTTGAATGCAGATTTAATGGCTCTATGTTCACAATAATTTCTTTAATGCTATGATAATTTGATATATTTATACAATTCAATTATTTTTATTATTATTTTTGCATTATTTACGATAGGGAATATAGCCATTCTGAGTTAGCTAGCCCAGGTTGCTACAAAAGGCGTACACCGTTTATTCCATATTCTTTGAAAAATGAAACTGGATGCAGGATGTGGTTTGCAACTTCTGTTACTACTGACAGGTAATTTTTAATAAAAGAGCCTTTATTCACCTTTTTCTTTGTATGTGGAATTGCTAGAAAACATAAAAATGAAATTCCATTAGGAACCACAAAGCATTAATAGAATACAAGAAGTTAATCTTTATAAGTAGACCCTAGCCAATCATTTATTTTGCTTGTTTCAGTTTTGATTTTTCTGGGGAAAATTTTTCCAAAATAATTTAAAACCAGTCCATGTCTCACTCATCATGCCCTGATAATGGTTCCTCTAAAGTTCAACCTCAGGCCAATCTGAAAAAACAAGAACTAATATCATATTATTGCTAAATGTAAATGCACAGATCATAATGCTCATGGAACTTATGGGGAAGAATATATACATGGCATTGTTTATTGTATGTGTAAATATTTTTGCACACATAATTAACAATGTTTGGATATAGGAATGTTATCCCCATAATGCACTATGCCTCCTTCAGTGTCCAGAACACTGCTGTTGGCCCTTGAAAATTTGATGGATAGGGTGTGATTTTTGTTTGGATCATATCCATATCTACAGCAGGTCTCCAAGGTGAACAGACTCTAGTCAATAGAATAATGTAGGTAATGGAAGTGAGCAAGATAGATCCATAACCTTGGGACAAGGATTGGCTCTGAGGACTGGGCCGGTTGGGCTGGGCTCTGAAGTGGGTATGGCACTGCATCAGTATTGGGTGAAATTCTCTAGTGATGGACTGGTTGAGCCCGGACCAGTGTTGGGGGCTTCTCATGGAATGCACGGAATGCAGCTGGCCCACCTTTCATGGCCAGCAACTAACTGCCAACTCAGAACTGGCTCAGGGGAATCCTATGGCTTTGTACATGTATTTCTCACTCCATACTTTGCAACTGACATTTATCAGGATAATAATTGAAGTTTAACTTCAGCAGTAATCTGCTTGAAACAGTTTCTGAATTGAATGTTTGTGTAGGGGCTTTTAAAAATGGATGTTGGACCTGAAACAACTTCAGGTCCAAATCCATAACTTTAATCTTTCAAATAAAAGATCTTTTATCAAAATTGATATGTGGTCGAATACTGACACAAATTTATGAATTGTTGCAGGAAGTGTGCATGTGCGGTGAATCAACATTAGATCGTATCGTGCTTTCACATTGGTTGTTAAGGTTTCACACACTCAGACAAGCCACAATACATTTTTGACATTTACAGTTAAAAATGATTCTCTTTGGTAGATCTGCTTAAAAAATAAATAAATAAAGAAAAGCTAATACATGAAGTACTTATAAAATAAAAAATTAACAAAGTCATCACAAATAGGTAAATGTGAACTTCACTGCCACGGTATTTTTGCCTTCATTATAAACTTCCAGTTAAGTAACAACACAGAATAATATGGAAAATGAGCTAAATATACAGTGCTACATCCAAATCTTTTTGTAAACCTGTTCAAAACTTACATTGATTTCAGCAAAACAACAGGATTTATTCATAAAAATAATTTAAGATATAATGCAAACATATTAACCAAACTCCTCATTATATAATTTACCAAGCATTTTCAAGATACACAAAAATATTAAACTAATTATATTAAACTAATTAATATTAAACTGATTTTTTTTATTTTATTTTATTTTTTTCCCCCATCTCCTTTAATTTTGATTTACTTACATCTTTGCCATCCATTCTTATTTCTAAAATAATTATCAGAAAAATTGGACATCTGGTACAAATTACACATTTTTTCAACTCATTTAATGAATGACCAATTCTCAAGAGAGGTTGTTCCTCTTTGCTTATGATATGAGTGTTTTCCAATTGCAGTTTACAAATATACATTAATGTTGTAAGCTGATTATTACAGTGAAGAAAACTATATTCAGGAGAAACAACTATCTGGAAAACTCTGTCACAGGTTACTGCTGTTTGAATACTTAATTCTGAGGCATTTTTTAGTTTCTCCATATTACTTAAAAGCTGTTGAATTCTGCCTTGTATTCCAAATCCTGTCTTTTTAAATGCCAGAAATATGTCCATTCCCAGCAGGCATGTAGAGGTGATGCCATATTGCAGGTTTAATTCTGCAAGTATCTTACTACTAGTAACCTAATTGATTATAAAAGACTTAAAGCTAAAGCAAAACAAATTAGATGTAAAATGAATTGATTTGAAGATTATTTTTGCCACAGCTATCACCAAAGATGCAATACATGGCTCCTCCAGAGAAGAATGGAGAGGCAGTAAATGGCAAATTCATTAGACTACCTCTCCAATACTTCAAAAATATTGCTGTAATTGCAGGTGCAGAGCAGTAAATTTATACTGCTCTGCACCTGCTTTGATGTGTTTCCTCCTGAGAAGTTGTTAATGCATTAGTGGAATCATTCTCTACAATTTCTGCTTATGCCTCCCTTTCTGAAATGTGCTGAAAGGAGGAAACACATCAAAGCAGGTGCAGAGCAGTATAAAAAAAACTTCTTTATGCAACTCTCACTCCTGTGCAGAAAACCATTTACATTAATAAAACTTAAAGAATCATTAAATTGATTTTCCAATAGTGTCGCAGGCCCAGATAGCATTCCTTGTGTTCTGCTGAAACAGCTACTTTATTAGTTGTAAACATTTATTTAAAGAAAACTTGTTTGTGTATCCTGTTGATTTTCTATAGAAAAGATCCCTCCTTGGTTGAAAATTATAGGTCACTATCTGTTATGAGCTGTGTGAGTAAAAGTTTCAAAAGGATTGTTTGTACACAGCTCACTCGGATCCGGGAGTTACAGAATCTCCTGCCAAGATCATCAGTATGGCTTTCAGATGCCTTTGTTAACATCTAATCATGGTCATCCTAGATCTTGAAAAGGCATTTCACACTACCTTGCATCATGGTATTATTATGAATCTTTACCATTTAGAGTTAAGGGGCCATTGGCCTGAAATTATTAAAAAATTTCCTGTGCCTGCATTCTTTTAATGTCCAATATAAAAATGTACTTTCTACATTTTGCATTCTGGAGGAAGCACAAGGTATCAATACTTTGTTCAACACCGTTCACAATTCAGATTAGAAACATGACATGAGATATCCCAAAATCTGATGAAGTTTATGTGTATGTGGACAAACTTACCATTTCCTGTCAGTCTCGAAGTATAAACACCATCAAATGGCAGCCCAACTAGCCATAACCAAAATAGAATCCTGGACTTCACCGATCAGTTATCGACCATCAAAAGGGAAATGCCTTCCACTCACATTTTCAAGTAGCCAGCTCTCCATCCTGATCTTTAACTGCAAATAAGCAATATTCCAGTCCCACTTGTTACTGTCATTAGATTTCTTGGACTGATATTAGCAGTGAGCTGAATTTCCAAGCTCACATCACCCATTGAAAACCTGCTTATCTAAATCATTTGAATATACTTTGATCAGACTTGTCCATGTCATGGAGAGCTCATATACCTTACTGCATCTTTACAGAAATCTGTTCATGCCTAGATTATGGTTGTCCACTATATCACTCTTCCGGGAACAGTACTTTACAATGGCTAAATGTCACCCAGTACAGTGCTCTGAGGACTGCACTGGAGGCTTTCAGGACTTCTCTGATCCAAAGTTTTTTTATAGTGAAGTAGACAATCCCCCATTTCACCTTCGTAGAAAAACATTACTGCTTCTTTACACTGCTAAGATCCAGAGTCTTCCATTGCATCCGAGTTGGGAGTATCTTTATAATGCTCAGTGGGATTCTTTCTGTGATAGTAAGACACATGAAAATTAGCTTGTCTCACTGAGGTTTAAAGAGCTTATTCAGACTTGGAATCAATTTAAGTAATATTTTTCAGGACACAACTGTTCCACCGTGGATGTAGATTTCTACCTCTAATTGATATACATTTTTTCCAGGGGAGGAAGAATGTTATACTCCACTGCAATATTAGGCAGTTGCACTCATTTCTTGCTACTCTGAATTCCCATGTCTGTAAAATATATATACTTGACAGATCAAAAACAGCTTGGTAGGTGCTGCATCAGATTTTCCTTCACTTACAGTTATATTCTCAATACCATTAGTATGCAGTGTCTTCACTGCAGAACTATACATATCAAGTTAGCACTTAAGATTATTGATCTTTCTATCTTGCCCGTGATAATATAATATAGCATCTTTGAGAATAGAGCCCTGCAAAGTGATGTTTGAGGTTATTAAGGCTTGGAATGGATTGAGCAAGCTTGACACTGATGGCATTTTTCCTCTTGCTCAGACTACACACATGAGGGGGCATAAATTTAAATTGAGTTAAGGATGGTTATAGGATAGATGTGAGGAGATTTAACTTATCCAGTAGGTTGTTGACTATTGAAACAGACTTCCGTGTAGTGTTGTGGAAGTAAGAACTAAACAAATTATTTAATGGTGTGGACATGTGATGTTGGCTTTTTTTTTTTTTTTTCTGATGTTGTATAAGCTTGCCTTCTGGCATCATATGTCACTAATAATAAAAATATACTCTCTCTCAGTGCAGTCTGAGCTATAAGGAAGAATTTCTCATCTCACCCTACCTTTAAATGCATTCACTTTCAGTTACTCTTCTGCAACAGAGCCCAATCTGCCAGTGAAATTTTGCTGGATTCTGAGCCATTCTGGCATTCCAAGGAAATGAAAGTGCTGACCATGCTGCTTAACATCCTTAACTCACTCTCTCTCATAACATCCTTGGGTTAAGCCTATCATTCACACTATAAGCCTATCATTCACAACGCCTGTCAACAACTGCTTACAGATCTGGAAAAGTAATAACAAACAAACTTTATCAGATAAAGCAAAATCCAAAGCTGTGACTCTCTAGCTTCTTATGAAACAGATGAGAGTAAGTGCTAATGGAAAGACTGACAATTGGGTACACCCATCATACTAGTCTGTTTCTATTATTGGGAGAAGACCTACCCCAGTGCTCATCCAGTCGGAGTGAATGTACAATCCGTTCATTTACCAGTGGATTCTCCTGTGTATTCAACCACCTTCTCAAATCATTTTCAATCACTCTCCAGGTTGCATATTGCACAGATTTATCTCATTTTCTAGGAAAGATGAAATATAGTACAAGGCTTGCTCTATTTGAAACTAATTGGCCTGTATAGAAGGAAGCATATAATTTAACATTTACTATAATATGCTGTTGGAATAAACTATGAACAGGCATGGTTTGGTCTCAGTTGGCCTTGTATTGTTTAACCCAATAACAACCATTACTTAATTTACAAATTTAATCCTTAGTCGTGAGTTTTTCTCAAAATTAACCTGTACTTTTTAAGTAAGTCCTCTGATCTCTTAATATCTTTAGTACCAATACACAATATTGCCTTTTGTGCCTTAAAATATGATAGCTGCTATATAACTTTTAGCATTAGCATTAATAGAGGCATACGATGCAGGAAAGCAAGCTTATGTAGCATTAGCAAAAAAAAAAAAAAAAAAACCCGTCCCATTTCACCCCTTCATTTGTTCCAAATGCCTGTCCAGCAGCTCAGCCTTAAATTTATTTAGGCTGTAAACCTCCACAACAAAAGATGTATGTTCCACCAATCAAGCTACCCGCTGGCTAAAGGCAAATTTCCACACATCTATTCTACAACTGTCGTTCCTCAATTTGAATCTGTGCCCTCAGGTTCTTAATCTGAGCAAGAGAAAGAATCCCATCAGCATTCAAGGCCTTATACACCTCAATCAGATCACCTCGCAGGTGCCCACTCTCCAGGCTCTGCAATTTGCAGAACTTAAGCCTTTCTTCATAAGACCATCCCTCTGTTTTCCTCACCAGTCTTGTTGCCCTTCTTTGTACTCGTTCTAGCAACTCTACACCCTTCCTAAAATGAGTCTCCAGACCTGAACACAGTACTCTAGGTGTGGCCTGACCATCACCTTGTACAACGGGATAATCACATCTCTGTCCCTGCTAGCAAAATTCCTATATATTATTGACAAGACTCCATGACCTGCCTTGGCAGCCCGTCTGCACTGTTCAGCAAAATTCATATTTGACTGCACAATTACCCCCAAGTCTTTTTCACTTTCCTCTTCCCTGAGTGTAGTACCACACAGTTGGTATGTTTCTCTTCGGTTGTTGCTACCCATATGCAGTACTTTGCATTTGTCAATGTTAAACTTCAGTTGCCACTTCTCAGTCCATTTTCCGAACTTATCTAGATCCAGTTGGAGTATCATACTGTCTTTACTGTCGTTAACAACCCTGCCAATCTTTGTATCATCTGCAAACTTGGACATTAAACCTTATGAAACAGATGAGAGTAAGTGCTGATGGAAAGACTAACAATTGGGCACACTCATCATACTTGTCTGTTTCTATTATTGGGAGAAGACCTACCCCAGTTCTCATCCAGTCAGAGTGAACGTCCAAACCATTCATTTACTTGTAGATTCTCCCGTGTATTCAACCATCTGCTGAAATCCTTTTCAATTACTCTTCACGTTGCACATTGCACAGATTTATCTCATTTTCTAGGAAATGATGAAATATAGTACCATATAGTAGCTTGCTCTATTTGAAACTAATTGGCTGTATGGAAAGAAGCATATAATTTAACATTTACTGTTATATGCTGTTGGAAATAAACTATGAACATGCTTGGTTTGGTTTCAGTTGCCCTTGTGTCGTTAAATCCAATAACAACAATTACAGACACTTTCAAATTTAATCCTTAGTCCTGAGATTTTCTCAAAATTAACTTGTACTTTTTAAGTAAGTCCTCTGATCTCTTACTCTTAATATCATTAGTACCAATACACAATATTACTTTTTGTGCCCTTAAAATATGATAGCTGCTCTTGAACTTTATTAAGCTCTTGCCTCTGGCAATCACACCTTGATTCTATTCTATCTATCCATTTTAAATATACAGCAATACCTTGCTTAGCACAGCATCAAACAGTATGGGTTTCACTATAACACGGTTTTCAGTTAAGTTACAGTCAAAAATTTACTGTACATATTAAAACTCATTCAATAGCCTAGACACATTCTCTACATATATGCTGCATTGTCCAAGCTTAGGTATGCATACATATATGCTGCGATGCCAACTCTGCCGACCGGGCTAGCCGTGTGGGTAAAGTGCCTGCCAGGCAACCCAAAGGTCGCGGGTTCGAATCCCGCCTCTGGCTTGGATCAAAGTACTGCAAAAAACCTTGGGAGGTGCATTATGGCCACAGAAGCTGATGCGCCAACAACCCAAAGGAAAAAGGAAAAGGTGCCAACTCTAATGTCTGACATGCACATGTGCCAATAGCTCCCCTCAGGCAGTCAGCGGCAACATGGAACAGTGTTCAGTATTCTTAATTCCATCCTGATGAGATGACATAGATGTGGTTACAAAGGAACTGGATGCAAAAAATAATTTTGATATCATATACTTGGATTTCAGGAAAACTTTTGACACTGTTGTACATGGAAGACTACTGTACAAATTGGAGCAGAATAGTATTAAGGGTAATTTGCTACAATGGATAAAAGGATGGTTGAGTGGGAGAAGACAGAGGGTTGTAATTAATGGGTACTGCTCTTCGTGGAATAATGTTATTAGTGGAGTCCCACAGGGTTCGGTGTTGGGTCCACTGTTGTTTTACATATTTATCGATGATATTGATGAAGGTATATCAAGCTTAGTGTCGAAGTTTGCAGATGATACAAAGGTTGGCAGTAATGGCAGTGTGCTACTGCAACAGGATCTAGAAAATTTTGGCAGATGGGCTGAGAAGTGGCAACTGAAGTTTAACATTGACAAATGCAAAGTACTACATATGGGTAGAAGTAACCCCAGAGGAATGTAACAACTGTGTGGTACTAAACTTAAGGTAGTAGAAAATGGAAAAGACCTGGGAGTAATTGTGCAGTCAGATATGAAATTTTCTGGGCAGTGCAGACAGGATGCCAGGGCGGGTCATGAGGCTTTGTCGATGATATACAGGAATTTTGCTAGCAGGAAAAAGGAGGTGACTGTCCCTCTGTATAAGGCTATGGTCAGGCCATGCCTTGAGTGCTGCGTACAGGTCTGGAGGCCTCATTTTAGGAAGGATGTAGATTTGCCTGAGCGTGTACAGAGAAGGGCAACAAGATTGGTGAGGGGAATGAAGGGATTCTCTTACCAAGAGAGGCTTAAGTTCTGCAAATTGCAGCGGCTGGAGTCTAGACATCTGTGAGATGATCTCATTGAGGTGTATAAGGCCTTAAATGGGTTGAGCACGCTGAATTCTGATGGGATTCTTCCACTTGTTCAGAATTACGAACCTAAGGGTGCATAAATTCAAATTGAGGAAAGACAGATGTAGAATAGATGTGCGGAAATTTGTCTTAGGCAGCGAGTGTTTAATTGCTGGAACAAACTTGCATCTGTTGTTGTGAAAGTTGATAGGTTAAATAAATTTAAGGAGGAACTGGACATTTAGAGGGAATTGTTTTGTATTTTTTTTTTTGACCGATTCTACATAATACACTTGCTTTCTTGCATCACCTGCCTCTACTACTACTACTTTTCATTTTACAATTTATTTTTTATCCCTTTAAATACGATCAAAAATATCTGCATCTTCGCTGGAAATCTGCCAACAACATGTGTTTTGTTTGGTAGCATGTTTTGCCCATTTGGCAAATTTTTTTTGATTCTCAAGTTCATACAATAACTGAAGTCATTGTGAAGATCGGAACAGACTTGGGATTCTAAACTTTGTGCACTGCCAATGTACATGACTGCATTGACTCTCATGCAAATGACTTAGATGTTGCAACTCTCCTTGAAATTGATGAGCAAGCTGCATATGAAGAAGAGGAAAAGATTTCTGATGTGGATAACACTAAAGTGGCACCAAAATAATTTTCAACAGAAGAATTGGAGAAAGTTTTTCTGGGGGTTGACCTGCAAAGCGATTATGAATGGAGATTTGACTGTTGAATGTACCATCAAGGTACAACAAATTTTACAAGATGGGATTCAATGCTACAAAGACTTGTACACCGAGAAAAAGTAGACACGACTTCGCCATACTTCATTATTGGAATACCTCAATAAACAATAAAGCTATTTTCTCTTCTCTCAAGATGTAACCTTTTCATTAATAATTTTTTTTGCATTATTTTTTTTTCAAATCCTATTAATGGACTATCAAGTGCAAATTGTTTATAGATTTATTATAATTTGTTTATAGACTGTTTCTCTGGTACCCAGTCAATTAAAACCCATTATAATTATACCTCAGTCAGCACAGTTTCACATAACACGGAACAGTTTTGGTACCAATTATCAGTTCTGTTCAGGGTATTCTGTTCCAGGTATTGCAATATCCCAAACAGAATACAGGTGGGCCTCGATTAACATGATTAATTCATCCCGCGAGCGCATCGCACAAAACGGAAATGCGTTAATCAAATATAATAACCAATAGGAAAAATTATAATTGGTCCTTGACCTTCTGGAATGGCCATAAAGAATTTTAAAAATACCTTTTAAATAACTATTTAACTGTATTTAATGTAAAAGATAATGAAAATAATTATGTAATTAAATGTTTATTGCATAAAACAGCGGTTCTTAAGCTGTGCACCACGGAATATTTTAATTTTTCGAGGGAAACAGCGATACTCGACATCTGTCGGACACTGCGCGAACTACTAGCTCGAGGTAGTTCACAGTTTCAGCATTTCTCATTAAGTTGTTTGGACCTAACTACTAAATGAAACTGTTAGGTATTTCTTTTGGTCTGGGTGCACCTTGAAAAAATTACTGAGACATTAAAGGCGCCGTGAACCGAGAAACTTTGGGAACCTCTGACATAAAATACACAATGAAGAAATTACTATTGCGGAAATATTTGACCGTGTTGACTTTCTCTTTTCATCAGTCAATTTCCGATAGCCGACAACAATCTTCTCTGGGCCCTGGCAAAATAAATATCGCAGAGAACATCAAACTTTTTGTTTAAGGTTCTATGTGATACTAAAGATTTCATCTAATTCTTTTACCGTTATCTCCTTTGCGGTAACATTTTCATCTGGCTCATTTAAAAATTTGAATTTTTAAATGCAAGTCTGCATTGACTTTATTAGCCGGAGACAAACACGTCTTCTTCCGATGGTTGATGGAACACACCGAGGCGGGCAGCAGGCAAACATTTGTTTATTTACCGTACGACTCACAGTAAGCTTAACGCTCAATTCAAATCTTTTTCAACTATCGCATAAAAAAAAAAAGATCGCGTTAACTGGAAATTTGCATCGTGTAAAGTGAAAAGTGGTATAATTTTTCAAATAGCGTTAACTGAATATCGTGTTAATCGAACTCGCGTTATGCAAGGCCTAGCTGTATTTGTGGACATCATCATCATGATGATGTCCACAAATACATCCCCCTAATATTATATTCCAATACAGTTATATCAAAAAGATGGTAAGAGGCACACTGTGTGTAGCTCTGTTTCACAAGAGAACTGAAATTTACTTCTCTGCTGAGTCAAAGCATTTCCACTGTTTGAACTTTTGCTTTTCTGCCCTCCTCTGAAGCAAGATAGTGTAATTTTAATTTAAATTAATTAATTTAAAAATGCCATATGTTCTAAGAAATAGTGTAAATAGTGCTATACTTTACTATTGATGTGAATTGGCAATTGATAGCCAATTAAAAGATAGCTCAGGTAGCTAACAAACTAAATGAGTATTTTGCCTCTACATTCACACATGAGGAGTTAATCGGGGGGGGGGGGGGATGAGGAATGCCAGAGGTGAATTAAACTCTGGTAGTGAGCTAGATGATTTCGTAATAACTGAGAGCAAAGTGGAGGAGAAATTGTAGAAAATAAACATAAGAAAGACACCTGGGCTGGATGGTATCTATCCAGTTGTATTAAAAGAGACAACAAAGGAAATAAGCAAACCCTTAGCCATAATTATAAGAGCTTCCTTGCACTCAGGGGAGGAGGTACCCATAGACTGGAGATGTGCAAATGTGACCCCAATTCACAAAGGAGGATCAAAGGGCAACACAAGTAATTACAGACCTGTTAGTTTAACTTCTGTTCCAGAGAAATTAATGGAGGCGCTGGTTAGAGAAGTACTGCTGGATCATCTAGAGAAGACTTTAGTTATAACTCGGACAGGGCATTGTTTTATTAAGGGGGAAGTCTTGACTGACCAATTTGATTGGATACAATGATGTGGTCACAAAGGAACTGAATGCAAAGAATAATTTTTATATCATATATTTGAATCTTAGAAAGGCTTTTGATACCATTGCATATGGAAGACTGCTTGGAACACTTCTCCAATTTGCTGCACAAATTGGAGCATTTTAGCATTGGAGGCAAATTGCTGCTATGGATAAAGGGATGGTTGAGTGGGAGAAGACAGAGAGTGGTAATCAATGGACACTGCTCATCGTAAACTAACGTTATTAATGGAGTCCCTCAGGGTTCAGTGTTGGGTCCATTGTTGTTTTGTCTATTTATTAATGATATTGTTGATGGTATATCAGGCTGAATGTTCAAGTTTGCAGACGATACAAAGGTCGGCAGGGTTGTTAATGACACTAATGACAGTATGCTGCTGCAACAGGATCTATAAAAGTTGAGCAGATGGGCTGAGAGGTGGAAACTGAAGTTTAATTGATAAATGTATAGTACTGCATATGGAAGCAGTAACAACAGAGTAACGTATCAACTGTGTGGGACTACAATGACAGTGGTAGAGAATGAAAAGGACCTAGGGGTTATTGTGCAGGCAGATATAAAGTTTTCTGAGCAGTGCAGATGGTCTGCAAGACGCAGCTCATGGTGTCTTGCCAGTGATATACAGGAATTTTTCTAGCAATTGCACTATTACTTTTCTAGCACTATTACTGCCATCAAAAAGATGGTAAGAAGCGCACCACTGTATAGCTCTGTTTCACAAGAGAACTGCCATTGAATTCTCTGCTGAGTCAAAGCATTTCCACTGATAGAACTTTTTGCTTTTCTTTCCTCCTCTGAGGCAGATAGTGTAATTTTAATATAAATTAATTAATTTAGAAATGCCATATTCTCTAAGAAATAAAGTAAATAGAGTTACACTTTTCTGTTGATGTCAATGCTTACTATGCTGCTGTGAGTCACCACCAATAACTACTTGTGTAATATTCTGTGTAGGGTGTCATTGTATTTAGTGTAAAGTGTGTTAGTTGTCTGGTGGCACCAGGGGTTTTCCCAATCTCCATGTTGTGTTCTTTGGCGCCTCTGTAGCCAAGTGGGCAGGAGCAGCAGTGCGTAGCACACACCTCTTGATTAGACCGGGGTTCGAGCCCGTGACTGCCAAAAATGGAGGATGTGGAAAGGTCAGGGAATGACCACCGCATATCCCCAGAGCAATATGGCCTTAGTTGCTAATGCTCCTAAAAACCAAAAAACAAGCATCGTTGTGTTCTTTGTAAGTGACACAGAACTCTGTGGAGGCCAGAGATTTGTGTGTGGGGAGTGGTTTGTTGTGTAGTGTTATGTTCTGTTGTTTCTCTGAACATTTAGCCATTGGGGCCCTATTGGGAACCACCGTTGCCCACACTTTGCCACGAGGAGGCAGGCCTAAAAAGGGGGGGGACACTAGAATTTGGATAGGCCAAACGAGGTTTATGAGAAGGCGGTTGAATTTTTTGATAGAGTGGGGGAGACTGGAGACAGGGGGGGAAACATGTAGGATGGCGATGATAGAGTAGGCATCCCCAAAGAGGTCAGTGGGGACGAGCCCCACCAGGCGAAGTATGGGGGAGGCAGGGAAGGGAGGAGACAGAGACCCGTCTCCTCCCTCCCCTGCCTGGGGATGAAGTTTTAAAAAGAACCGGGTTAGAGTTGTTGTCGTTGTTATTTGATTTTTAGGAGCATTAGCAACTATGGCCATATTGCTCTGGGGATATGCGGTGGTTATTCCCTGACCTTTCCACATTCTCCGTGTTTGGTGGTCACGGGCTCGAACCCCGGTCTAATCAAGAAGCATGTGCTATGCACTGCTGCTCCTGCCCACCCGGCTATGGAGGCACCTCAGGTTAGAGTACAGTCGGTCCTCGTATAACACGTGTTTACATTACACGAATTCGATCATACACGATTTATAAATAGGGGGACGTTATCTTATATTACACGAACAGAATTCGCTTATACACGATTCGCCTTTGTGTTTACAAGAAATGGCAGTCGAACGCGGAATCGCCCCAACTGAACGCAACACGTAGGAATGAAGAAGATTCTGAAAATGTATTTATGTGTTTTATATCAGTGAAGGGGAAACACATTTCACCATAATAACGTAAAAACCAACACAATTCCAGTTATCGATATAATAGCAAATGCAATTAGATGGAGTTTACTACCAGTTTATAACAGATTTCACTAGCAGAAACGCAACTGGAAATTGTTTTTATTGTTTTATGGTAGTAACTCCCAGAAATGTGCTTTAGTAAAATGTGAGGTGTTAATAGTGTATCTCGGCCTTTACGGTGTTGTTTATTCAGTTGCTACACGCGCGCAGCTTTGTTTCTGTGTATCAAGCGTGCCTCCTCGTTTTGTAATTGCGCTTTATTCCCTAAAAATGAGTAAAATACTTAAAAGGTGTGAAAAGGAACCGTTCTGGTTAAGACACTGCAGATTCAGAGAAAAAAAAAAAGCAATATCGATAAACAGAGGCGGACTGGATCAAAAATTCTTAACCGGGAAAATTTATAGTGGCCTCATACTACGGTTTATGGTCAAAATCACACCGGCCTCCGGCCCACCGTGGTTTCCCCCGTAAGGTCCGCTTCTGTCGATAGAGAAAAAATATGAAATTGTGAAACGCTTTGAGCGAAATGAAAGGACATGTGATATTGCACGTGCTATAGACCTAAATCAGGCAACGCCGAGAATTACAAAGAATGCAGAGAAAATAAAAACAACTTTCATAGCGGGAACAACTCAAAGTGTAATTAAAATCCATTAGATTAAGACACAAGAATTGGAAGAGATGGAACGGCTGTCATCTCTTTGGATAGAAAATCAAACAAAAAGCAAGTTTGCTTACGATAGAAGCAAAAGCATTAGCAATATTTTATTACGACTTACGTATTATAATTTATACTTACGTATTATAAAATACGTAAGTATTTTATTACGACTATTTTATTTAATATAATAAATTTTTTACGAATAAAATACGTATTTTATTCGTAAAAAATACTTTTTTAGTATTAAAAAATACTAAAAATACTTTATTATAATATTATATTATTATAATACTTTATTATAATATTATATTATATTATACGTAATATTATATTACGTATTTTAATCGTTATAAAATACAGTACTTAACGTATTTTATAACGATTAAAATTACCCGATTATTTATTGTTTGGTAATGTTTTGGTTCCAAATGTGTGGTCAATCTTGGGTGGTCGGCACCTAACTCTACTTTTCCCATAGGGCCTGTTGTTTATATTGCACGATTTCGCATTGCACGAGGGTTTCTAGGAACGCAACTATCGTGCTATACGAGGACAGACTGTACCCAGTTCAGTTTGCCAAATGGGTGTTGCAGCAAAGCCATAGTATGTCTTCTACAGTGTCATTATATTGTCTGATGCTTGAATGTATTGTCCAGCATTACACTGGCAATTGAGTAATTGATGGATCACTATTTTATTCTTTTAAGAATATCAGCCCTGTTCTTCAAAACCTCATATAACCTATTAGAATGCCAATTCGGTGCTTAATTTCCTCATCCCCTCTGATATTATATTCCAATACAGTAATATCAAAAAGATGGTAAGAAGCACTGTGTAGCTCTGTTTCACAAGAGACCTGCCATTGACTTCTCTGCAGAGTCAAAGCAATTCCACGTTAGAACTTTTTGCTTTTCTGCCTTCCTCTTAGGCAAGATAGTGTAATTTAAAAATGCCGTATTCTGCATTGACGAATGCTGAATCATGATGCTAAGAAAGCTCCAGGTCCCGATGGTATTTCTCTACTTGTTCTCCAAACCTGTTCTCCTGAACTTACTCCTGTTCTTTGCTGCCTTTTTCCACTTTGTTATTCCAAAGGCGATTTTCCTTCTGCTTGGAAATTTGCTCATACCCAGCCAGTTCTTAAAATGTGTGACAAATCCCTTCCATCCAATTATCGTCCCATTGCAATTACTTCTACTCTTTCTAAAGTAATGGAGAAATCAATTAACTGCCAACTCTTAAACTACTTAGAAACTTCCCATCTGATCTATGTTCGCCAGTATGGATAACGGCAGTGTCGATCCACTGGTGATATTCTGGCTTATGTTATTCATTTATGGACAAATTCAATGGAAAAGTTCAGTGAAACACAAGCAGTTGCTCTTGACATTTCAAAGGCTTTTGATCGTGTTTGGCATAAAGGTCCTCTAAACAAGCTTCCATCTTATGATTTGCCAATGCTTTTTTTTTGTAATTGGTTATCTAGTTTTCTCTCTGATCGCTGACTGAGGGTGATGGTAGATGGCTCTCTGTCTTCTAACTTCTTCACTAATGCTGGTGTCCCCCAAGGTTCAGTTATTTTCCCCACTCTCTTCCTCTTGTATATTAATGACCTTCTTCCACTGACTGGAATCCATAGTTTTGCCGATGATAGCACATTGCATTCCACTTTCCATTTTGAGAAACCTTGTCCTGCTCAATCAGCTTCAACTTCTCGAATATCTATTACCAATTCCTTAAATGCCGATCTCCAGATAATTCTCCAGTGGGGGCAAAGACAACTTAGTTGATTTCAATCCTTCTAAAACTTAGTCTTGTCTTATATCTCGCAAAAAGGATTCTTCTGCTCCTATGCTTACCTTTGGTGGCCCTCCTGTTTCTAGTTAAATTGATATATCTCTTTTGGGGCTTACCCTTACTTCTAATGTCTCTCTTGGCACAAGCACATTACAAATATTGCTTCCTCTGCATCTAAAAAACTTGGTTTTCTCTTTCGCTCTCAGCATTACTTTTCTTACAAACAGCTGTTCACTCTGTACAAATTGCAAATCCACCCTACCATGGAATATGGTTCCTACATCTGGAGCGATGTCTCCAAAACGTTTCTCTGACTTCTAGATTCCATTCAGAAGAGGTAATTAGTTTAATTAATAAAGACTCCTCTCTTACAGAGTCTCTCCACTCGCTGTCTCATAGATGTACTGTTTCTCCTGCATGCCCTTTTTACAGATACTTCCATGAGCACTGTTCTTCTGAATTATCTTCTATAATTCCTGCTCTCTCTTTCAAAACATTCCAAACACCTACCACCACTGGCCAATTTCAAACTCACAGAACCAACTTTTCATCTTCTTCGTTTATTCATTCAACTGCCGTTTTCTGGAACAACCTTCCTTCATACGTATTTCCTGAAAATTACAGTCTACAGAAGTTCGAGTCCAATGTCAACAAATATCTTCTTTTGTCTTCTCAACCTCCAACCCAAGCACGGTATTAAGTACTATAGGTTCTAATACCTCTCGTGTTTGGGGTTTACATAAAAAAAAAAAAAAATACTTTGAACTTCAAACTCATAGAGCCAACGTTTCTTCTTTTTTCTCATTTATCCCTTCAACTTCTGTTTTCTTAACCATTCTTCTTTCGCATCTAGTTCCTGACATTTACAGTCTGCAGAAATTAAAGTCTAACGTCAATAGTATCTTCATCTGTCTTCTCAACCCTCAATCTGCATATGGTACTGCATACTATAAGTTCTGTCTTTTGCATTTGGAATTTTTATAAAAAAAAGATAATTGAAAAAAAAAAGTACATCTACAAATTTGAGAAATTATTATAACCTAAATGAAGAAAACCACATGAAGCAGAGAAAATAGAAGAAATCTAATCCCAGAAAGAAACAGAAATGTGTTTTTTCTTAATTTTGTTTTTTTTTAAGTGTTTCTGACCTTCACCATTCTTTATTTCTAAATTTTTCTAAATTCAAAAATTAATTTCTATTTCCATAATGTTTATGTCAGAAACAGAGGCTATAGACCTACATGTTGCTATCTTTTCTTTCATTTACCCTAGTTGACTCTTAATAACAACACTGAGGTGTGCATAATTTAAATTTGTGTGTCATAGATCTATTTGTCTCTTACCACTTTTAACCAGCCTTCTTTTACACCTTTTTGGTTTATATCCATTATAGTCATAGTGTATTTTTGCTTTAATTTATCACAGTATATAGCTTCCTCTTGTATTCTTAATTACTGTGCTGTGTGTGTTTAATTATATATATGTATATATATATATTTTTTAGGCTAACTTTGCTGGAAACTCAGAAAAGCGACTCATCATGTGTAGCTAATAAGTCCCCTTTAGTATGGACAGAGGTTTCTGATGGACAGACGGTAGCATTTACATTTGAAGAAAGAGGAAAGATACGCCATAGGGTATAAATTATTTAAACAGTTAAAATTGTTAAAAATTATAGTACAAATCATTAGTAACAATTGAAAAGAAATTTTGGAAGATGTATATTTGAAGAGCTGAAACAGTATACTGACTGAATATTACTAAACATGATTTAGAATTTATTCTGCCACGCTAGACTGAGAAAGAAATAAGCCACTTTGAGCTTCAGTATGATATAAATAAGTAGTAAACAGGAACATGTGATTAGTTCTTCAGTGAACATCCATGTGATATGGTGGTTAATGCTTTTCCTAGATAAGACATATACTAAAGCTGGCAATTAAATTAATTCTGTGTTTGGCTGATCAAAATTTATATTTAGATTTGTAAAAAAAAATTATAACATAGGGTAATGTTTAGGATGCTTCTTTACTTTCTTCTTTGGAGGAACAATTATCATAACTGTAAATGCAATAGGAGATCAGAGAGAAAAAAAAAATTGGAAAAATTAATATGATATACATTAGACCTGAAATTTGTTATGTGATATTTTATATTATAACAAATAATGAAAGTACAAACTTTAGGGGCAAAGAATGAAGCAAGAGGAAACCTGCTCACTATCTTTACTGCTGACAGACATCACTTTGTTCTTTCCTTTGGCTAGTTGGGAGATCTGGATTGACTTATGTGAGATCAATCAGTGCTTCATTTTACTGCTATAGTCATCTCTATATTTACAATTTTCCTTTCCTTTGGTTCTTTGACAGAAAAGACACCAATAGAAATACGAATATGATTCTTCAGAGAACAGTGCATACCTGCACATTACTTGCTAGTTCAAGAGTGGGCATTTCCTCACTTGCTATTGAGGTGAGTGAGGTACCTAAGGAATATTAAACTCCTTTTTCAATCAAAAATAATCTGAACATTTTTGTTAGGACCTCCTACCATTTGTTACTTAGCCTCGCTTCAGTAAGTGTAATACAGGAACAAAGAATCACATAATCAAAATATACCACAGATCCTGACTTATATTCCACAGTAAAATTTCAGTTGGAAAAATTTCTCCATTTTTAATGCAAAGACGATTAGAAGTTTTAGCATAGTCTCTGAAATCAGTGACATATCTGAATCGTGAGATATTTTAATAGAAACTTCACGTCAAAAATAATTAGAATGACTGGGACAAGTTACTGCTCCGTGACAGGAATTTCTATTGATGTGAGAGGTGTTGGGCATAGCTGAATCATCCAGGTTCACTAAATGGAATAAGAGAAACATTTAACACCTTGTCTTAACTTATATTTATTAAATTTAGAAAATTAAACAGTAACAAATAGACTCTTCATACATAACTGTATGTTATTACTCCTTCAAGATCGTCATCAGTTTTTTTTTACAGCAGTTAAAAGATCTTGAAGAGATTCTAACGTATATGTGTGTGTATAAAATCTCTATTTGTTATTGCTTAGTTTTCTGAATTTAATAAATATAACTTAATTACGTGCATTGTGGTAATACTGCATCCTACTTTGAACATACCTTGAAATATAATATGATATTTCAGAGGATAGATGTGTCAAGGTTTAACATGTGAGAAATATAAAAGATTTAATTAAGTAGTGACAGAAAAGCCATCCTCCCAAGAAATCTTATACAAGTATTTAGCTTTGATACTCCTAAAATTTCTATCATTAATATCAAAACAGAATATCTGAACAGTGCAGTGAATATTTTTGCTCTTATCACATGCAGATACTGCATATCTCAGAATTATGTGCATTTTGAAGCACCCTGAGTTGCAGCAGTTTTTGTTAAAGGTGGAACCAGAAATCATGATAGCAGCAGAGAGTAATTAAACCAGGCTGTTCTGAATGCAAAGATCCAGCATACTGTAGAGAAAGGGCAGCATGGCTTTCCATCATATGAGCTTCTTTGTGAAATAAATAGTCTTGAAATTGACCTATCACGTTTTTTTAATAAGTATATCTCTCCCTTAAATAAAATGTGTTAGTTGTAGACCAGTGTAGATAGTATATATTGGTGAGGCAGTTATCTCAACAAAATTTTCCCACACCATTGGATTGACATGTCGTCACCAGCACTCCTGTGAACAGTGTGCAATTCTGACCTGACCTCTTGTGATAATGTTCTGTGGGGACAGGGGCTATACCAAAGGCTAAGGTTGTGGAACATCACATGCTATCTGTTGATGAATTGAAACAATCAGTTAAGGATACATTTTGCCAAGAATAACACTATAACACTATATTGGTTTTCACATTGTGCAAGGAGAAAAATTATATTGTTCCGTGACAAGAGCAGACATCATACTGATGCACTTGATGCTCACGTGTTTTTATATTAAAAAGATTTTCACGTAGTTTTAATACTAAAAAGAATACATTTACCAGTTGTAATATGTTAAGGATTGATAATTCACTTTAATAATATCAGTGATATATCACTATATTTTTCCGTAGTAGTAAAAAAAATTATAGTAGTGTAAATGGCATTGATTTAATTGTGTCTCATAAGCAGTGGTTTTCGACCTTATTTTTAATAACGGCACCCCTAAGTAATTTATTTTATTTTGTGGCACCCCTTCTCAATTTTGTGCCTGTTAGATCGACTCTGTTTGTCCTGTCTGTCATTAAAAAAAATATGTTATATGATAGTTATTACAATAATATAACTATAAACAAAATTACAATTCATTATACAAATTATATATATATATATATAATAATTTTATTCTTTATATAGAGGTACTAAATGAATATCAATTATAGATTACCATACACCTTTTTATAATGAAATAAACATATAAATTTTTAAAAAAATAATAAGTTTAAGTAACTTAAATCCAAATTAAGTGACACCCCTGGAATGTTGTTGTGGTACCCTGGTTGAAAACCACTGTCATAATGTTGACTACCTTCACAACAAATTACCATGTATTGCACTGCCTCAAATAAGTAACGCTTCACCAGTGAAGATCCCTCGGTGTGGGCACCTGCACAGAGTTGAGGGGATCTCCCAGTGATGCTAATCTGGAAGGCCAGCAGCATCACTTGGATTTAATTCCCATACCTTGGTTCCAGGGTTACATCATTGGAATCCATCGAGTGCAGCCGTGTGCCACAACCCATGTAAACTCAGAAAGGGGGGATCCTGGTGGTTGAGGGACCCAGCCTGAATACACCCCCTTTGGCCCTTGCTTTGTTCAGTTGGTGGGATCTGAATTCTTATTGCTAGGGTCAACTGCATTCCAGTAAGTCTCCCTCCCTTTGATCTTGGGATGGGATCAAGACTCTTTGGAAACGTGGGTGTGGTGCTCCTAAGTGAACTTGGCGTCCCATTCAGGTGCCCAGTACCTGCTAGTTCATGAGTGGGCATTCCCTCGTAGGGCTTCATGGTGGGTGAGGTACTTAGGGCATCTGAAATTTTTATCTTACTCATATGAGTAATTTAAATCCTATTTCTTCTGCAGCCCCAACAAGACCCCTATCTAATAATCCAAGTGAAAATAATAAAAACACCTCAGTGAAAAGAGCCAGAACTGAGGACACACCACCATCAGTGACACCACTCTTCCTCATTCTGAATTCCACTGGAGAGCAGTCAGTTGAAAAGATTTCACCCTTATTTATCCAGAAAGGATTAGAGGGGTTGGCAGGATCACCAAAATTCATAAAAACGGCTGTGTTCTGGCAAACTTTTGGTCAAAGCTTCTAGCACGAAACAAGTAGAAAAAAATCCTGGAATCTACATCCATAGGGGGTATGCCCATCACTGTAACCCCCATAAAACTCTGAATTCTTCATGAGGTGTCATATCAGAGTGGGACCTTCTTCATGTATCAGAAGAAAAGATCTGTTCTGAACTGAAAGTCCAAGGAATGATGGCTGTCAAGAGAATATCAGTGCAAAAGGATGGGAATCTCACCCCTACCCGAATTTTCATCCTAACATCCCCCATGGCCTCCAAGTTCCATCAAGGCAGTCTACTTAAACTGCCCAGTGAGGATTTACATTCCAAACACACTGGGGTGTTTCTGATGTCAAAAATACAGACACTCACAAACAGCTTGTAGTGGTAACCAATCCCTGCTTGATGTGGTGTGAAAGACTACGAAAGCAAGGAATGTTCAGCTTCCAAACCGATCTGTGTAAATTGCCAAGGAGAGCACCCTGCCTACTCTAAAGCATTCCAGCAGTAGAAGGCAGAAAAAGAAATCCAAAAACTAAAAACAAAGCTGAATATCTCTTGTTCAGAGGCCAGAAAGTGCATCAAACCAATAAATAGCGGGAAGCTTTCGTACGTCCAGATGTTTACTGCGAAGTGCACTATTGGTACACAAACTGAGATGAGTATACCACCAAAAGAGTCATTTACTCTGATTTCACACTGTTTATTACATTCTTAAAAGCCCACCCAAAAAACAGTCAGTTGCCATTACCATATCCGTACCTCCTAGTGCTCCACCACTACCCAAACCAAGTGGTAAAGAAAAGCCAAAAAAAAGATCAGAAGAGTCATCCGTAATACTAGAAACAATGGATGTAGAGGATAAGGAGGTTCTGGACGAATCGGTCTTTGCAGGGTAGGAAGTGGACACAGGTCAGCATCCATACTTTCCCAAAAAAAAGATAAATCCAGGACTGACAAAAGTAAGCCCTCACCATCTTGGAAGCTGCCTGATGGACCCACCAAGCCAAAATAATGGCTAAATTCCTACAATGGAATTGTCGTGGAGTCCGATGATGACATTGAGGCCCTTGTGCTTTTGCATGAGCCAGTTTGCTTTTGCTTGCAGGAGATTTACCTAAAAGCAAATGATGACACCACCATGCATAACATCATAATTTTTCGTAAGGATAGAATTGCAGATGGTCCTGCTCATGGAGGAGTGGCTATCCTTGTCGGCAACCAGACCCCAGTTCAGCCCTATCTACTTACAACCAGCATAGAGGCTGTTGCAATTCCCCTTATAGTGGGATGTTTATTAACCATCTGGTCTATTTATTTGCCACCTGAGACTGATATCTCTCAGAAAGACCTTGATGATCTTGTAATTCAGTTGCCTCCCCCTTTCTTACTTCTTGGGGATTTTAATGGACATAACACCCTGTGGGGAAGTGCTAGCATTAGTGGAAGTGGATAAGTCATAGAGCATATGTTAAATGACAATGACCTCTCCTTTCTAAATGTGGGAAAAAAACACCTTCTTCCACATGCTATCCCATACATTTTCTGCCATTGAACTTTCTCTCTGCTTCTCTTCTCCGTTCTCTCACTTGGGATGTGGAGAACAACCCATATGGAAATGATCACTTCCCTGTGATATCCTGCTTACACAGTGGGAGACCTTGTTTTCCTTGTAGGTTACCACAGTGGAAGTTTGATCAGACTGACTGGAATGCCTTTTAACATCAGGCAAATTTTAAAATCACTACAGTCAGTCTAGAGGGAGTCTATGATGCAGTCACATACATTATAGAAAATATCGTCCATGCTGCCAAAATTGCAATTCCAAAAATATACTGCCTGCTTTCCACCTTTTCCCAAACTGTTGTGGAATTCACAGTGTACAGCAGCAAAAAAGGCTCAAACAAGCTTGGGGGATATTTCCCCCAAGTTTATATTATGAGTTTATTTCCTAGATATAAGCTTGGGGGATATTCCAACGATATCTTAACATGGCTAACCTTAAAGCTTTTAAACGCGCATGAGCCAAAGCATGCTATACTCGCTGCCAGAGTCAGAAGGAATCATGGATCCATTTTACATAATCTCTTGCCTAGTCTACCAGCACTAAGGTGGTCTGGGATAAAATCGGGAAAATGAAGGGAAAATATACATCTCACCCCCTTATCGATCCTAGACTATAATGGATACACTATTGCGAGCCAACTGCAATAACCAATGCTCTTGGGGAAACATTTTAAAACATCTGTGTGTAAAAACTGTTCCCCAAAGTTTCTGGTCCTTAAACATAAAAGTGAAAAACAGGCACTAAATTTCACACTAAAGGGCCTTTGGCCCTACGAGCCATTCACTATGCAGGAATTGAAAAGAGCTCTCTCCCTTTCTAAAGCAAGTGCTGTTGGACCTGATGGCATTTATTATGAAATGATTAAACACCTCTCACCAACATCTATGGATCACCTGCTCCTTTTATATAACAAAATCTATACTGAAGAGCAGTTTCCAAATGCCTGGTGCAAATTGTTCTTGCCTTTGAGAAGCCACGAAAGGATCTTAAAATCTCTACTAGTTATCGACCTGCCCCTCTGACTTGCTGTCTTTGCAACATCCTGGAGAGCATTATTAATTTTTTGTTTAATGTGCTATTTAGAATCAAACCGCCTTTTCTCCTACTTTCAGTGTGGCTTCTGTAGAAACAGGTATACTCTGGACTGGAAAAAATGCATATGGGAACCTTCTTAAACTCGGAAAATTTGGTTGTCTGTATTCTTTGACATGAAGAAAGCGTATGACGCAACTTAGAGATTTTGGAATATTAAAAGATTTGCATGACCATTGATCTCATAGGGCATTTCCCTGTTTTTATTAAAAACTTTCTAGCCAAGTGGTCCTTTCAAGTTTGTGTAGGATCTCACTCTTCTCTTCCACTTTGCCAAGAGGAAGATGTACTGTAAGGATCAGTATTTTAGTGTTACACTTTTTGCCATCATAGTAAATTCCATCACAGAACTACTTTGCCATTTGACATTTTAGACTTTCCAGGTTTTCCCCAAATACTAGAATGTTAGCATTAGTAAAGGCAGATGATGCAAGAAACCAAGCTTATATAGCATCAGCCAAAAAAAAAAAAAAAAAAAAACTTCTCATTTCACCCATCCACTTGCTCCAAATGTCGGTCTATTTCTGCCTTGAATCTATTTAAGCTATCAACCTCCACAACAAAGGATGGAAGTCTGTTCCACTAACCAACTACCCGCTGGCTCAAGGCAAACTTCCGCACATCTATCCTACATCTGTCTTTCCTCAATTTGAATTTATGCCCTCTCAGGTGATTAATTCTGAACAATACGAAGAATTCCTCAGCATTGAGCATGCTCAAACCATTCAAGACTTTATACACCTCAATCAGATCACCTCGCAGGTGCCTAGTCTCCAGACACTGTAATTTGCAAAACTTAAGCCTTTCTTTGTAAGAGCAACCCTTTGTTCCATTCACTAATCTTGTTGCCCTTCTCTGTACTCGTTCCAGCAGCTCTACATCCTTCTTTAAATGAGGGCCTCCAGACCTGTATACAATACTCAAGGTGTGGTCTGACCATTGCCTTATACAAGGGGATAATCACCTCCTTATCCCCTGCTAGAAAAATTTCCGTATATCATTGACAAGACATCATGAGCTACTCTTGCAGACCGTCTGCACTACTCAGAAAACTTCATATCTGCCCTGAATAATTTACCCCCAGGTCCTTTTTCATTCTCTACCACTGTCAGTGTAGTATAATCCAGTTGAATGCGTTACTCTGGGGTTACTGCTTCCCATGTGCAGCACTTTACATTTGTCAAAGTTTAAAACTTTCTACAACAGTAAACAGTACACTCTATGTTGATGACTTTAGCATATTTTCTCAGTCATGCAACATAAGGGGTTATTGAAACGACAACTGCAACAAGCTATTGATCGTCTTTATTCCTGGGCACTTGCTAATGGATTGAGGTTCTCGCCACAGAAGACCGTTTGTGTATACTTTTATCATAAGCCTATTCATCCTGAACCTGAATTAAGGCTTGGACAAAATGCTATTCTGTTAGTGTCAGACACAAAATTATTGTTACTCATATTTGGTAAAAAGTTGACCTTTCTAGATCACATCCGTCAACTCCATACAAAGTGCACGAGAGGCCTTTATTCTTTGCTCTCTACCCTCTACATCCTGGGGTGCAGACTGATGCATTTACTTTGCATGTGTGCAATCCAAACAAAACTACAGTTCCCAAGTATAGACATCAGCCAGAAGCAGTGTACTTCGATGGTTGGACCCTATCCATCATTACGCTATCCGTATCGCTACTGGAGCATATCGAACATCTCACATCCAGAGCCTATACATTGAAGCAAATGAACCACCATTATCGCTTCGACGTAAGAAGTTGTCTCTTCAATATGCTTTAAAACTGAAATCTCTGCCAGACCATCCTATGTGGCCAACCGTTTTTGAGCCACGATGGGAAAGTTTGTACAACGCCCATCAGACTGCCAATCGCCCTTTTGGTATTTGTCTCCAAGAGCTACTGAAAGAACTTAAAATCAAGGTAGACATGTTTGCCCAAACAACAAAGCAGCCCCTTCCATCCTGGCATGTTCACGTTCCAGCATGCGACTTTTCCCTTAAAAACTGGGGAAAGTTGGACACTCCATCATCTGTCTACCTGCATCTTTATTCAACACACAGAGGTGAACATTCTGACTTTGCGCCACTTTACACAGAGTGCTCGAAGGTCAGAATTATATGTAGGATCTGCTGCTGTCTTTATAGACACTACCTTATCAAAACAGATTCTCCCTGAATGCAGCATATTCACTGCAGAACTGCATGCTATAGAGTTAGTCTTGGATCACATTAGTAAATGCCCAGCACCAACGACTCTTTTTATATTCGCATTATTTGAGCGTCTTACAGGCTTTATTATCAGTGAGATATAATCCTCACCCAGTTCTGTCTCAAGTTCAGCAGAAGATCCACTCTGTCCATGAATGTGAATATGATATCTGCTTCTGGATTCCGAGCCACATTGGGATTAGGGGAAATGATTTGGCTGACACTGCAGCCAAATCAGCAATTCCTCATAATAATTGTTGCCAAATAAATACACCAAAAGATTCACTCTCAGCGGCAGGATTCATGGAATAGATAGACTACCAATAAATTGCGTGATATAAACCCTGTAATTGAACCTTGGCAGTCTAGTCTGCACAGGAATTTGCTGAATTTGTATTTGTATTTGCTGAAGGCTGATGACCCTCCTACATGTGAGTCCTGTGACATGGTTTTATCTATTAGACATATTTTAACCGACCTGACCAGATTTTAGCAATACTCGTTTTATGACTTTTAACCATCCAACTGAGCTGTATGCACTCAGTCAGATTTTATCCGACAGTGGGAAGGTGTCGGGTGTTTTTAATATTTTACAACTTTATTAATTTATATACATATATATAAAATAAAGCATATACTTTTATATACCACCTTTTATACATATATACATTCTTAACTTTTTGACCAGATAACTTTTTTAAAGTTACCAGAATCTGTATTTACCTTGTCTTGGCATATAATAGCGATTGTTGCTAATGCACCAGAAAAATCTTATACCAAACCAAATCAGTCCATCTTAGAATCTTTCCAGTAATCTCAACATGTTCCAGCTTATACAGTTAAAGCATTCCACTCAGTCCCTCTCGTGAGGGACTGTGGAATACTTTGCTAAAATTCAAATAAACTTTATCAGAATTGTTCCTTACATCCAGCTCATGAGTAACTGTTTAAAAATAGCTAACTATGTTAGTTAAACATGATATTCCCCTTAACAGGACTGTGTTGTTGGTTTTTTTTTTTTTTTTTTCAGATAACTTTTTCTTTCTAAATGTCCCTGAATTGCACTCTTAATCATTGCCTCTAAGATTTTCCCTGACATTGAAGTTGAATTAACTGGCCTGTAGTTAACAACTTCACTCTTCGAATTGGCTTTATATATTGGCAACATGTTCGAACTTCTCCAGCCCAAAGGAATCCCTCTACAGTCCAAAGATGCTTTAAAAATTAAGCTGAATGCACTGTCCGGTAGCCTCCCTCAGAATTACTCAATATATGCCATTGATTCCATACCCTTTATGCTCAAAGTTTTTCTGATAAATCAGGCATTTGCAATTTTGAAATCACTAATTTCATATTGGTCATTCTCACTTGCATAATCTCTTTTCTCAGCAACAATAGCTGGGCTATATAAGAATCTTTTCTACTTAAACTGTCAACTTCTACAACAACAACAGCGGAAGTTTGTTCTAGCAATCAGCCAACCGCTGCCTAAAGGCAAATTTCTGCACATCTATTCTACAACTGTCTTTCTTCAGTTTGAATTTATGCCCCCTCAGGTGCAGAATCTGTCTTCTTCCACTCAACCATCCTTTTATCCATTGTATCAACTTACCATTAATGCCATACTGCTGCAATTCGTACAGTAGTCTTCCATGTGCAACAGTATCAAAAGCTTTCCTGAAATCCAAGTATATGATATCAAAATTATTTTTTTGCATACAGTTCCTTTGTGACCACATCATTGTATCCAATCAAATTGGTCAGACGAGACTTTCCCTTGACAAAACCCATGCTGTGTCTGAATTATTGCTGCAGGCTTCTCTAAATGATCCTGCAATGCTTCTTTAACCATTGACTCCATTATTTTCCGTGGAACAGAAGTCAAACTAACAGGTCTGTAATTACTTGTGCCACCCTTTGATCCTTCTTTGTGAATTGGAGATACAATTGCATATCTCTAGTCTGTGGGGACTTCCCCTGAGTCCAATGATGCTCTCATAATTATTGGTAAGGGCTTGCTTACTTCCTTTGCTGCCTCCTGCATTATAACTGGATAGATTCCATCTGCCCCAGGTGCCATTTTTATGCTTAACTTCAATTTCTCCTCCATTTTGCTCTAAGTTATTACAAAATCACTTAGCTTCCTTTTAGAGTTTGATAAACTACTGGATTCTCCTCCTTGAATAACTCCTCATGTGTGAATGTAGATGCAAAACTACTCATTCAGTTCATCAGTTACTTGAGCAGCAGGATTATCAATAGTCGAACCATCTATGTTAAGTGGATCAATCTGATTTATCCCATTCCTTCTAGAGTTTACATAAGTGAAGAACTCTTTGCATCCTTTGCCAAAGATTTTTCACAATCTGCCTTCGTTTAGTTGGAACAAAAAATGTAGTAGCTTCCAAAATTACTTCTTTGAATGCTTCCCATTTAGGATTTGCTCTTGGTAACATCATCAGTTGGTCTCACTGTATAGAACCTAAAATATCTCTGAGACCACTGTAGTTGCCTTTATGAAAGCAAGAGCCCTTCCCTTTACCCCTGATGGTAGTTACATCTTTAAGTAAATCCCACTGCAGTACACTGTGATCACTACTACCTAGTGGTTACTTTATCTGTAAATTCTTAATGCATGAATAATCACTGATGATAATCGGATCTAGAGTGTTACTCCCTCTTGTTGCCTCTCTATCATGCTGCTGTAGAAAACAGTCATCCAATAAATCCACAAAAGCCTTGCAAGTGTGCGAGTGACCAACCCACGAGTTCAGGTGTATATCTGGGAAGTTTAAATCCCCCATTATAAGACACTCAGATTTACTGGCCCACTCTATTTCTCTGTATAATTGTTCATTGTCCTCATCAGAGTCATGAGGTTCATTCGTAGCCAGGTGAGCAGGAGTGGCAGTGCGTAGCACGCGCTTCTTGATTAGACCAGGGGTTCGAGTGATTTCCTAGTGCTTATGTGACATCAAACTGACTCAACATTGCACTGTCCAGCTATGTCAACTCGATGCACTTCCTTAGATTTTTACGTGCATAACCCCTACTCCTTTCCTATCCTCAGCGCAAAATTCCAGTTCTGCATCCCTTATATCTGAGTGGCACCAAGTTTCTGATATCCCAACAATATCCACCTTGGATAGCTTAACCACCACTTCAAATTCATCAAATTTGTTTACTATACTCCTAGAATTGGTGTACATGCAACTATTAGCATTAGTAGAGGCAAGAAAGCAAGCTTATGCAGCATCAGCCAAAAAAAAAAAAAAAAACATACTTCCACTTCACCCCTCCATTCATTCGAAATACCTGTCCAGCTGAGCCTTAAATTTTTTTAGGCTATCAACTTCCGGGATAAGGGATGGAAGTCTGTTCCACCAACCAACTACCTGCTGGCTAAAGGCAAATTTCTGCACGTCTATCCTGCATCTGTCTTTCCTTAATTTGAATTTATCCCCTCTCAGGTGATTATTCTTAGCAAGAGGAAGAATCCCATCAGCATTGAGCATGCTCAAACCATTCAAGGCTTTATACACCTCTATCAGATCACCTAGTCTCTAGACACTGTAATTTGCAAAATTTAAGTCTTTCTTCCTAAGAGTACTCCTTTGTTCCATTCACTAATCTTGTTGCCCTTCTCTGTACTCGTTCCAGCAGCTCTACATCCTCTTGAAATGAGGCCTCCAGACCTGTATACAGTACTCAAGTTGTGGCCTGACCATTGCCTTATACAAGGGAATAATCACCTCCTTATCCCTGCTAGAAAAAGTCCTGTATAGCATTGACAAGACACCATCAGCTACTCTTGCAGCCCGTCTGTACTGCTCAGAGAATGTCATATCTGCCTGCACAATTACCCCCAGGTCCTTTTCATTCTCTACCACTGTCAGTGTAGTACCACAGAGTTGATATGTTGCTCTGGTGTTGCTGTTTCCCATATGTAATACTTTACATTTGTCAATGTTAAACTTCATTTGCCACCACTCAGCCCATCTGCTCAACCTTTCCAGATCCTGTTTGCAGCAGCATAGTGTCAGTAGTGTCCTTGAAAACCCTGCCGACCTTGGATCATCTGCAAACTTGGACATTAAGCTTGATATACCATCATCAGTATCATTTATAAATACAGAAAACAATAATGGACCCAACACTGAACCCTGAGGGACTCCACTAATAACATTAGTCCACGATGAGCAGTGTCCATTGATTACCACTCTGTCTTCTCTCCCTCAACCACCCCTTTATCCTTAGCAGAAATTTGCTTCCAATGCCACACTGCTCCAATTTGTGCAGCAGTCTTCCATGTGCAACAGTATCAAAAGCCTTTCTAAGATCCAAGTATATAATATCAAAGTTAATCCCTGCATCCAGTTCGTTTGTGACTGCATCATAGTATCCAATCAAATTGGTCAGGCAAGACTTCCCCTTAACAAAACCATGCTGTGTCCGAGCTATAACTGAAGTCTTGTCTAGATGATCCTGCATTGCTTCTTTAACCAGTGCCTCCATTAATTTTCCTGGAACAGAAGTTAAACTCATAGGTCTATAATTACTTGTGTTGGCCTTTGATCCTCCTTTGTGAATTGGGGTCACATTTGCACATCTCCAGTCTGTGGGTACCTCCCCTGAGTCCAAGGAAGCTCTTATAATTATGGCTGGCTAAGGGTTTGCTTACTTTCTTTGCTGCCTCCTTTAATATAACTGGATAGATCCCATCCACCCCAGGTGCCTTTCTTGTGTTTATCTTCAACAATTTCTCCTCCACTTTACTCTCAGTTATTACAAGATTCTCTCGATTACTGCCAGAGTTGAATACACCTCTGGCATTCCCCTCACTGAATAACTCCTCATGTGTGAATGTCGATGCAAAATATTCATTTAGTTTGTTAGCTACCTGAGCATGATCATCAACAGTTGACCCGTCAATATCAACTGGACCAATCTGATTCATCCCCTTCCTTCTAGTATTTACATAAGTAAAGAACTCTTTTCTGTTTTTCTTTGCATCCCTTGCCAAAGATTTCTCGTAATCTGCCTTTACCTGCCTAATCTCCTTTGTAACTTGGTTACAGATCAACTTGTATCTATCATAGGCTTCTGTGTCACATGTTAATTTATATGTATCGCATGCATTTTTCTTCCCTGTCATATGTCTCATTAGTTCATCTGACATCCATTTAGGTCTAAACCTTGAACAATATTTCTTAGTTGGTATGTAAAGCCTAGTAGCTTCCAAGATGAGTTCTTTGAATGCTTCCCAATTTGAATTTGCTGTTGGTAACATCATCAGTTGGTCCCACTGTATAGAATTTAAATACTGTCTCAGACCATCGTAGTCACCTTTACGAAAGCAATTACCCTTCCCTTTACCCCTGATGGTAGTTACCTCTTTGAGTAAATCCCACTTCAGCACACACTGTGATCACTGCCACCTAGTGGTTCCTTTATCTGCAGATTCTTAATGCATGAAGAATCACTGCTGATAATCAAATCAAGAGTATTACTCCCTCTAATTGCTGGTGCATTATAGCCTAAGCTGCTAATGCGCCAATGAAATATAAACCAACCAACCCTCTAGTTGCTTCCTGAACATGCTGATGTAGAAAACTATCATCCAATAATATCAAAGTTATTCCCTGCATCCAGTTCTTTTGTGACTGCATCATAGTATCCAATCAAATTGGTCAGGCAAGACTTCCCCTTAACAAAACCATGCTGTGTCCGAGTTATAACTGAAGTCTTGTCTAGATGATCCTGCAGTGCTTCTTTAACCCTATATATGCACCTGTTCTTACTCTTAGTTATTCTAACACAACCCATGTAATTACTTGTTTCATGACTCCCACCAGCTCCTGAAATCTTCAGCAACTGGCTTTCTGGGCTGCTGCTCATTCCAATAGAAGCAGTGCAAGAATCATTTCCACCTCTGCCTGCAGCTACTGTTAACTTATTAGTCTGTGAATCCCCCCCCAAGCTTGCAGTTTTCTGACCCCTCCCTAACATTGTCTCGTAGCATCAGCAAATATTCTTGCATCCTTTTTATTTAAGTGTATCCCATCGCTGTGGAAGCAATCTCTCCTGTTAACAAGCACAGACCATACTGAGAAAAATTCTACCCCAAGAGCCCTGCACAATCTCTCTCTCCAGGGCCGTATTGATTGACAAGGCTCTCATCATATACTCCCTCCTTTCGTGTCTGGTCAGGATTGCAGATACTTTCAAATTTAACCCTAACTTGTGACTTTTTTTCAGCATTGACCTGTACTTGCTTAGTCAATCCACAGATCTCCTACATTTAATGTCATTAGTACCAACGTGTGCAACAATATCGCCGTCTGTGTGCTTAAAAAATGATATCTGCTGTACAACATCATCAACTTTTGCCCCTGGCAGACATACCCTGTCCTATTCCACCTATCACCTATCAGTTTAACAGAATGGGGTGGAGAGATTTTAAGCCACGGCGACTTCCAAATTACAAAGTCTCTGGCAGGGATTATTAGAACTGACATATGCACAAGTATCATCTCTGTGGAGAAAAGAATCATACAGCAAATAATTGGGATTCTGCCAGTCAAAGTAATTAGAGCTTGGTAGACTGTAAGTGGAAATGGATATCATTAAGTTAGAAACTGAAACCACATATATTTGGGAAATGAAAGAGGAAATGTTTTGGAGGTTTAAGTCCTTTCACAGATAAACTTGTTGTAATAGTTTGACTATCCGTGATGTATTTAGTAGTAAGAAAATGTGGTAGGACATCTGTGATGTAATTGAAATTTTGGATAGGGCATTTGCACATAGCAAGAATACACCCAGGTCCTTGATATAACATGGCTTGGAAAATGTGCCCCACACACTATGCGGGTTGCACATTTGAGTCACCACCTCCATTTTTGAGTACAAGTAGCTATGTGGCAGAGTAGAGGTGTCAAGGTTATACACTGACTGATTTGGTTGCTTTCTAGATAGTTACCAATAAGTTCTGTCTGGTGGACTATCTAGTGGTGGGCTTCCAAACACCATTTTAGAGCAGCACCCCCCCAAAATGTAAGGATGTGTGGATCTCACCATGATGACCATCACAACGTCAATCTCTCTGGCAATCCTCTCTCTATTGGAAGAGATTCCATCTCTTCCAGTAGAGAGAGGATTGCCAGAGATTTGTTCTGGGGATTAAACATAGGATTTCACCTCTTCAAGCTCCCAATATGCAAAGTTGGTATCGCACCAGTTGATGAGAGTCATCTAACACCTAGTATTGCCTGGTAAGAGGGGGGGAGTCAGCATTCCTTATTGTTTTGTGGACAGAACACGTCAACCCCTACTTACATTGGGTCACACCTAGGTGGTCAACTCCAGTATACTAGGTGCTGCACTTCAGTTCTTGCATGTGGGGGTTTACCTGTGGTTACCAACATTTGGTTGTGGAATGACTGCTTTTTGCCAAAGTTTGGTCCACTTAGCTCAAATGTCACCTGAATATCAGTTCTTTCAGCATTTTAGATTCCCAGGTAGCAAGCCCAGCTTGTCATACCAAGAGAAAGTCTGCGATAAGTACCAAATATACCCTTAAGTACCAAATATATTAATGTAAAAGTCATGTTTTTCTCCCAGTTCAAACCTACAGATGATACGGCTTACTGAATTAAGACCTGTAATTAAAAACATTCTTGCTAGATGATGAAATAGGCAGTACAGAAATTGATTCATTTTTCGATCAAATCAGAATTGGATAAAGTGAGTTTATTTAGTTTTCTTTATATTAGAGTTCATCTGACAGAACAGAACTTTAGAACAATTTTTAGTTATTTCATTTCCCCTTTTGAAATCCATTCAACATGCAATACTTTGAGAAACACTGCAATAGAGCTACTGAAATTTTCAGTAATAAAACTGTGGCAAAAAAAAAACTACCTTGTCATGCATTGCAATTACTCGATAGCAGTGGCTCCCAATTTTTTTTTTTTTTTTTTTGGCAAATTTGCTTTACTAGAGGCATATGATGCAAGAAAGCAAGCTTGTATAGCATTGGCCCAAAAAAAAAAAAAAAAACCTTCCCATTTCACCCATTTGCTTCAAATGTTTGTACAGTTCTTCTTTGAATTTATTTAGACTATCAACTTCCACAACAATAGGTGGAAATTTGTTCCAGCAATCAACCACCCGCTCGCTAAATTCCTTCAATAATAATAATTTTTACACTGAATCTCATTTAATATTTAATAAAATTTTAAAGTAACTTCTTGAATATATACTGAATTTATTAAAAATAAAGCTTTTCTTAAACTTTTAAAACATTTGCAATAAAATATAAATCTTTGTTGTTTAAAATATATGAGGGGTGATAATTTAATTCATGGACTGCTGCAAGACTTATCTTAATTGTCATCATCTGAATATTTCGAAATACTCTTCCTTGAATTTTTCACACTTTCGCCACTGTCATACCCACACATTAAATGCTTCTTGCAAGCCATTTTTCGAATGACTGCAATGTGCTTCCAGGCGCCTCCGTAGCCAGGTGGGAAGGAGCAGCAGTGCGTAGCACACGCTTCTTGATTAGACTAGGGTTCGAGCCTGTCACCACCAAATACGGAGGATGCGGAAAGTTCAGGGAATGACCCCCGCATATCCCGGAGCAATATGGCCTTAGTTGCTAATGCTCCTACAAACCAAATAACAAACAATAACATAACAATGTGCTTCCGTTGTGACTCTGTGAGCAAGCATTTCCAGTCTGTCGGACTGGAAATGCTTGCCTTTCAGAGCTTTTTTTTAGGTCCTTGAGGTTGTCACAGACATTCTCTCAGATATGCGACAAGCTGTACGTGCTACCTGGGCATCTAAAACGCTGATGGAACTGATATTCGAGTGACACTCAAGTCAAGTGGACCAATTTCGGCGAAGTCCAAACGGTCTGTGACAGCCAAATCCTCTGCTTCCACCTTCTCGATGGTGGGACTGTTAGTTATCCTGGGTATAACCTCCATGCACAAGTACATGGTGGGTGACAACCCAGGTGTGAACCAATGTAAGCAGGGGTCGAGGTGTGGCATCCCACCACATGGAGGTATGCCGCCACTCTGTGTTACCAGGCAGTACTAGGTGGTAGATGACTCTCATCAACCGGCGCAATACCACCACTTTGCTTATTGCAGGCTTGAAGTGGTGGAACACATGTTTAGTCTCTAGAGCTAAGTTCCGGTCAACACTTCCCCATCTCTTCCATCATGCAGTATGACTTATGACTTTTGAGGTTAGGATGAACATCGTGGCAAGATTCAATCTTCCTTACATTTTGAGGGTACAGCTCTAAAACGGTGTTCGCAGGCTGGCCACTAGTTAGTACACTGGACCGAACCTGTTGGTAACTCTCTAGGAGGTTTCTGGATCAGCTAGTGTATAATCTTGTTACCTCTACTCTGCCAGATAGTGACTGCAGGGAGTCCAAGTAGTGTGTATGTGGGGGGACCTTGTCGAGGCCACGTTATGTCAAGAATCTGCGTATATCGTTGCCATGTGTACGCCCTATCCATAATTTCATACAGCATGTCCCACCCACTTTTTCTTACTATTGAATACACCATGAATTGTCAAACTAATAGAGCAAGCTTATCTGTGAAAAGATCTAAACCTCCGAAACACTTCCTAATTCATTTCAGAAATATACGTGGTTTCAATTCTAATCTCAACGATGTACATTTCCTCTTGCAGTCTGCCAAACCCCATGTACTTTTTCTGACAGAATCTCAGTTATCTGTTGATTCAACTACTGCTCATCTCAGATGCCCAAATCATTCGCTGTATGATTCCTTTTGCCTCAAAGGTGGTACTTGTGCATATGTCCGTTCTTATATTCCCACTTGGCAATTTGGAATCTTTTCTCTACCTCATTGTGTCAAATTCATCTGTTGTCTCTACCGTTCTCCCAACTTTACTAATCTCTTGAAGCTCTTTGACCTCCTCTCTTTGCAACATGACTTTCTCCAGTCCAACTTTCCTAACAGTGAGGTAATTTTCCTTGGTGATTTTAATATTCACAACTCCAGCTGGCTTCCGTTTTCTAGTCACACCGACCCAGGTGGTCGAGATGCTGAGGCTTTTGCATTTACAAATGACCTTGCACAGATTGTTCATTTACCTACAAGAATGCCAGACAATCCTAATCATACAGCCAACACACTTGATCTTTTTCTCACAAACAACCCTTCTAAGTACACGGTCAAAGTGAGAGGTCCTTTAGGCACTTCAAATCACAACTTGGTGATTGTCTCTTCTCCAATGGAGCCTTTATCTCATGGCTATTCCCAACCTCGTGTTGTTTGGCATTACAAGAATGCAAAATGGGATGACATGCGAGATTTCTTTTCTTCTCTTCCTTGGTTGGATTACTGTTTCAAAACTTCTGATGTCAATGTTTGCTCAGATTGTGTCAGTGAAATTATTCTTGCAGGAATGGAATCCTTTATCCCATACTCCACTTTAAAATATCGTCCTTTATCTAAACCTTGGTTTTCCAATAAATGTGCTAAGGCTGTTCAAGAGAAGAATGTTGCATATCGTAATTGGCTTGTTTCTAAGTTTCATTTTCTGCTTACACCAAAGCTCGCATCAATTGTAAAGCAGTTATTAATCAGTCTAAATTAGAGTTTGAACAGGCTAAGAGTAGAAAACTTGCTACTTGCACTAATGGTAGCCGAGCATTCTGGTCTCGCCAAAGCTAATTGGCAGCAACTTTTGCCCATCTCTGCTCCAACCTCTGTCCAAACCAGATGGTTCTATTGTCACTTCAGCCAAGGTTAAAGCTGACCTGCTAGCATCCCAATTTTCTTCCAACTCATGTATTAATGATCTTGGTAAGACACCTCCCACCATTCCCAACACGCTCCATTCAATGCCTCCTGTGGTCGTCCGTCAAAAGGATGTCAGAAGAATTTTGACGAATCTTGATGCAAAGAAAGCTCCAAGTCCCGATGGTATTTCTCCACTTGTTCTCAAAACCTGTGCTCCTGAACTTAATACTATTCTTTGCCGCCTTTTTTTTTTCACTTTCTTATTCCAAAGGTGTTTTTCCTTCTGCTTGGAAATTTGCTCATATCCAGCCAGTTCCTAAAAAGGGTGACAAATCCCTCCCATCCAATTATCGTCCCATTGCAATTACTGCTACTCTTTCTAAAGTAATGGAGAAATAAATTAACCGCCAACTCTTAAAATAGAAACATTCCGTCTGATCAACGATCGCCAGTTTGAATTCCGTCAGTATCGATCCACTGGTGGTATTCTTGCTTATTTTACCCATTTATGGATAATTTAATGGAAAGGTTCGGTGAAACACAAATAGTTGCTCTTGACATCTCAAAGGCTTTCGATCGTGTTTGGCATAAAGGTCTTCTAAGCAAGCTTCCATCTTATGGTTTGCCAACTGTTTTTTTGTAATTGGTTATCCAGTTTTCTCTCTGATCGCTCACTAAGGATAATGGTAGATGGTTCTCTGTCTTCTAACTTCTCCCCTAATGCTGGTGTCCCCCAAGGTTCAGTTCTTTCCCCCACTCTTTTCCTCTTGTATATTAATGACCTTCTTCCATTGACTGGAAATCCTATCCATAGTTTTGCCAATGATAGCACATTGCATTCCACTTTCCATTTTGAGACATCGTGCCCTGCTCAGTCAGCTTCGACTTCTCGAAAATCTGCCCCGAATTCCTTAAATGCCGATCTTCAGGTAATTCTCCAGTGGGGCAAAGACAACTTAGTTGATTTTAACCCTTCTAAAACTCAGTCTTTTCTTATATCTTGCAAATAGGATTCTTCTGCTCCTATCTATTTGGTGACAATGTGATTTCTAGGCAAAATGATATACCCTATTTCCCCATGTATAAGACACACCCTTTTTTGAAAAATTTGGGGTATAAAAACTGGGTGCATCTTATACAGTGGTTGTAGATTTTTTTTACTTGCATTTCCTGCTTTTTCGTGCTTGTTATCTTTGTGCTCATTGTTTCGCACTTGTTACAGGTATATTAGGTTACGTTTTGCCATATTCTGCCCAGAAATGGCTCAGAAAAGATTTTCGTGCAGTGCTGAATTCAAGTTAAAAGTGATCCAGTTTGCAAAAGTGAATGGAAATCGTGCTGCTGAACGTAAGTTTGGTCCTCCTGCAACTGAGAATACAATCCAAGACTGGCTATGGGAAGAAAAAACCCTACTGAAAACACCACAGCAGAAGGCCATGAGAAGCAAGTCAGCAAAATGGCTTAATTTAGAGAGGGAATTGAAGATATGGATTGAAGAGCAAAGGGCAATTGGAATTCCTGTGTCCACAAAGATGGTTCAGCATGAGGCAAGAAGAATTGCTGATGAAAAAGAAGCTAGTGATTTCTAAGGAGGACAAAATTGGTGCTTCAGGTTCATGAAACGGAATGGACTGAGCATGCGTACACGCACCGGACTTGCCAAGAGGATGCCTGAAAGCTATGAGCAGAAGGTTCTTGAATTTCATTGTTTTGTCATTCATTGTCGAAAGACACATCAGTTTGAGTTGGGACAGATTTCAAATATGGACAAAGCCCCCTTCAATTTGATGTCCTAAGTAACAGAACCATTGATAAGGGGGTGAAAACTGTAACTGTGAAGACAAGTGGACAGGAAAAGAGCCATTATACAGTTGTTCTAGCTTGTTGTGCTGGTGGAACCAAGCTGCCTCCTATACTGATTTTCAAACGCAAAACAATGCCAAAAGAAGACATTCTTCGAGGAGTGTCTTTTCCACGTTCATGACAAGGGTTGGATGGTTCAGGATGGGATGAAGATCTGGTTTGAGAAAGTTTGCAGCAGGAGACCAGGTGGGCCGTTACGCAAATCTGCCCTATTGGTGCTTGATCAGTTCAGGGCACACATAACAAAAGCTGACTGGGCTAGCCGGGTGGGTAAAGTGCCTGCCTTGCAACCCAAAGGTCGCGGGTTCGAATCCCGCCTCGGGTTTGGATCAAAGTACTGCAAAAACCTTGGAAGGTGCATTACGGCCATAGAAGCCGATGCGCCAACAACTACCAAAAAAAAACCATAACAAAAAAAAACAAAGAAGATTACTGCAGAGCAAAACACAAACCTTGCCATCATACCTGAAGGCTTGACATCCCAGCTCCAACCACTTGATGTCAGCATTAACAAACCCTTCAAAGCTGCCATGAGAGACAAATGGAACCAATGGATGAAGTCTTCTGGGGACAATTTGACACCAGCAGGAAGAGTAAAGAAACCAACTATAGGAGAAATTTGTACCTGGGTGAAAAGATCCTGGGATAATATCAAGATTGAGATCGTTGTCAAGTCATTTAAGAAGTGTAGCATTTCAAATGCCATAGATTGGAACTGAGGACGAGGCAATATATGAAGACAGTGATCGTCATCAGACACAGATGAGGACAAGCTAATGGATGGGAGTTTTGACAATGATGAGGAGTTGTATGAATTTTATGATGAATAAAACTTGAGTTCAATAACTTTATGTAATACATTTTTTTTTTTTTTTTTCAAATTTTGGGCCCCAAAATTAAGGTGTGTCTTATACATGGGGAAATACGGTATCTCTTTTGAGGATTGCCCTTACTTCTAATCTCTCTTAGCACAAGCACATTACAAATATTGCTTCCTCTGCATCTAAAAAAACTTGGTTTTCTCTTTCGCTCTTGGCGTTACTTTTCTTCCAAACAGCTGCTCACTCTGTATAAATCTCAAATCCACCCTACCATGGAATATGGTTTCCACATCTGGGGTGGTGCCCCCAAAACCTCTCTCAGGCTTCTTGATTCCATTCATAAGAGGGTAGTTAGGTTAATTAATGATTCATCTCTAACAGTCTCTCCACTCGCTGTCTCATAGACGTACTGTTTCTGCCAAATGCCTCTTCTACAAATACTTCCCTGGGCACTGTTCATGTGAATTGGCTTCTATAATTCCTGCTCTCCCTTTCAAAACATTGCAAACACCTGCCGCCACCAGCCAACTTCCATTTACTGTCCAACTTCGAATTCACAGAACCAACTTTTCATCTTCCTCGTTTATTCATTCAACTGCCATTTTCTGGAACAACCTTGCTTCATATGTATTTCCTGAAAATTACAGTCTACAGAAGTTCAAGTCCAATGTCAACAAATATCTTCTTTCATCTTCTCAACCTCCAACCCAAGCACAGTACTAAGTACTATAGGTTCTAATACCTCTCCTGTTTGGGGTTTACATAAAAAAAAAAAAAAAGACTTTGAAACAGGAAGAGATCACATGGGGCTAAGTCCAGTGAATGGGGGGGGGGGGAAGACATGGCAGAACCTCTGCGTGTATGGCAATGATCACTGCCTGCACATTATTAGCCATAATGGGGCCTGGCATTGTCTTGATGGAGAAATAACTTCACACCGGAAAGTTTGGTTACACCAAAATATGGCTGTCCTACTAAGGCACTCATTACCATATGCTTCATTCATCTCTTTAACTGATTTTGAAGGCGACTCCGTAGCCAGGTGGGAAGGAGCAGCAGTGCATAGCACACGCTTCTTGATTAGACCGGGGTTCGAACCCGTCACCACCAAATACGGAGGATGCGGAAAGGTCAAGGAATGACCACCGCATATCCCGGAGCAATATGGCCTTAGTTGCTAATGCTCCTAAAAAAAAAAAAAAAAAAAAAAAAAAAAAAAAAACTGATTTTGATGCGTAATGCATTTAAGCCCCGTCTGACATGATAGTGAATCACATATCTCTGTTCAGTCTGTATGTCCGATATGCTACTTTCTTAAAAACGATCATCTGTAACACGCGACTAAAAAAATTTGCGGGTGTACCCTGTATGCACAAAAGATGTTTTATTTTATATTAAAACATCCTTAGGAAATGTACGCATGAGATTGTATTTTCAACACTTTTCACAATTCGATAGTGGACAAAGAAAGAAAATCAAAATCGTTGAAATTTTTAAAATTGAACAGCTAGAACCGAAGTTATGAATGATGTAATATTTTATGCTCATGCCCCCTGCTTTCCCTACAAATGTTAGGGACTGAGTTAGCATTTATTTAGGAAGTTTTGCACCATTTCTGTCTCACATTTTTGTTACCAATCAGTTTTACTTCAGTCCAAAATATTTAGTGTGAACGATGTAAAATTTTATTCTTATACCTGCTACTTACTCTACCGAATCAAAGTTAGTGACTGAGTTAGCGTCATTTGCGTCTTTTCTGTTTAGCATTTTCATTACCAATCAGTTTTACTTCATTCAAAAAAATTCAGTAGGTGCCGCCAAAGGTGTTTTCACTTAAAAAACTCTTCATGCAACACTTGCTCGACAAGTACTAGCTTGCACACACAGTGTCTGCTGTTTTTTGATCACCCCTTGTATTTTGGTATATCTGCTAATGTTTCTTTGACCAAAATGTTATATGAATATTGGGATGTAGCCCTTTTGAAATACCATCCAGTTCAGACCCATTTTTGTCTCAAGTTCAAAATTAAACACTTTATAACTTATTTGTACATTTCCATCCATTTACATAGAAACTGTTAATGTTCATTAGATAATGAACATTGACAGTTCCTTAACAATCTACACTCTATTTATGAAAGTGGGTGCGAAGATGACCCATACTGTTACCCTCTCTCATCATGTAAAATTCTCAGTTATGGCATATAAGTTTTCTTTAGCCTACACAAGACATTTATGTGTATTAGAAGACTGTGAATATAAACATGGGCTTCATCGGATCATGAAATGTCATCTAGCCATTGTTTGTCATATTCAAGTTGGGTGATACACTGATCTGCAAAATTCATATTTATCAGTTACAGGGCTACAACTCAAAGTAGTTTCAGCATCTTGACCGTTACTTTGAGTGTAAATAAGTATTTGTAAATGTCTAGATTCTACTTTTGCCTTATGTTCTCCTAAGGATGAAGTGAAAGTTTATAATTCATCTAATATTAATAATGGTTTCTACCTATATCTAGGGAAAACCTTTGTGATTTTTTATCAGTAATGCATCCAGTCTGTTCAGATTTCAGCATTGCTACCTTGAAGGATAAATTAAAGAAGTTTCTTAACAAGAACATTGAAAAAAAAGCATGGTGCCCTGTCTTACTTGAATGTTCTTTTTGGGGGATTGGCTTGTGCATTAAGACAGTTATTTATGGCAAGAGCAATAAGTCCAGTTCAATTCACATATTATGCATTGGCTCATGCAATGATGCATGATTGCAGTACTATTAAAGCATTTATTAGTAGGGTATAGCTACGCTGCTGGGCTTCAGGGGACAGGCATATTGGAAACAGAAAGGGTAGCTTCAAGTGTTTAGCTTCTCTTGGGTAGGTTGAAATATATTACAAGGGGGAGGATGATATTAGTGATTTTCACGTGTCTGTTACACCTCTCAGTATCATATATATATATATATCTTTTTATCCAGATATAACAGAACAGATTATTCACATATATCTCTAAGATCCTTAAACATAAGTGCCTGCTATTTACAGCTTCCTGGTAAAAAGCTTTAAACTGCGGTCTCACAAATTAAGACTACTTTGAGCCAATTTTGATCATTCAGTCATTTTTATGCATATGCTGTAAGAATGCCACTAGACACATCCTGAAGATATTATCAGTGTTGACAATGCACATAGGTTTTATTCGTATAAGTGGTTCAAAGTCTTCATATATTACTATACAGTGGGTTATGAGCTGTGATTGAGGATAGCTTTTAGATCTCACTTATTGTTGACTTTTATGCTCATTTAGATATTGCTTTTTATTGTACTTTTTATGCTTTCTGAATGGCTGTAATTCCTGTAATAGTAGATTCACTTGTGAATATTCAATTTATGGTTATTTTCCTTATCTGCATATTAAAATATATATTTTAAAATACTTTTAAACTTTCCAGGACACGCATCAGCTTAAAATTCACCAGGTTATTGTGCGAGTTGATGGCTGGCAACAAGTTGTACCAGTATCTGTTGACAGAGTAGGGGTCTATTTCCGTGATGCACTACCACAACTAAGTTGCTCATCTTCATTTGTGAGTTGATGTTTTTCTAGAAATCTATGAATTATACATTTTTTTTTTTTTTTTTTTTTGTGTTATATTACAAAAAGGGAATGCTGTTGCTGTGTGCTGTCTTTTCACTTCTGATAATTAAACCATAGATAACGTCCAGAAGGGAAGGAATACATTCAAAATTGTAAACTTTCAAAAAAATCAACAATACAAGAGAAAATAATACAATTTTTCAGGGGTGGGACCAATAATTGTAGTTTAAAAAACATGATACTTCTACACCAGACAGATGTCAATTTTGTTTTCAATTTCTGGAAAGAGTGTATGGATATCTTTGAATTTTTCTGGGAGTATTCCAGTAGTTCAACTTTTCTTAATGGTTTGCAATACTTATTTTATGTATTTTTTTTTCTTTAGTATTTTAAATATGCTGTGTTTTTGAATGCTTAAAATATGCTGTGTTTTTGAATGCTTAAAATATGCTGTGTTTTTGAATGCTTAAAATATGCTGTGTTTTTGAATGCTTAAAATATGCTGTTTTTTTTCACCTTTTATACAACATTAAACCAAATTATAAGCATAAAATATAAAGATGAAGCTATTAGTCTTTCGTTTTTTTAGTTTAAAAATCCATTAAATGTGTGAAAGTTAAACTATGTGCATATATATATGTATTTCTGCTTATTACATGTATGCATAGTGTAAAATAATATGCATATATTAGATACTCCAAATCACTTCCATTTTGAATTTTCTCAATTAATTTTAAAATTGGCACATTGAAATAGATGCAAAATTTGAATATTATGCATATTGCTAACTCTGCACCAAATGATTGCTGCTGCTTTCCATGCTTATTATTCAAAAATATTACATAAATAAAAATATTTCAAAAATATATGTAGCTTATAACCTTTGGAGCCATTAGTAATTGCTAGATCATGTGGGAGAGTTTAACACATAAATTTATTAAACTTGAACTGGAACCAAACACAATTCTAAACTTTGTATAATTAATAGAAGTTAGTTGCCCTTGATAACTTACATTAAATGACCATTGCCTTATACAAAGTGATAATCATCTCCTTGTCTCTGCTAGCAAAATTCCTATATATCATTGACAAAACTCCATGGCCTGCTCTGGCAGCATTTTCTGCACTGCTCACAGAACTTTATTACTGACTGCACAATAACCCCAAGATATTTTTCATTCTCCACCTCCCTGAGTGTAGTACCACACAGTTGATACAAAGGGTACTAGGAAAGTTTTGCAATATGACGCAACAATGAATCACAGGAAGCTGCTTGTTGCTGCATGTTGAGACATATTCATACGTGCATAGTAGCCGCCGCGCCAAGTCGATGGGCTCAGTTATTCATTAGTAGTGAGAGTGTAAAGTGCTTGCGATGGCATCGTGGTCACGAAATGAGATAAGGACAGTTTTGCGGTATAATTTCGTGCGTGGTTTAACCCCATAGACCAGTGCTTAGAAGAAATGACTCTTGCACTAGATGATGACTGTCCACATCGTACAACGATATTCAGGTGGTATAGAGAATTCCAAAGGGGAAATTTCACTCTGGAGGATTCTGAGAGGCCGGGAAGGCCACGAACGTCAGTTACGGAGGAAAACATTACTGCTGTGAGGAAAATGCTTGACGAAAACAGGCGAGTGACCTACCAACAGACAGAGGATACTTTGGGCCTAAATGCACCAGCAATTCGTTTGATTCTGCAAGATCATTTGCACGTGAAGAAACTTTGTTCTCTCTGGGTGCCGCATCAACTGACTGAAGAGCAGATGACACGACGTGTGACTTGGTGCCGGGAGATGTTAAAAAAGTTTGATAAGGGACAATCTTGGTATGTGAACAACATCGTGACAGGTGACGAGACTTGGCTGTACTATTACGATCTGCCGACCAAGGCTCAAAACAAAGTTTGGGTCTTTGATGATGACGACACACCCGTAATTGTCAGAAAATCCCGATCTGTAAAGAAGAAAATGATAGCTGTATTTTTCAAATCGAGTGGAATTGTGGAACGTGTCGTTTTGGACACGCAGAAGACAGTCACAGCTAAGTGGTATACTGAACAATGCCTGCCTAAAGTCATTGGATCTATGAAGAACCTGCGGCCAAAGTCAAGAATGGACACCTGGTACCTCCATCACGATAATGCTGCAGCTCACCGCGCCAAAGCCTGCACCGAATATTTGACCACGACAGGACTGAAACTTCTCGAGCACCCTCCCTACAGGCCAGACCTTGCTCCCTGCGACTTTGCACTGTTCCCGCATGTGAAAATGAAGCTAAAAGGGAGGCGGTTTTCCAGTGATGAGGACCTTCTACGGGCTTGGGACAACAAGTGTGCTTTACTCCCTAGTGAAACTTGGCAGAACTGGTTTAAAGATTGGTTTCGGAGGATGGAGAGGTGTATTGAATGTAGAGGAAATTACTTTGAAAAAATTAAATAAACAAAGCTGTATTGCAAAACTTTCCTAGTACCCTTTGTATGTTTCTCTTGGTTTACTGCTAACCATATGCAGTGCTTTGCATTTGTCCATGTTAAACTTCAGTTGCCACTTCTCAGCATCCCTAAGATTTCTAGATCCCATTGCAGTAGCATACTGCCTTTACTGTCATTAACAACCCTGCCAACCTTTTTGTCATCTGCAAACTTGGACACTAAGCCCGATATACCTTCATCGATATCATTGATAAATACACAAAACAGCAATAGGCTCTGTACCAAACCCTGGGGGACTCCACTAATAGCATTATTCCATGTAGAGCAGTGTCCATTTATTGCCACTCTCTGCTGTCTCCCAGTCAACCATCCCTTTATCCATTGTAGCAACTTACCCTTAATGCCATACCTCTCCAATTTGTACAGCAGTTTTCCATGTGCAACAGTATCAAAAGCTTTTCTGAAATCCAAGTATATGATATCAAAATTAATTTTTGCATCCAGTTCCTTTGTGACCACGTCGTAGCATCCAATCAAATTGGTCAGATAAGACTTCCCATTAACAAACCCATGCCGTGTCTGAACTATTACTGCAGTCTTGTCTGGATGATTCTGTGTCACCTCTTTAACCAGTGACTCCATTATTTTCCTCAGAAAGAAGTTAAACTAACAGGTCTATAATTATTTGTGTCACCCTTTGCTGCACCACCTTTGTTAATTGGGGACACATTTGCACAGCTCCAGTCCATGGGGACCTCCCCTGACTCTAAGGATGCTCTCATAATTATGGCTAAGGGTTTGCTTACTTCCCTTGCTTTCTCTGCACCTCCGTAGCCAGGTGGGAAGGAGCAGCAGCGCACAGCACACGCTTCTTGATTAGACCGGGGTTCGAGCCCATCACCACCAAATACGGAGGATGCGGAAAGGTCGGGGAATGACCACCGCATATCCCGGAGCAATATGGCCTCATAATGAAGACCTCATAAAGGTAAAGTGCAGCCATTATCAACCCACTGCAGGATGGAAGCCTCCTCAACAATTCATGCTGAGAGAAATGGACCGTAATCTGCCACGCTGGTCCAGTGCAGGTTAGCAGATCGACCGTATTCAGCAGTCAGGGGCTTGAACTCAGGTCTACTCAAAGAGCGTGTGCTACTGCACTCCCGCTCCTGGCCATTCGGCTATGGAGGCCTCATACTAGATTGTAAATTGTATGAATCGCACTTGGACATTCACAAAACAATTGAAATATGTAAGATGATGTGTCAAGACAACATTGATGTTGACCCTGACAAAGCATGTGGTAATGATCTACATAGCCTTGTAATGTGACTGCGAGAAGACCTCTTTTGTAAAATTTTCACAATTATCCAAACAGTGAGATGAATGAGTATCTAAAGCTGAACCGACTCAGCACAATTGCAAAATGCAAAAACTTGATGACCAATGAACACTTCTGCAACCTAATAAGAATGACCAATGACAAGCAAAAGATTCTACTCATACATGTAATTTGGAGTCTGTCATCTCCCAATTGCAAACCGATTCACATATTCTTGGCTGGACCAGCTGGTTGCAGAAAAACGTTTATGATTTGCCTCTTGGTGGAAATAGAAACCACTTCAGTAATACAGATAGGTACTGTAACGCCTACATTACATGCACTTCAACTGGTAAGGCTGAAGCGCATGTAATGTAATGATGTGCTCAGAGCTGGCATAAACCAGCTCTGAGCACACCCAAGGTCTTTGAGGCTGTTGCAGACATTCTCTCAGATATGCCAGACAAGCTGAGTTTGCTACGTGGGAGTCTAAAACGCCGATGGAACTGATATTCAGGTGACACTCAAGTAAAGTGGACCCAATTTCGGCAAAGTCCAGACGGTCTGTGACAGCCAACTTCTGTGCTTGTACCTTCACGAAGGTGGGATTGTTAGAAATCCTGGATATAATCCCAATGTGCAAGCATTCTGTGGGTGGCCACCCACGTGTGCACCAACATAAGCAGTGGTCGAGGTGTGGTGCCCACACCACACAGAGGAATGCTGCCCTTCTGTGTTACCAGGCAAGGCTAGGTGGTGAATGGCTCTCATCAACCTGTTCAATACCACCACTTTGCTTATTGGAGGCTTGAAGTGGTGGAATCAATGTTTAGTCACCAAAGCGAAGTTCCGATCAACCCTTCGCCATTTCTTCCATCATGTAGCATGATTGATATCTTTTGAGATTATGATGAAGACCATGGCGAGATCCAAACTGTCGTACATTTCGAGGGTACAGCTCTTAAACGGTGTTCGCAGGCCAGCCACTAGTTAGTACACCAAACCGAACCTATTGGTAATTCTCTAGGAGGCTTCCGGATCAGGGCGCCTCCGTAGCCAGGTGGGCAGGAGCAGCAGTGCATAGCACATGCTTCTTGATTAGACCGGGGTTCGGACCCGTGACCACCAAGTACGGAGGATGCGGAAAGGTCAGGAAATGACCACCGCATATCTCCAGAGCAATATGGCCTTAGTTGTTAATGCTCCTAAAAACCAAATAACAATAACAACAATAACTTCCGGATCAGCTAGTGTATAACCTTGCTACTTCTACTCTGCCAGATAGTGATTGGAGGGAGTCCAAGTAGTGTGTATGAGGGGTATCCAGGCCACGTTATGTCAAGGATCTGGGTATATTCTTACCATGCATACACCATATTCAAAAATTTCATTACTTCATACAGCATGTCCCCACCCCACACTTTTTCTTAGTATTGAATACGCCATGCATAGTAAAACTAATAGAGCAAACTTATCTGCGAAAAGATCTAAACCTCCCAAACATTTCACAAATATATGTGGTCTCAGTTCTAATCTCAATGATGTCCATTTCCACTTGTAGTCTGCCAAACCTCATGTCCTTTTTCTACCAGAATCTCAGTTATCAGTTGATTCAACCTCTGCTCATCTCAGTTGCCCAATTATTCGCTGTATTATTCCTTTCACATCAAAGGTGCAATTATTAATGACCTTACACAGATTGTTCATTTACATACCAGAATAACTGATAATTCTATCCATACAGCCAACACACATGAACTTTTTCTCACAAACAACCCTTCTAAGTACAAGGTCAAAGTGAGTGGGCCTTTAGGCACTTGAGATCACAACTTGGTGATTGTCTCTTCTCCAATGGAGACTTTATCTCATGGCTATTCCCAACCTCGTGTTGTTTGGCCTTACAAGAATGCAAAATGGGATGACATACGAGATTTCTTTTCTTCTTTTCCTTGGTTGGATTACTGTTTCAAAACTTCTAATGTCAACGTTTGCTCAGATCGTGTCAGTGAAATTATTCTTGCAGGAATGGAATCCTTTATCCCATACTCCACTTTAAAATCTCATCCTTTATCTAAACCATAGGTTCCCAAACTTTTTGGGGCCACTGCCCACTTTGCAAGACAAATTTTGTAACGCCCCATTATAACAGTTTTCTGTGTTCAAACCGTTTGATATTTTTGACGTAAATAGCAACTAATGATACATTACTGCTTATGCCGTTAAATTATTGAAAAAGTAGTGGCCAATATGTGCTTCATCTTGAACACAGTTATTGCTATTCCGATTTTGATGAAACATAGCCCATATGTAAAGATTGTGAAGTGTATGCTCGAATAACATTATGCACAATTTGATACAATGGTTTAAATATGAAAATTCGGAATACATATTAAGAGATTGCAAATGCATTAGTAAGAATCTTATTGTAATAATTAAAAGACCATCAAATATATTACAAAATTGTTTATTTCGAACTTATAAAGTAAAAATACAAAGCAAAAATAACAAATTAATGTGAAGTTTCATACAATCGTTTAAATATGAAAATTCGGAATACATATTAGGAGATTGTATTACATTAGTAAGAATCTTATTGTAATAATTAAAACACCATCAAATGTATTAGAAAATTGTTTATTTTGAACTTACAAAGTAAAAATACAAAGAAAAAATAAATTAGTGTGAAGAATGAGCCTGATGCATTTTGAAAAGTTTGTTAATATCGGGTTCAACTTTCATTAAAAACAGTCGTAAATCGCCACACTCAGTTATATGCAATCAGTTCCTTTTCTTAAATAGTAAATTCGCTACAGCACTAAACTCACACTCAGCCAAATAAGAAGATGGAAATGCAATTAAAAATTCCTGCACTATTTCCTATAATCCAGGGTACAGTGTCAGGTATTGATTTCTGAAACCAGAACTCTTGGTATCCACTTTTGAATTTTATTTTTAGTTCTTCATTTGTTGTGAGTTCTATGAGTTCCTCTTCTAAATTTGATGATCCTGATGTGTTTACATGTGAGAAAGGATCTAGAACCCAATATGGTATATTCATGTTTAGAATATCCTTGAATCGCTCATTCAAATCAGCATGGAGAACCTCCAAGTGTTGGCAGTATGTAAGTAAATCTTCCTTTTCGAGAGACACTGCTGATAAATTTGAAAAGTGGCTATATTCCCCTCGGCCTGGATTCCGCTTGAACAGAAGAAGTTTCCCCACAAAAGCAGCAATAACGTTTTTTGTTTTAATTAAATTCCATTCATCACTTTGTAATTGTAGATTGACTTCATTAAATATTCTATAGAGGTCTGTCAAATAACCAATGTCATTTTTGGATGTAATCAGGTTGGCCCGTAATCTGTCATTTCTGTTTTCTAGGAACCCTAGTACTGAATCAAACAAATTGTAAAATCGATTCAGACAAATACCTTTTGAAAGCCAACGAACTTCTGTGTGAAGCAGCAAATGATTGAAATCTTCATCGTTTTCACAACAAAGTTGGCTAAATAATCTGTCACTCAGTGAATTACTTCTAATCTTGTTGACTGCTCTAATAACGTAATGGAACGACGTATGCAGGCATTCACTTAAATTCTTCGCAACCAAATGTTGACGATGAAGAACACAATGTATAGCGAGTACATTTGGTACTGCTTGTTTCAAATGCGCTATGAAACCCTTGTGGTGCCCTGTCATTGCTGAAGCACCATCAGTAGCAGCAGACAAAATATTACGAATGGGAATGTCTTTCTCTTGAAAAAACTTATCCATGGTATTAAATATAGATTCTTCCTTTGTATCCGCTTCCAAATTTTTAGCAAATAATAATTCTTGACAAACTTTTTCTTCTTTTACGAATCGTACATATGATAAGAGTAGTGCTTCATTATTTGGGAGAGTTGATTCATCGAGTTGAATGGAAAATTGGCATGTCTTCAAATAATCACACAATGATTTTTCAACGTCTTCAGCCATTTCATCGATTCTTCTTTGCACTGAATTATTGCTCAAAGGAATTTTCCTGATGATATCTGACGCTGGCTTATAAAGCACAGTGTTTGTTACTTCTTTTACTGCCTGCAAGATTAATTCCTCACCAATTTGTGTGTGTGTGTGTGTGTATGGTATTCCCGCTTTTGCAATTAATAATGAAATATTATAAGAAGCTTGTAATCTGTCATTATCTTGTTTAGTGGACGACGCAAAACGTTTTGATATAGTTGGACATTTAAAATATTTTTCTTCTAGTACTTGAAAATAGGACAAATCTTTATCCTTTTCGTCAGCATGCATTTTAGTCAAATGCTCTTGTAGCCTAGAAGGCTTCATTGCTTCATTTGAAAATACTTTTTGGCAAATCAAACACATAGGTAATAATTGGTTCGTAGGAGACTGATTAAAGCCATATTTCAAATACTCAATACTGTACTGTCGACATTTCTTCTTAGATTCAGACATAATGAAGTAATAAAATTTGCAACAATATTCACAAAATAAAAGATTTAATTTACACTTTGTATGACGGCACTTATCTGTCACACTTTCGACTGATGATTGTAATAAAACTTTTTCCTAAACAGCAAAAATGTATGATCACATATCGATTTATGAATTATTACTTCGGCAAAACGGCCTTGGAAGCTTTGAAGATGAAACGCACTACGGCATTAGTTTAAAATTCGCACCTAATCTGTCTCAAATCAACAGACGCGGAGATATAAATGACTGGTCAAGCTTACGTCATTAGCGTTACCAAGATGATCCATGGAGAAAATAAAACTGTAAACAATTTTCGTGGAAAACAAACAGTTGGGCATCATTACTTGCGAACAATATTTTGCATTGTCGCTCTGTCGCAACATTTTGCTTTTACTGCTTTTCGTAATTGTTGTATGAAAGAATTGCAATGAATTGGTTTTGAAAAACAAAAATATCGCATTTCCTTTCTTCAGTATATTGTATCTACTAACAAAAAATATAGAAAATTCATCTATTGGGAGCCATACTGGAAACGGAAGGAAAAAAAAAAAACAACTGTCGTAAAACTGATCACTACAATGCGCATTTCATAAAAAAAAAAAAGTTCACTTTATTGTAATTGTTTCTAGAGTACTAAATCGGAACAGCAGTTTCATGGATGTATATTTGATCTTATGAACTTTCAAGAAAATATTTCTATTCATAGCTGCGTTATAAACTTTGAAAACTGATGTCGAAGGAACTTTGCATGCATCTTACCTAGTGTGCAAACGAAAAAAAAAAAAAAAATATATATATATATATATATATATATATATATATATATATATGTGTGCTAAGAGTAACGGATTGTTTTATATGCATTTGATACCATTAAAAAATTTGAGGGAAAAATTGAATTTTCATTATCACACACACACACCCGAAAAATTCACCATAAAGTGTCATATGTTTGCTTGCTTGAATTCCATTTTGAGCTGCAAATGTAATTTCACTTCTCTTGCACTGACAGCTGCTGTTTGCCGAATGAAGGAAAACGGGGTTCATTTTCCTGAAATTTCCACTTCCTTTCATTTTCCTTTTCCTGAAATTTCCACTTACTTTCATTCACTTGGGGAAAAAAAACTCCTTAGGGGAGGGAGTTCACCCTTTCTAGTCCGACCGTAAGGGAAAGAGACAGAGAGAAAGAAATGAAAATACTCTTTTGGTAGGAGGAAGGCCAGGAGATTGTCAAAGGTCCACAAGTATAACTTTCATCACAGATGCTGAAGTTCTAGTAAGTCAGTTTCATTGCGGATTCAAAAGTATTTCTTTATTGCATTCAGTTTCACAACAGATGCTAAAGTTCTAATAAGTCAACTTCATCGTAGGATGCCTAAGTTCAGATTAGTCCAATTTTTGTTGGTGTGCATTTGATAAAAAACCCTCTTTGCTTTGTTGTAACTGTTTTTCGGAACAATATTTTGCAATAATCCCCCTGGAAATATTAGCCAGTGAACTGCATTATACATTTCAAACATCGCCGTATAGCTTGTCCTTGAATATAAATGACTACAGTTACTTTCCTTTGAGTGACCGCCTTGTACAGTTGTGGACACTTCCTTCCAGTCAGTAAAATCATCAGTAGTCGTCCTTTATTGTACCTAAAGTAATTCGTTATGTTGGGGCAAACGGTTTTTCCTCCTAATTGAAGTAGCACTTTCAAATTTTGCCCAAGTCGATTATCTGCACATATTGAAAATTAGAAGGACAGTAAAAGAGTTGATAATTGGTGCCATTGGTGGGCAGCATTCAGACTAACAAATTTTCTGTTTATACTCCAGGATGACCACACAGTCAGAGATCCCGAAATAGAGAGAGAGAGAGAATACAAGAAACCGCATCGCATTTAGCAGTCACCGACTTGATTGTGTGAAATTGCTCGCCAAAAACCACAGCAAAGCAAGAGAAGTGATGGGAAGAAAATCTATTTTTCAGCGGTGTTTATCTGTTTATTGCAGTTCAGAACAGCATTATGACCGTGGATAGTGAATTTATTCGGCTTCTGTACTAAAACAGAATTTCTCCCTTTGCGATGACATCAAAGCGTAACAAGCAAATATCTTCTAAGAATACTTTTTGAGCAGCCGTTAGTTGCAATCTGTTAGCGTTGTACTGTTAGAAAATATTGAAGTTTTGTGAAGAATACACATTTCAAGAAACAATCCGTTTTTCATAGCAAATGATTTTTTTTTCTTCTTTTACACACCAGTTTTCGAAGTTTATAACGCAGGTACAAATACAAATATTTTCTCGAAATTTCGTTAGAAGATCAAACCCAGGAAACTGCTGTTCCGATATTGTTTACTAAAAACAATTACATTAAAGCAAACTTTTTTTTTATCAAATGCACATTGCAGTGTTATCAGTTTTATACCACTTTTTTTCGTTTCTAAAAGATGAATTTCCCTGATTTTCTGTACGTAGGAGCAATACACATTGAAGAAAAGAAACACGATCTGTTCGCCTTTCAAAAACAGTTGTTGCTACTGTTTCGCTTTATTGCTTCTTATGTCAACTCACAGTAGCTCACGTTGTCGTGTTTCAAAGGCCCTAGACTAATTATGGTGGGTTTAAAAAAATAACAGAAAAAGGCCTAAAAAAATACACACTTTTGTTATTTGCATGAAATTCAATAGAAGGTTTTGAAAATTGAAGTGGGAAAATCGAAGAAAACAGTTCTGGCTTCACCTATAGCGAATTTCAGCTGTGTCCATAGAGTAAAATTTATAGAATTTATTAGTTGACCTTTGAACTGGGTCCACTGAACCCGAGGAGATAAAAATACGGATAAGGAGCCACCGACCCCTAGACCGCCTGAACGCCCCCAATTGCTTCTGAACCCACTATCGCCCCCCCTAGAAGGCTTCAGTGCCCACTCGGGGGGGGGGGGGGTACCACCCACTTTGGGAACCTATGATCTAAACCTTGGTTTTCCAATAAATGTGCTAAGGCTGTTCAAGAGAAGAATGTTGCATATCGTGATTGGCTTGTTTCTAATTCTCTGGTTTCATTTTCTGCCTACACCAAAGTTCGCATCAATTGTGAAGCAGTTATTAATCAGTCCAAACTAGATTTTGAACACGCTAAGATTAGAAAACTTGCTTCTTGCCCTAACGGTAGCTGAGCATTCTAGTTTCTTGCCAAAGCTATTGGCTGCATCTTTCTCCCATCTCTGCTTCCACCTCTGTCAAAACTAGATGGTTCTATTGTCACTTCAGCCAATGGTAAAGCTTATCTGCTAGCATCGCATTTTTCTTCCAACTCATGTATTAATGATCTTAGTAATACACCCCCCCCACCATCCCAGCATGCTTCATTCAATGCCTCTTGTGGTCTTCCTTCAAAAGGATGTCCGAAGGATTTTGACAAGTCTTGATAATAAGAAAGCTCCAGGCCCTGATGATATTTCTCCACTTGTTCTAAAAACCTGTGCTCCTGAACTTACTCCTGTTCTTTGCTGCCTTTTTTCACTTTCTTATTCCAAAGGTGTTTTTCCTTCTGTTTGGAAATTTGCTTATATCTATCCAGTTGTCGTCCCATTGCAATTACTTTTACTCTTTCTAAAGTAATCGAGAAATCAATTAACCGCCAACTTTTAAACTACCTAGAAACCTTCCGTCTGATCAACGGTCGCCAGTATGGATTCCATCAGTATCGATCCACTAGTGATATCCTGGCTTATGTTACCCATTTATGGACAAATTCAATGGAAAAGTTTTGTTGCAACACAAGCAGTTGCTATTAACATCTCAAAGGCTTTCGATCGTGTTCTTGTAAACCAGATTCCATCTTATGGTTTGCCAACTGTTTTTTGTAAATGGTTATCCAGTTTTCTCTGTGGTCACTCACTGAGGGTGATGATGATGGCTCTCTGTCTTCTACCCTCTCCATAAATGCTGGTGTCCCCCAAGGTTCAGTTTTTCCCACACTCTTTCCCTCTTGTGTAGACCTTCTTCCATTGACCGAAAATCCTATTCATAGTTTTGCTGATGGTAGCACATTGCTTTCCACTTCCCAGTTTGAGAAACCTCATCCTGCTCAATCAGCTTCAACTTCTCAAATATCTGATACCAATTCCTTTAGGTAATTCTCCAGTGGGCCAAAGACAACTTATCAGTCCTTGATTTCAATCCTTCGAAAATTCAGATTCTTTTTGTCTCGCAAAAAGGATTCTTCTGCTCCTATGCTTTCTTTGGTGACACTCCGATTTCTAGGCAAGATGATATCTCTTTTGAGGATTACCCTAACTTCTAATCTCTCTCTCTTGGAACACAAGCATGTTACAAATATTGCTCTCTTCTGCATCTAAAAAACTTGGTTTTCTCTTTTGCTCTTGGCATTACTTTTCTTCCAAACGGATGTTCACACAAATCTTCCCTACCGTGGAATATTGTTCCCACATCTGGGGTGGTGTCTTTAAAACCTCTCTCAGGCTTCTAGATTCCATTCAGAATAGGGCAGTTAGGTGAATTAATGACTCATCTCTAACATCTCTCTCCACCCTTTGACTCATAGATATACTGTTTCTGCTGCATGCCTTTTCTACTGATACTTCCATGGGCACTGTTCTTCTGAATTGCCTTCTATGGTTCCTGCTCTATCTTTGAAAACAGTCCGAACACATGGTGCCACAAGCCAACATCCATTTACTGTCCAACTTCAAACTAACAGAAAGAACCAACTTTTCATCTTCCTCGTTTATTCATTCAACCGCCGTTTTCTGAAACAAACTTCCTTCATAAGTATTTCCTGAAAATTACAGTCTACAGAAGTTCAAGTCAAATGTCTTCTTTCGTCTTCTCAACCTCCAACCCATGCATGGTACCAAGTATTATAGGTTCTAATACCTCTCATGTTTGTGATTTTCATTTAAAAAAAAATAAATAATATCCTACATCATCACTGCCCGCAAGATATGCATTTCTCTGATTACTGAAAGGATTCTATCATGGGCGGCAATATATAGCCCAAAGCCACCTAAGTTGTACGCCCTGAATCATAAACATTTTTACGCCTCCAGCTCTGAGAACATCCAAGATGACCTCTCATGATCCTTTGGCGATCTCCTCTCTCAACTTCGTTTTTATTTGTTATGGAACAGAAATTATGTCAAAATAATGTAATTTCCGTATTGCATAATCATGACAAAATGATTTTACTACTGTCCACAATTTAGTAGTTGCCGCCAAAGATGTTTACACATAAAAAAAAAAAAAAAAAAGAATAAGAAAGAAAAATTGTCAAATTGAAAGTAACTTGTTCTCAGTGCAGGCATTGGAAAGGTAGCTGTACAGGCTATGACATTGGGTATCATCTTCTACCTGAAAGATGTGGGATCCTTTCAATAAATTGTTGGGTGCTCTATGTTGATAATGTACCTGTTATGTTCGGTCTTAAAACTGGAATAGCAAGACTTTAAAAAGAGGAGATTGAGCACGTGGTGATAATAAGCTTTCCTTGTAATCTTATTAATCTCTGTGCTTATGAAAATGAATACTTAGTGGAAATTTACCACTATCTAAAATGATTTTGAAGCATTTGTGTACACAGTGGCTATCTTTGGTCAAATTTGGAACTATCATGAAAGAACAGTGGCAGAGTTTGACAAATATGTTTAAAGCCACAGGGGCTCATATCTGGTGAGTATGGGCTTGACACACCCAGGGACTTGAGCTGGATATCATCATTTTTCTCTTTCTTGGTGATTCTCTCTCTCAGGGTAATTCATAATTTTTTTTTTTTTTTTTTTTTTACTAGTCCGGCCTAAGCCTCAGGTTTCCTTGCACCATATAACTCTGCTAATAATAATAATAATAAGCAGAAGACTACATACCAAGTGGCTGGAACAATTCCCAGATATTCAGGTCAGCGAATAGCAGACCAGAGAAGGACCATCACGAAGAACCTGATAGCTCCTGCAATCAAATACAAAGGATAAAGAATATGGAACCAGAGGAAGAAGAGTAAGAAGAAATACAACCCACAGCAGCTGAAGAGGAATCAGACTAGGCCATGATATCCAGAATAGAGGAAGGGTGGAAGAAGGCCCTGACAGAATTCGAAGGAATGGACCCCACAAAGACTCACGTGATACCGAAGCAGAGGCTAAATAGAACTTTGTGTAGAGTCACAGACCATCTGAATCAGCACATAATACTGCATTACCTCAACAGCAATGGTGCAACCCTGGAGGCCATCCATGCAGCTTTGTATTGTGCTGCAATAGCAGCCACGAGGATTAACGGGAGAGAAGCAAGAGACCAGCAGCAGAAGAACTGAGAACAGAAGGAACCATCAGCTTGGAAAAGAAGACTTCAGCGGAAGATAGAAGAATTTAGAGTCAAGATAGGCAAATTGACACAGTACCAATGAGGCAATAGGAGTAAGAAATTAACTGGAAAACTGAACAGCATCCTCAAGAGAGACAGCGTCCACAGCAAACATGAGACAAAAAAATCAGAGAATAGGAGCGTATTTGGACACGTTGAAGCAGAACCTCATTGCACTCAGCAAGAGACTATGCCAATACAATGAGAGCTCCAAGAGGAAAATAAACAACCGAATATTAGATGAGAACCAAAGAGGCTTCTACAGGAATCTCGGAGAAGATGGGAAAGAAGGGAACGGGCCACCCGAGAAGAAGATGATTGAGGAGTTCTGGGGAAATATATGGAGCAGGGATGTAGGACATAACAGCCGAGTGCACTGGATAGAACTAGAAGCAAAAAAATCAAGGATATACAAGAAATGACAGGGTGGGAGTTTCGGAAAGGAGAAGTAAAACAGACTATCAAGAACTCTCACATCTGGTGAACTCCAGGAATAGATAACGTCCACAACTACTGGTACAAGAAGCTCACTTGCACACACAAGTACCTGGCAGAGCAGTTCACCCGAATGATAAGACACCCAGATATAATCGAAGTTTCTCACTCAAGCAATCACATATCTAAAGACAATTATATCTAAAGTAATTACTATCTAAAGTAATTATAGAAGATACAACAAACCCGGCAAAATATAGGCCAATCACCTGCCTCCCAACAATGCACAAGATCCTGACCAGCTGCATAACCAGGAAGATATCAGACCACTTGGAGAGCAAGAACATAATGGCCGAACAGCAGAAAGGATGCAAGCGACTGAGTAAAGGATGCAAAGAGCAATTAACCATAGATGCTGCGGTTATGGAGCAAGCCTACAAGAAGCACCGCAACGTATACCCTACATCGATTACCGCAAGGCCTTCGACTCCATGCCTAATAGCTGGCTAATACAGGCGCTGAAGATAGTAGGAGTGTGCTATAGGCCTAATGACTCTGATGAGTATAATAAGAAACTGTACAAGGAAATAGAGTGGGCCAGTAAATCAGAGAGTCTTATAATGGGGGATTTTAATTTCCCAGATATTGACTGGAATTTGTGGGTTGGTCACTCACACACACTAGCAAGGCTTTTGTGATTTTATTGGATGATTGTTTTCTACATCAGCATGTTCGGGAGGCAACTAGAGGGAGTAATACTCTTGATTTGATTATCAGTAGTGATTCTTCATGCATTAAGAATCTGCAGATAGAGGAACCACTAGGTGGCAGTGATCACAGTGTGCTGAAGTGGGATTTACTCAAAGAGGTAACTACCATCAGGGATAAAGGGAAGGGTTATTGCTTTCATAAAGGCGACTACGATGGTCTGAGACAGTATTTAAATTATATACAGTGGGACCAACTGATGATGTTACCAACAGCAAATTCAAAATGGGAAGCATTCAAAGAACTTATCCTGGAAGCTACTAAGCTTTACATACCAACTAAGAAATATTGTTCAAGGTTTAGGCCTAAATGGATGTCAGATAAACTAATGAGACATATGGCAGAGAAGAAAAATGCATGGGATACATATATAATTAACACGTGACACAGAAGCCTATGATAGATATAAGTTGATCTGTAACCAAGTTACAAAGGAGGTTAGGCAGGCAAAGGCAGATTACGAGAAATCTTTGGCAAGGGATGCAAAGAAAAGCAGCAAAGAGTTCTTTACTTATGTAAACTCTAGCAGGAAGAGGATGAATCAGATTGGTCCACTTGATATCGATGGGTCAACTGTTGATGATCCTGCTCAGGTAGCTAACAAACTGAATGAATATTTTGCATCGACATTCACACATGAGGAGTTATTCAGCGAGGGGAATGCCAGATGTGTATTCAACTCTGGCAGTAAGCTAGAGAATCTTGTAATAACTGAGAGTAAAGTGGAGGAGAAATTGTTGAAGATAAATACAAGAAAGGCACCTGGGGTGGATGGGATCTATACAGTTATATTAAAGCAGACAGCAAAGGAAGTAAGCAAACCCTTAGCCATAATTATGAGAGCTTCTTTGGACTCAGGGGAGGTACCCATGGACTGGAGAAGTGCAAATGTGACCCCAATTCACAAAGGAGGATCAAAGGGCGACACAAGTATTTATAGACTGAGTTTAACTTCTGTTCTAGGAAAAGTAATGGAGGCACTGGTTAAAGAAGCAGTGCAGGGTCATCTAGACAAGACTTCAGTTATAGCTCAGACACAGCATGGTTTTGTTAAGGGGAAGTCTTGCCTGACCAATTTGATTGGATACTATGATGCAGTCACAAAAGAACTGGATGCAGGGAATAACTTTGATATTATATACTTGGATCTTAGAAAGGATTTTGTTGCACATAGAAGACTGCTGCTCAAATTGGAGCAGCGTGGCATTGGAGGCAAATTGCTGCTATGGATAAAGGGGTGGTTGAGGGGGAGAAGACAGAGAGTGGTAATCAATGGACACTGCTCATCGTGGACTAATGTTATTAGTGGAGTCCCTCAGGGTTCAGTGGTCCATTATTGTTTTCTGTATTTATAAATAATATTGATGATGGTATATCAAGCTTAATGTCCATGTTTGCAGAAGATACAAAGGTTGGCAGGGTTGTTAAGGACACTACTGACGCTATGCTGCTGCAACAGGATCTATAAAAGTTGAGCAGATGGGCTGAGAGGTGGCAAATTAAGTTGAACATTGACAGTTGTAAAGTACTACATACGGGAAACAGCAACCCCAGAGCAACGTATCAACTCTGTGGTACTACACTAACAGTGGTAGAGAATGAAAGGGACCTGGGGGTAATTGTGCAGGCAGATATGAAGTTCTCTGAGCAGTGCAGACAGGCTGCAAGAGTAGCTCATGGTGTCTTATCAATGATATACAGGAATTTTTCTAGCAGGTATAAGGAGGTGATTATTCCCTTGTATAAGGCAATGCTCAGGCCACACCTGGAGTACTGTATACAGGTCTAGAGGCCTCATTTCAAGAAGGAAGTAGTGCTGCTGGAACGAGTACAGAGAAGGGCAACAAGATTAGTGAATGGAACAAAGGGTTGCTCTTATGAAGAAAGGCTTAAGTTTTGCAAATTTCAGTGTCTGGAGACTAGGCACCGGCAAGATGATCTGATAGAGGTGTATAAATCCTTGAATGGCTTGAGCATGCTCAATGCTGATGGGATTCTGCCTCTTGCTCAGAATAATTACCGATGAGGGCATAAATTCAAATTGAGGAAAGGCAGATGTAGGATTTGCGGAAATTTGCCTTTAGCCAGCGGGTAGTTGGTTGGTGAAACAAACTTCCATCCCTTGTTGTGGAAGTTGAAAGCCTAAATAAATAAATTTAAGGCTCAGCTGGACAGGTATTTCGAACGAACAGAGAGTGAAGTGGAAGTTTTTCTTTTTTTTTTTTTTTTTTGGTTGTTGCTGCTGCATAAGCTTGCTTTCTTGCATCATATGCCTCTACTTATGCTAATCCGATAGTGACAAACTTCCTAGAAGAAACGATGGCGAAATGGAGTACAACCATTAAGGTCGAAAACAACACACAACCAAGCCAATTCCCATCAGGAGAGGAATCTTTCAGGGAGATGCCCTGAGCCCATTGTGGTTCTGTCTAGCACTTACCCACTATCTACCATGCTCAACAGTAGCAAGTATGGATATAACCTCAAAGAAGGAAGGAAGAACCCTCACCCACCTGATGTACATGGATGACATCAAGGTCTACGCGGGGAACCGAGAAGCACCTCCAGCAACTACTCCACCGAAGAATTCAGCAATGATAGTAGGATGAAATTTGGCCTAGACAAATGAAGACGCACGGATTGCACCATGGAAAATTAGTCAAGCGAAATTACCAGCTGAAGACTAGTAAAGAGATTGAAGCCATGGCAGAGGGAGAGGCCTACAAATACTTGGTGATGATGCAGGCTCAGCAGTTACAGCACAAGCAAATTAAGGCCTGCCTGACCAAAAAGTACCATCAGAGGCTCAGAAACCTGCTGAAAGCAAAGCTGAACAGAGGGAACACAGTTTAAGCCATAAACACCCGTGCAGTCCCAGTACTAACATACTCCTTCAGGGTCATAGATTGGACTAACACTGAGCTGGAGGATATCACGAGAAAGACAAGGACAATGATGACCAAGAGCCGCCTACAGTACCCGAGATCTACTGTGCAGAGACTGACAATTGCCTGGGAAGGAGGAGGAAAGGGCCTGATTTCATTGAGCAACAGAATATAGTGATAGTTAACCTGAAGGATTGCTTCCCGAAACACACAGTAGCACTCCCATTGTGCTGCTGTGTGTTTCAGGATTAAGATAATCAATTAAGATAAATTAAGATAAATTAAGATAGACAAGCGGTATACCCCACTCTACCTAAGCGAGGAGTCTTCCCCCAAGCAGGAGGTATAAACGAAGCTAGAAAGATGGGCAAAGAAGATACTCCATGGCAAACACTACAATGATCTCCATCAAGAACACATAGATAAAACTGCTTCCAATGCATGGCTCACGAGCGGGATGCTCTTCCCCGAGATTTAAGGATTCATGCTCTCCATCCAAGACTAGGTATTCAACACCAGAAATTATAGAAAATACATCGCCAAGGAGCCCAGAGTGTCCAATGATACATGAAGACAATGCCACCTGGCCTCAGAAATAATCCAACACATCACAGCTGGGTGCAAGGTGATCACCCAGACTGAGTACAATCATAGACACGACCAGGTAGCAAGGATAATACTTCAGAAGCTAGCGAGGAAATACCAGTGGACCAAAGAAAGTGTACCATACTACAAGTACAAACTACAGGCAGTACTAGAGACCCCAACCCACAACCTGTATTTGAACTGCGCCATAATAACAGATAGAACAGTCCTGCACAACAGACCGGACATAACCCTTATGGACAAGAAGGAAAAGACTACCTGTCTGATTGACATAGCGGTACCCAACACTGGCAATACTGGGGATAAAATCAAGAAGTACACGAACCTAAGACAGGAGATCAAAGATATGTGGTATATGGAACAAGTAACGGCCATCCTGATCATCATGTCTAACACAGGTATGGTGCCAAAGACCCTACATAACCACCTAGCAGCAATAGGTCTCCCAGCAAACACCTACAAGGAACTCCAGAAAGTCACAATCCTGAACAATTGTAGGATAGTCAGAAAGTTCCTCGACCAACAGTAACACCAGACATAACAAAAACCACCCTATGTACTTTGTAGCAATACCCGTCACAAGGTGGAACCTCCCAATCAGGGAGAAATAATATAATAATAATAATAAAGAAGAGTTTAGATATTATGCGAAAAGTAGTACAAGCACTTTTTCAGAGTTACCAAACTGAAAAGTAAAAAGTGATCAGTATTGAGTGGCATTGACTCACTGTCAAATTCAGTTCATGGTCCAAAAGTTTTGAAAGAAAACAAATTGAAGAAAAGATGACTTCCTAAGCAGCAAGCAAGCTGATAATTCTAGCCATGTTATCCTTATTCATGCAGAAAGTCTGTTCATATTCCTCTTTTCTGGCTTGAATAAAGCAGTTTGTTTGTTATGCCAACATTTTAAAATCCAAACATCACTCTTTAGTTCAAGATACCTCACATCCATGCACTGATTTTATTATCCCTAATTATGTGGAAGAATGTTATATTCAAATTTATTTTAGCAAGAAATCTTCCACTTCCATTTTGGAAATTAATTACCATAGCAGGCTAAACCAAAAGTGTGATTCTGATTTATTTATATTAATTTGCACTGCCAAGTTCATGGAGAGTCGAAAAAAAAAAAGGAATAGATTCTACTCTATTGTCAGTGATACTTTATGGCTGCTTCTATAAGAACTTAACTTTTCAGCAGTGATGTTTTAATAAATACTGCAGCAGTTGAAATTTCATCAGTTGGTAGTGCATTTTTTCAAATTTTGTAATTTTTTGCAGATAAGTTTCCAGTAAATTTGGAAAAGTATTGTAGACAAGTTTCTAGTAAAATATCAATCTTTAAAGTTAAAGAAATGGATGAAGTAATATATGTTTTGTAGCATCAGTTTTGTCATTTAGAATTTGCATATAACATTCTTCAACATAATTAGGAATAATAAACTCAGTGCAACAGATGTGCTGTACCTTGAATTTAAGAGCAGTGTTTGGATTTTCCTTTTAAATGTTGGCATAACATTTAACAGGAAGAATATCATCAGCAATTCATGGGATTCTTCCTTTTAATGATAGGAAAATTAGCATCAGCATTACTAGTGGCATCATATGCCAGTAATAATACTGATGCTAATTTTCAGTGTGAGAACCTACCATATGCCAGTATGAAAGAAGAAAGTATTGATGTACAGTGGTCATTGGTTGGGGACCTAACAAGTGCACAAATGAAAAAACTTGAAACAAATTAAACCAAGTCATGCTTGTCATTTGACAGTTTCTCCTTGGAGTGCCGAGTATGAGAGAATGTTCAGCCAGTTTAGATAAACAAAAACTGAATTCAGCCCTTTTCTTTCTAGCGAAGTTTTGGAAATGCTTCTTATGTTTGAGTCTAGACAATAGGGTCATTGTTATTAAAAAAAAAAGTGTCTCAGTGTTTTCAAGAGAACAGCCGTATCTTTCTTGAAGCAATCGAAATTGGTTAATCGCTAACAGAAAATCCAAACTAAAATGCAAGGACAATAAAATATCTGGTAATCTAATGTTTGAAAGCATGCTGTACTTGGTAACAGTACTTTGTATTTTAATATGAAATATATATATCTTTTCCAGTGAAATTTAATTTCTAATGCCGTGTGGACTGCAAATCATCCCCTGCTTTTTGTAAAAAAATTTCTTCTTTTTGCCCAGAAGCCAGCTGTTTTCCTCATACTTACAATGGCCTGGCCTCCAGGATTTTGAAAGTCAAAAATTTGCAGCTGTGACATAACCTTATGTTATTATATAGGTCAGAAATTTATTATTTCTTCTTACGAAAATGAGACTACCGTTAGTACAGAAATTTCTGGTTCTGTAAATTTAACTTTATTCTTCTTTTCTAATTTAGATGAATGTGTCTTATTATTAAAAATATGATCCATCTTCTTCCGAAGTTAATCTCAAATGAATTGTTTTGTTTGGAGACTTGGAATAAAAATAAAACTCCTAGCATACAATCACTGAAGTGAATTAGAGGAAAAAAGTAATTAATAGTCATGCAGTTCATTATTTCTTTGTTGACATTATTTGCATCTTGTCAATATCCATTGCTCTCAAAAAAACTGAAAAGTAAATTGGCTTCACAGAGAAAGTACGAAACAAGCTTTATTTTGCTATTATTGCAGGATATTTTTTCAAAATGAAATGCAAGAATTAGTGCTTTAAGTAATAGTAATAGTATTCACCATGTAGTGCAAGGAAGCCACAGGCTTTTACTGCACTGGGAAGAAAAAAAAAAATTATATGCTTCCCTCCTCGCACATTAAGTATCCAGTAGATCTTTGAATTTACTCAAACTGTCAACCTCAACTACCTGTGAGAGCAACTTGTTCCAGCAACTTGCTGACTAAAAGAAAACTTCCTACAATTTAATCTAAACCTCAAGCCCTGTAATTTGAATTGATGATCCCTAGTTCTGGAATTCTTTAGAACAGCGAGAATTCCACCTTTATTCATTTTACTAATCCCGCTCAAGCCTTATAAACCTTGATCAAGTCACCTCTGAGGAGCCTGGTTGCCAAGCTCTGTAGCCCACATAATTGGAGACTTTCCTCATGCAGTTGTCATCCTGCCAATCTCACCATTTGAGTTGCCCATCTCTGGACCCTTTCAAGAAGCTCAGTGTCTTTTTTTTCAAATGAGGTCTCCATACTTTAACACAGTATTCCACATGTGGTCTTACAATTGTTTTATACAGTGGGATTATGATATCTCTACATCATAACATTCTATAAATCATTGATAGGACACTTGAGCTTACATGGCTGCCTGTTTGTAGTGTTCAGAAAACTTCATATCTGCCCATATTGCAACTTTCAGATCCCTTTCCTCCTCCACTGTTTTTAATTCAACCCCACCAAGTGTATAGTTTATTTGTGAGTTGCTATTCCCAAGTTTAATTCTGGTTTTTAAGACCTTGCATTTAGCAGCATTAAAACATAGCTGCCACTTCTCTGATCATCTTTGGGTCTGTTCTGTCATCCTGAAGGTGCTCTGTTTGGCACTGATCATTAACGACTCTGCCAATCTTTACGTCATCTGCAAATTTTGACATTACACCTTTCGTCGATGTTGCTTACAAAAATCAGAAACAACAATGATCCAAGAACTGATCCTTGAGAGAACCCTACTCCTGGCCTTACACCAATCTGAAGAATATCCATTTATCTCAACCCTCAGCCTTCTGTCCTGCAGCCTCCCGGTAATCCGTCTTAGAATCTTACCAGTAATCCCAACCTGTTCAAACTTATACAGCAACCTCTCATGAGGAACCAAGTTAAATGCTTTGCTAAAATCTAAATAAACTACATTGAAATTATTCCTTAAATTCAGCTCACAAGAAACTGTGTCAAAATAATCTATTAAGTTATTTAAGCTTGATTTACCATTAACAAAACCATGTTATGTGTCCTTCAGATATCTATCAAAATGATCCTGGATTGCATTCTTAATTGCGGCGTCTAAGATTCTTCCTACCACTGAAATCAGACTAACCGGTCTAGAGTTAACAAATTCACTCTTATATCCTCTTTTATGTGTTGGTGATACCCTGGCACTTCTCCAATCCAAAGAAATCTCCACCAAGTCCAAAAATGCCCTCATAATTAACCTCAATGGTTCAATACACTCTTTTGCATTCTCATTCAAAACTTCAGGGTGTATGCCATCAGCTCTGGGAACCATACTTGCCTTTATGCTCAAAACGTTTTCTAATTAATAGTCATCTGTAATTCCTACATCACTGATTTCATATGGCTCAGCCTCACTCGCACAGCCTCTTCTCATAAAGCCAGATGCAAAGTACAATTCATCCACAACTTCAGCTGGGTTGTCTAAGACTTTTCCACACCTAGTGCACAAGGGTCCATCCTAATTTGCTTTTTTTCTTCCTTGTATTCACATGCATAAAAAAATTCCTTGTCTCCGTTCTTTGCTCTTTTAGCCAATGGTTTCTCATACGCAGCCTTTGCCTTCCTGAAGTTACTGTGTAATAATAAATCTTAAATGGGTTTTTCACTTTATTTGTGTTAATTTTTATTACCTCTGGTTAGTATTTCATTGCTTTTAATTTTAGTATCTTAATTCTAGTTTTTATTTTTTTATTTTATTATTTCCTTTTGTGTTTACCATCAAATATTTTTACAATTCTGGATTTATGCATGTTAGGTCAGTGTCAAGAAAAACATTCTAACAAGAGAATCCAAAGCTTCAAGGCAGCTTACTTAATGCTTCTTTTCCTAGTTATTTTTACACCTGGTTTTATACTGTCATCCAAATTTAACGTCATATAGATGACCTTAAACTCTGGTCCATCACCTGAACTATAAATAATAAATAAATTTAAAAAGATAATTTAAAAGAATGAGACATTTAAATAATTTACTTCTTTATAATTTTAATTTCCATCACCTGTTTTCCTGTCCTTTTATAAGTATTAAGAGTTGAATAAGTTGTAATGTGTTACAAGTTAAATTTGATAGAAGAGTATGGTTTAAATACATAACATTGATTTTGAAAATTGCTTGAATGACTTCTGATTTTTGTAAATTGTAAACAAATTTATTTCATGATAACAGTTACTGAGCCATTTAAAATTGCTAGTAATTATTTATCATGCTATGACTAAATTATCACTGACTTAAGGATATCTGTTAAATGGGCTGTGTTTGCCCATTGGAAATATCTGCTAAGCACGAGTATGTCTAACATATTTTACTTTGTGACACTTGCTTTTGTTATATTCTCTGCTGTATTGTGTGCTAGGTTTAGGAGCAGAAACCTGAATCCATACCTACTAAAATACTCTCTAAACATTTTCAGTATGTGGAAGCATTACCTGCTAGAATAGTTTTCTCTGTGACATTGGAAAGTAATGCAAGTAAACTGATAACAATAAGATCTGCCCTACTTTTTACTAATAATCTTAGTGATACAATGGAACTGAATCTTGAAACAAAAGGAATACAACAGAAAGGTAAGTGTATTTCTAATTTCAGTCTTCAAATATACATTTTAAATAAATACGCTAAAATATTGTTAATAAAAGAATTTCGGGAAATAATATATATGATCTTTAATTATGTAGATTTTGGTGTTATATGATTTTTTAATGGTTTTTTTATTCAGAAAAACTTCCCAAGCAGTGACATTCTGAATTCCATAGGATATTAAAACCTAATTCAGATTGCAAGAGATTAATTAAAATAATTGAGAACACAAATAAGTTTGGTCCAAAAGCTTGATTTGTTCACATAATGTATATTAGTTTATGTAAGATGACCAAAGCCTCATTTGTATTATGAAGTAAGAAGCAGCAAACAGTGTTTCTTACAAAATGTTTTGAAATCATGTTTTGAAGCAGATAACCCTGAATTTCTTTAGCATCACAGTTAAAATAAATAGCTCTGAAGTGGCAATCTGGATAATGGAATGGCAACATACTTATTCTTGCTTTTTATTTAACATGAAAATGCAGTACAGGGGTGGCTCCTGGCATTTGTTTCATTTTGTGAAACTGATGCATTCTTCAGAAAACTTTGATTTACACTTCACTGTATACAAATACCAAGGCTTTTGCAAACCCATGTACAATAATGTTTTTATGAATTCATTAGAAAAAAAGTTACATTATTTGGAAATAAATACCATGTTTATATAGTACATAAATCAAAAATTAACACCTTTCTATTATTAAATGCATGAAACTCACATGCTGCTGTGTTACACTCTTTTTCACTAAGGTCACTTCAATTTATGGTTGTCTGTTAGCACATGTTGCCTAAAGTGATTTTTCATGTATTTTGTTTTCAAAAATTTATGTGCATTTTTTACTTATACATATTCTTACCGCTAGTGCCTTAAACAATAAGTGAAAATGGATAATAGTGTTTTGAAAAAATGGAAAGAATTAAATGTTGAAATAAAATTGGAAGTTTAAAGATTTGGGGAAAACATTTTCTGATGCGAAACTGGACATCACAATTTGCACATCCAAAAAAATTAGATGATCTGATGAGTGAGTTAGAGATTTATTTTTGAAGAGAGAGAAAACCAAAACAAGAAAAAAGAAAGCTAAGCAATCAACCTTTCATTCATTCATTCTTTGAAAAAATTGTTCCAGTACACAAAAATTTCCTCCCCTTCTTGTGATTAAAAAAATTGTAAAATTCTTTCATTATTGATGGCATTAACCATCAATAATGAAACAATATTGCTCATATTCTACATGCAGTTTCAGACACTACTCGAAGTCATGATGGCATCCATATGTAATGATGAAACTTTTCTTTCTCTCCCGGATGTCTGAACGTCTTGATAACTTTTACAATTAAATTTTTTTTAGAAACACCTATCCATCAGCTTAGAGAAGTTGTCTCCCCTATCTCTATGACTGGGAAAGATCTATCAGGTCCAAAGAATTATCTCTTGTCCTTGATAAGCTGTCTAAGTAAATTTAGAGTAGATGTTAAATTACTATACATGCTCAGATAGAAACAAAGATCAAGTGCTGCTTCATTAGAAATCAGCACCTAATGATGATTAGCATTAGCATTAGTAGAGGCATTTGATGCAAGAAAGCAAGCTTATGCAGCATCAGCCAAAAAAAAAAAAAAATAAATAAATAAATAAAAAATAACCACTTCTACTTCACCCCTCTGTTCGTTTGAAATACCTGTCCAGCTGAGCCTTAAACTTATTTAGGCTATCAACTTCCACGACAAGGGATGGAAGTCTATTCCACCAACCAACCACCCGCTGGCTAAAGGCAAATTTTCTCACGTTTATCCTACATCTGTATTTTCTCAATTTGAATTTATGCCCTCTCAGGTGATTATTCTGAGCGAGAGGAAGAATCCCATCAGCATTGAGCATGCTCAAACCATTCAAGGCTTTATACACCTCTATCAGATCACCTCGCCGGTGCCTAGTCTCCAGACACTGTAATTTGCAAAACTTAAGCCTTTCTTTTTAAGAGCACCCCTTTGTTCCATTCACTAATCTTGTTGCCCTTCTCTGTACTCGTTCCAGCATCTCTACATCCTTCTTGAAATGAGGCCTCCAGAACTGTATACAGTACTCTAGGTGTGGCCTGACCATTACCTTATACAAGGGAATAATCACCTCCTTATCCCTGCTAGAAAAATTCCTATATATCATTGACAATACACCATGAGCTACTCTTGCAGCCTGTCTGCACTGCTCAGAAAACTTCATATCTGCCTGCACAACCACCCCAGGTTCCTTTCATTCTCTACCACTGTCAGTGTAGTACCACAGAGTTGATACGTTGCTCTGGGGTTGCTGTTTCCGATATGTAGTACTTTACATTTGTCAATGGTAAACTTCATTTGCCACCTCTCAGCCCATCTGCTCAACCTTTCCAGATCCTGTTGCAGTAGCATAGTGTCAGTAGTGTCCTTGATAACCCTGCCAGCCTTCGGCAAACTTGGATATTAAGCTTGATATACCATCATCAATATCATTTATAAATACAGAAAACAATAATGGACCCAATACTGAACCCTGAGGGACTCCACTAATAACATTAGTCCACAATGAGCAGTGTCCATTGATTACCACTCTCTGTCTTCTCCCCCTCAACCACCCCTTTATCCATAGCAGCAATTTGCCTCCAATGCCACACTGCTCCAATTTATGCAGCAGTCTTCAATGTGCAACAGTATCAAAAGCCTTTCTAAGATCCAAGTATATAATATCAAAGTTATTCCCTGCATCCAGTTCTTTTGTGACTGCATCATAGTATCCAATCAAATTGGTCAGGCAAGACTTCCCCTTAACAAAACCATGCTGTGTCTGAGATATAACTGAAGTCTTGTCTAGATGATCCTGCAGTGCTTCTTTAAGTAGTGCCTCCATTAATTTTCCTGGAACAGAAGTTAAGCTCACAGGTCTATAATTATTTGTGTCAGCCTTTGATCCTCCTTTGTGAATTGGGGTCACATTTGCACATTTCCAGTCTATGGGTACCTCCCCTGAGTCCAAGGAAGCTCTCATAATTATGGCTAAGGGTTTGCTTACTTCCTTTGCTGCCTCCTTTAATATAACTGAATAGATCCCATCCACCCCAGGTGCCTTTCTTGTGTTTATCTTCAACAGTTTCTCCTCCACTTTACTCCCAGTTATTCAAGATTCTGTAGCTTACTGCTACAGTTGAATACACCTCTGGCATTCCCCTCGCTGAATAACTCCTCATGTGTGAATGTCGATGCAAAATATTCATTCAGTTTGTTAGCTACCTGAGCAGGATCATCAACAGTTGACCCATCGATATCAAGTGGACCAATCTGATTCATCCTCTTCCTGCTAGAGTTTACATAAGTAAAGAACTCTTTGCTGTTTTTCTTTGCATCCCTTGCCAAAGATTTCTCGTAATCTGCCTTTGCCTGCCTAACCTCCTTTGTAACTTGGTTACAGATCAACTTATATCTATCATAGGCTTCTGTGTCACGTGTTAATTTATATGTATCCCATGCATTTTCCTTCTCTGCCATATGTCTCATTAGTTCATCTGACATCCACTTAGGCCTAAACCTTGAACAATATTTCTTAGTTGGTATGTAAAGCTAGTAGCTTCCAAGATAAGTTCTTTGAATGCTTCCCATTTTGAATTTGATGTTGGTAACATCATCAGTTGCTCCCACTGTATAGAATTTAAATACTGTCTCAGTCCATCGTAGTCGCCTTTACGAAAGCAATAACCCTTCCCTTTACCCCTAATGGTAGTTACCTCTTTTAGTAAATCCCACTTCAGCACACTGTGATCACTGCCACCTAGTGGTTCATTTACCTGCAGATTCTTAATGCATGAAGAATCACTACTGATAATCAAATCAAGAGTATTTCTCCCTCTAGTTGCCTCCCGAACATGCTGATGTAGAAAACAATCATCCAATAAATCCACAAAAGCCTTGCTAGTGTGTGAGTGACCAGCCCCCAAATTCCAGTCAATATCTGGGAAATTAAAATCCCCCATTATAAGACTCTCTGATTTACTGGCCCACTCTATTTCCACGTACAGTTTCTTATTATACTCATCAGAATCTTTAGGCATATAGCACACTCCTACTCTCAATTTTGATCTCCCAATGCTTATGTCACACCAAACTGACTCGACACTGCACTGTCCAGCAATGTCGACTGGCTTCAATTCCTTGGATTTTATGTATTTCTTAACTATTAGCATAACCCCCCCCCCTCCCTTCCTACCCTGTCTATCCTTTCTGTAGACATTGTACTCCCCAAATTCCAGTTCTGCATTCCTTATATCTGTGTGACACCCACGTGTCTGATATCCCAACAATATCTGCCTTTGATGTTTTGAGCAATACCTCAAATTCATCAAATTTATTTACTAAACTCCTAGCATTGGTGTACACGCAAGTATACATGCACCTGTTCTTTTTCTTAGCTACCCTAACACAACCCATGTGTTTATTTGTACTCCAATGATTCCCAGCAGTCTCTGAAATATCCTGCATCTTATTTTCCAGGCTGCGGCTCATTCCAATGGAAGCAGTGCAAGAATCACTTTCACCTCTGCCAGTGGCTACTGTTAATCTATTAATCCTTGTATCCCACCAATCTAGCAGTTTTCCGACCCACCTAACACTGCCTCGGTAGCATCAGCAAACATTCTTGCACCCTTTCTATTTAAGTGTATCCCATCCCTGTAGAAGCAGTCTCTCCTGTTAACAAGTACAGACCAGGCTGAAAAAATACTACCCCTTGAGCCTTGCACAATCCTTCCAGGGCCGAAATGATCTACAGGGCTCTCATCATATACTCCCTCCTGTCATGTCTGGGCAGAATTGCAGACACTTTCAAATTCAACCCTAATTCACGGCTTTTTTTCAACAGTGACCTGTACTTGTTATGTAATTCCACCAGTCTCCTACTCTTAATATCATTTGTGCCAACGTGTACAACTATATCACCTTTTGTGCCCTTAAAAGATGATATCCGCTCTACAACGTCATCAGCCTTTGCCCTTGGCAGACATACCCTGGTCCTGTTCCACCTATCCTTTTTACAAAGCATGTTTCCTGTTTCCCTGACAATAGAGTCACCAACAACTACTAGTTCTTTCGGGACCAGCGCATTCTGCTTTGGGGGCTGCCGCTGTGTTGCGCGATGACCAAGTGCAAGCTCTGGCATTGGTGTGGGCAGCTGAGAGCTTGATGGGCCCCTCACTTTTAATCCTTCGAGGGTATCCACCCTGTCCTTCAAGCTCTCATATAGGCCCATAACAATGCTCAGTTGTCGCCTGATTTCCTTACACTCCTTGCATCGCACACACACAAAGACATCCCCCATGGCAGTATCATGTCCCGTACCTGACTGCCCCACAAACATCAAGCAAGTAGTGCATTTTAATAGGCTGTGATTCAGAGGGCAACTGCCCCCCTCAGTTCTCCCCTGAGTCACAGCACTCCCATTAGCTCGAGCCTTTTGTTTTGCTGCTCTGGGCAGAGTCATGATTTCGATTTAATTTCAATAAAATTTCAATTTCAGTACAAAATTAAAACCCTAAACGTATATCTCAACACAGTTATAACGCTATATTTATGTTTCAGTATCGAGTGTTATCTACGAAATCCCTCTATATAACTTCCGTATCAAGTTAAGTATTAATTATTTATTTTTTACTAATTATTTATGTTACATAACCCAAGTCGTTATATGTATAGTTAAAAGTACAATTTAATCGACAATGAAGTTCAACAAGATTAATTATCTGATTAATTGACAATATTATGTACTATATTAAGCTTATGCTATCTATTTCGAGATATTTTGTATTGCGTAACAATGGCGGCTATTTACGAACAGTAAACATGTGGATTTGATACCCTTTCCGATACTAAGTAATACCTACAAAATCTCTATCTAAGTTACTTTAATCTAAGTATCGTAAATAAGAATATAAAACTACTCTAGAAAATAAGTTAATATGCCAATTTAACCTAATAAAACAGAAAATAAAACAGAAAAAACCTCTCTTTTCCAGGAGTGGCAAAAATGTACATCCGCACAGGCTACCCTCGTTCTGTATCGATGTATATGATATATGATGATATATGTGTTCTGTATATGATGATAAATTTGATATTAAGGAACCTTTTAATTCTACATAGGGGTGGAATTCTTTGAGATCTTTACAATACTGGCTTTAAGGTAACAAATTCATGGAGAATTTCCTTCCATTAAGAACCTTTCAAGTTTTGATATTGAGCGGCTGTCTTAACCAGTGCATAAAGGAGTCACTCAGGGTGAGTGACTCCTTTATCTTTATCCTCTGTCTTGAGCATGATCCTTTTTTCGATGAGAGTGAATAATCTACTAAAAGTTATTCACTCAACCATCAATGTATATCACTGAGTGATCACTGAATTATGACCACCTCATCTGTAATGGACTATGCTGAATAGCTCACAGTGTAACAAGCTGAACAGCTTTGAATGCTAAAGAAGTGATAATTTGACTTGCATGACCAGATCATGCAAGTCAAACTGATAAAGTAGCAGTTATGGGAAGCAGACAATATCATGGAATTTCAAAAGGGCATGATTGTGGCATCTTGTGCATTGGGTGCTGCAATATCTGAAACAGCACATTTTATCAGTTGCTCATAGCCCGCTGGTTAATGTGTATAAAGAATTGGTGTTGGAAGGTTAGAACTGTAAAGGATTATGCAAAGTGGATGATCATGGTGAGCAAAGGGTACAGCGTGTTGTTTGGGATCTACGGCATATCACTGTGTGACAGTTGACATCACAATACAATGTGAGAATGGAAGAACAATATCCCAAATGATGATGCACCATGCACCCAGACATATGGGGTTCCACTGCAGTGAACTAAGGGACACTCTCTCCTCACTGTGATCATTGTCAGCAGTGAATACTGTGATGCCAACAACAAGATGCTGGTTGTACACCAAAGGACTGGAAATGAGTTTGCTGGTTGGATGAGTGATGCAAACATCTGGTTCGCAGAACACAGTGAAGATATCACCCATCTTGATTGCTTTCCAAATTTGTCTGACCTTTGTGCAATCAAACACCTGTGTGATGTTTTGGAACAGGAAGTGAGGCATATCGACATGCAGCCATCATCTATTCCCACACTGTGGAACCCTTGCTGGCAGCCTGGCTACAGATCCCTGTTGACATCTTTAGACATCTAGTGGAATCAATGCCTAGGTGAATAGTGACTGTTATCCATGAAATAATGGCTCAACATGGTATCAGGTCATCATCATCATCATCCATTTTCAATCCACTGCAGGATGAAGGCCTCTCCAGCAACTTTCCAGTTCCTTCTGTTTTAAGCACTGGCCATCCATTTACTACCCAAAAACTCATGAATTTCATCTATCCATCTCCGCCTTTGTCTTCCAGGTTTTCTTCTAGCTCCTCTTGGGTACCATTCTGTTATTTTCTTAGTCCATCTGTCATCATGTCTTTGAGCTGCCCAAGACCATTTTAGTTCTTTAGTTTTGATAAGAATGTCCTTTACTTGAGTTTACTGCCTAATCCATGTATTTCTCTTCTTATCTAACAGTCTGATTCCCAATATAATTCATTCCATTCTTCGCTGTGTAGTTCTCAGCTTCTCTTCCATTCTTTTGGTGAGTGCCCAAGTTTCACTTCCATAAGTCATGGTGGGGAGTATACATTGATTCATTATTTTACGTTTCAGACAAACTGGGATATTGCTCTTCAGTATGTGACTATATTTCCTGAATGCTATCCATCCAAAATTTATTCTTCTCTTGACTTCGAGCCATTTATCATTATTACAGCTAATAACTTGTCCCAGATAAGTATATGACTCCACCTTTTCAATTACTGCTCCTTCAATCATTATTTCCCTTTCTGTGGCATACTTGTTCATCATTACTTTTGTTTTAGACATATTCATCTTTAGTCCAAAATTCTTACTAACTGTGCATAACTGATTAAGATTTTTCTCTAATTCTATGGCATTGTGGCTTATGACCACAATGTCATCTGCAAATCATAAATGGTTTAGGTACTCTCCGTTCACATTGACTCCTTTCTGCGACCAGTCTAATCTTCTGAAAGCTTCCTCAAGGGCAGCAGTAAACAGCTTCGGAGATATTGTGTCTCCTTGTCGAACTCCTTTCTCGATTTTAAATTTGCTAATGTCTTCGTCTAGTCTAATAAAGGGGGTAGCACTCTCATATATTTTCTTCAAAATCATAATATATGGGGTATCTATGCCTTGTCTTTCCAGTGCCCGAAACATTTCCTTATGCTGTATGGAGTCAAATGCCTTTTCATAATCCACAAATGCCAGGCATAATGGTGTTTTATATTCATTTGCTTTCTCCATTAGCTGTGATATTGCGTGAAGGTGATCCATAGTTGAGAATCCTGTCCTAAAGCCAGCTTGCTCTTTCGGTTGATTCTCATCAAGTATTCTTTCTAATCTGTTAGTAATGACCCTTGTGAACAACTTGTAGATGTGGGATAACAAGCTAATTGGTCTATAATTTCCAATTTCTTATTTATCTCCTTTCTTATGCAGCAAAACTATGATTGCATTATTCCACTGCTTAGGCGTCACACCTTTTCCACACTCTGTGAAGAGCCTTGCCAGTTTTTGTGTTATGTCTCTTCCTCCCAATTTTAACAGCTCTACAGTAACTTCATCTTCCCCCAGGGCTTTCTGATTCTTCATTTTCTTCAATGCATGTTCTACCTCATCAGGAAGAATATCGGGTATGTCGTATGTGTTGCTACTTTGCAATCCATCTTCCCCACTGCTGGCATCATTCCCTCACTCCTTGTATAATTCTCTATATTAGTCTTCTGCTATTTGAATTATGCCTTCTCTGCTGTTTATATCAGGTAGGTGGCCATAAATCAATGATCACCCAATGTGTGTATGTTGATGATCTGTCCATTTAAATATCAGACCCAAAATTTGCAGTTAGTGATTTGGCAAGATTGAAACCTGATTTGCATTTGATATCAGATGACCACTCAATAGTCAACTGTCATCCGTTTTTGCAAACTGTGTGCCATGCATGCAGATCACACCATATATCTGAACAGTGTTCCACTTCTGGTGGTCAGAAGCTTTTTATTTCTTGGTTTCACACTGGATACAAAATTCATTTCTCAAGAAAATGTATATCAAACTATACAGTTTGATATATCAAAATTAAACATGCTTAGGACTATTTCGTTTGTGCATTAGGATATAGACAGACAGACATAATGTTACACCTATATAACTTTCTTATTAGAGCCCTACTAGATTATAGTGCACCAGTTTATGCTTTAACTAGACAGACTGTTCTCCGTAAGTTGCATATCACTTACCACAGAGTGGTCTGTATTGTTTTATGAGCTTTTAGAACAGCTCCACTGTACAGGTTATATGTGGAAGCAATGAAACCTCCATTTCAAGTTTGAATAAAATTATTTCTTGGTGGCAAAGAAGTTCTTTGTATTTATATGGTAACATTAGATCCCCAGTGAGGATTGATTATTATTTCATCTGTGGTAGAGCATTAGATATGATTGCAGACTGAAAGAAAATCAGCTGATCAAAATCAGACTGCAAGACCTTCTTCCTGAATAGGAAATAGAAAAGAGAAATGTAACCTGAACTTTTTTGACTGTGATTTGACATCAATATAGATCTCTCTCTCTCTCTCTCTACCCCTCAACCATCCTTTTATCTATAACAGTAACTTGCCTTTGCACACTGCTCCAATTTGTATAACATTCTTTCATGTGCATCAGTATCAATAGCATTTCTGAAATCTCAGTGTATGATGTCAAAATTATATTTTTCATCCATTTCCTTTGTTACTAAATCATAGTTTCCTTTCAGGTTAGTCAGAAAAGATTGCCCATTAACAAATCCAGACTATGACTGTAGTTTAATTGCATTCCTGCCTATATGGTCCTGCATTACTTCTTTAACCAGTGATGCCATTATTTTCCCTGGAACAGCAGAAGTTAAGCTAACAGATATGTAATTACTCGTGTCACTCTTTGTTCCCTGTTTGTTAATTGGGGATATATTTGCGCTTCCAGTCAATAGGGACCTCCCCTTGATGTGTGGAAATTTGCCTTTAGCCAGGGGTTAGTTGGTTGGTGGAACAGACTTACATCCCTTGTTGTGAAAGTTGATAGCCTAAATAAATTTAAGGCTCAGCTGGACAGGTATTCCGAATGAAATTAGGGGTGAAGTGGAAGTATTTTTTTTTTTTTTTTTGGCTGATGCTGCATAAGCCTGCTTTCTTGCATCATATGCCTCTACTAATGCTAATGCTAATATTCCTTCAAAACAACTTGAGTAAAATTAGATTTGTATTTAGGAAAGTAGAGAAAGTTTTTGTCATTAATCTTGAACCAAGAACTAAAGTGTAGAATTTTTTTCTCATGTGACACCTGTCATATTCTGTGCCAGATTAAGTTTGTATTAAAAGGACAAAGCTATTTTCAATACAAATTATTGTGTACATTTGCAGTCAAGAAATAAGCTAAATGTCTATAAGAAAGAATCTACCTATAGAGTAGTTAAGAAATAGTCTTTAGTCTTTTTGTTCTATGTTTTTTATTAGTTCTTACCTTCAAACTTAAAGTTACATTAAAAATATTTATTCCTTTTTCTGAAAAATATGACTTTAAAAAGACATTTTCCACATAGTTATAATGGCTTAACACTATAAGTACAGTCTTGATCTCTTATTTCATTTTTTGAAGTGAAACCTTTATTGGTTACATCATCTCAAATACAACCATTCAATTTCTCAACTACAAATATTGCTCTAATAAGATGACAATGCTGTCATCTTATTAGATGACAAATGAAAAATTAATTAATGAATAATGAAAAAAAGAATTCTCAGGATGATGACACTTTTTAAATAAATTACAAAATACTTCTCTTTTGGGAAGTGCTATTTATTTGAAAATAGGTCAAAATTAGGATGAATTGTTTTGGATATGAGAGAGAGAGAGAGAGAGAGAGAGAGAGAGAGAGAGAGAGAACTTGTATTTTCATTGCCAATTTACAAGGTAGGATTGGTAGAAAGGAGATTACTGTCTGCCCATTCTATAACTGAATTTTTTTTTTCCTCGTGTTTTTTTGATATCTATAATTTGCAGCGAAATTGGTATGCGATTTGGATTATTTTTAAACTCTGTTTTAATCCTGAAGTGTCAGACAACACCTGTGAGATGTATCTCAAAAATAACGAGCCCACATTAACAGTTTATTGAAGGTATTTTCTGTACCTTCCTTAAATATAGACAAATTTTTAATTGATGTGGCTTTTTAGCTTCCCCTCCCCCCCATTTTCACTGAATTATAGCACTAGTACAATGCCATTGTTCTACTTTTCACTCGTAACTCTGGCATGCTAAAAATAAGTAACCACAGTGCCTTCCATGTCTTTTCATAATGAAAATATAAAAATGAATTGTGGTCACTAATATCACATGGCACCTTTTTTTTTTCTTACCTTTCTCCTCACTAACCCACCTTTTTCTTCACTTGGGTCACTAGTTGGCTTGCCTCCTCATGGTAAGATTAGTAAATTGGGAGAAAAGAAAAACTTAAATAACTCACACACTTACTTCTCTAGACTGCCAGGCACAACTCACATATCTAAAAAAAATTGAAAAAAGAAAAGTATAAAATACGTAACTCACACACTAACTTCTCTAGACTGCCAGGCACAACTCGGATATCTAAGAAAAGAGATATGGGTGGTCAAATGCCAGAAAACTAAGACTGAATGATCAAGAAAGTTGGAACTGCACAGTTCCAACTTTCTTGATTGAATTGGCAAATTGTCTCCTTTTAGATTTCAAAAGTAAATAGAAAGTATATTTAAGGGATCCCAAATCTGTTAAAAGACTCAAGTAAGGAGACATCTTCATTGAGACTTCCTTGCTCCAGCCACAAAGTTCCCATCACACTCATCTCACTTTTAGGTAATGAAACAAACATCTCAAATATTTTCAATTTTCCAAAATTTGATTGCTGTTTATTGTGCCTCCTTTTGGTGAGTAAGTTATCCCCATACTGGATAACTTACTAGTAACTATGTGTATGGCATGCTGTGGCCACAGATCACAATGCACCCCAAAAATTCTCATGCTGTCTGTTTTTTAGGCTTTTTTGAAAATTAAAGTAAAAGCATTTTTTAAATATTTAAATTTTTTTTATTAAAACCTAAAACATTACATAAAATTAGGTGCATTTCAATCCATTAATAAAAGGCAAAATATTAATATATTCTGAATAGAATTAAAAAAAAAACCTATGAAATTTTTCCAGAAATTGAAATGAAAGTTTCCACCCATTAAGTGTAACTCACCTTCTTTGTTATAACTGGAGTTTCACCAATTTATAGTTAAATTCAGTGCATTTGGATTTACAATCACATATTTTTATTTGGAGGAGAGAAAAAAATTACTCTCTCTTTATGGTATAATAATTGTTATTTATTTATTTATTTTTGTAGCTACTTTCCAGAAGCTTTATTTAGTACCAAAGACTACTATTCCAATTCCCTTGCCATTCGTTCATGCTCAGATATGGGCTCGTCCAGCTGAGAAACCAACTACATTTTGTAATCACCCAATTGTTTGGCATCACATCTTAAGGCCAGGTGAAGTAGGTGGTGCTGTTCGTGTTTGCTCTTCGTTAATCAACAAGTCAGATTATTATAGGTAACTTTAAAAAATATATATATATATATATATATATATATATACACACACATACACACAATTCATTATTATAAATAAAGTCAGTGACAAAAGTCCATAACAGTATGCACTGCTAATATACAAATCACTTTAAGTACTTTTAAATATAGTATAATTCTACAATAGTAATGAGTGAAATAATGTAAATATGAAGCTTTCTCAATAACCACTTTAACGATAATGATTTTTTTTCCATATTTGTTTTGTTTGAATGTAACAAATTGCTGTTGATACAGTTGTTGCTGTTATAATTTTGCACATACTATTAGGTTCTCTCCCACAGATTTATGGTAATAGGGTTATGTGATTGGAGTGTTTGTTTGAAGCATGGAAGGCATTCTTCACATGATTTGTCTTTTGTATAAATGGAAACAAGCTTGCAATCTTAGATTGTGTTGTTCTTCTCTTCTCTTCTCTGTGTGCCATCTCCTAATGGAGGTCAGTGACCACCATGGCAAATACCCCTTGACTTGGGCAACTGTACATGGTGAGGTGGACCTCCCAGTGATGATACTGGCTTTCCAGATTAGCATCACTGGGATCTAACACTAACATCATACCTTGGTTCCAGGGTTACATCATTGGAATCCGAAATGTGCAGCCGTGCACCCTGGTAGTTGAGGAGCTCATCCTTCATACACCACTTCAGCCCCTGATTCGACAAGACAGGTGGTTCCAAACCGACATGACTGGGATCAATTGGCAGGTTGTTCTTACTGCTAGGGTCAACTGCATTACAATGTCTCCCTCCCTTTGGTCCTGAGACAGGATAAAGGTTTATTGGAAACGTGGGTATGATGCTCCTAAGCAACTTGGTGTCCCATTCATGTATGCAGTACCTTCTAGTTCACGAGTGGGCGTCCTCTCGTAGGTCTGCATGGTGGGTGAGGTACTTAGGGCATCTGAAATTTTTATTTTACTCCTATGAATAATGTAAATCCTTTTTCTTCTGGGGCCTCAACAAGGCCCCTACCCAATCAAACTGAAAATAATGAAAACACCTCAGTAAAAAGAGCTATAACTGAGGACATCACCATCAGTGACACCACTGTTCCTTATTCTCCATTCCACCAGAGAGCAGTCAGTCAGGAAGACGTCATCCTTTTTCGTCCAGAAAGGATTAGAAGGGTTGGCAGGATCACTTAAATCTGTAAAACGACTGCTTTCGGCGACGTTTTAGTCAAAGCTTCAAACATGAAACAGGCAGAAGGAATCCCGAAAGCCATCTTGTTAGTGGGAATACCCCCCCCCCACAAAACTCTTCATGAGGTGTTTTATCAGAGTGGGACCTTCTTCATGTGTCTGAAGAAGAGATCTGCTCTGAATTGAAAGACCAAGGAGTGACATCTGTCAAGAGAATATCGATGCGAAAGGATGGGAACCTTGTCCCTACCTGAGTTCTCATCCTAACGTTCAACACCCCACGACCTACAAGTTCTATCAAGGCAGGTTACTTAAACTTCCCAGTGAGGATTTACATTCCAAACCCCCTGAGGTGTTTTAGATGTCAAAAATAGGACCAATCACAAACAGCTTGCCATGCTAACCCTGCACATGTGCTCGATATGGCGGTACGAAAGACCACGAGAGCAAGGAATGTTCAGCTTCCAAACCAATCTGTGTAAATTGCAAGGAAGAGCTCACTGTCTACTCTAGAGCATGCCAGCAGTGGAAACAGAGCAAAATATCTCCTACCCACAGGCCAGAAAACGCGTCCAACCAATAATTAGCAGCAAACCTTCATACGCCAGAAGGTTTCTGCGAAGTGCACTATCAGTACACAAACTGAGATGATTATACCACCAAAAGAGTCATATACTCTGATTTCACGCTATTACTATCATTAGCCATATGGTGCAAGGAAGCCTGAAGCTTTTGCTGCACCAGCCAAAAAAAAATAAAAATTTCTAAGTTACCCTAAAAGAGAGAGAGAGAGAGAGAGAGAGAGAGAGAGAGAGAGAGAGAGAGAGAGAGAAGTAGAAGGGAAAAGAAGAATGATGATATCCAGCTCAGGACCTTGGGTGTGCCAAGCCCATACTCACCCCCCCCCCCGGGTTCTTTGTTGCATTTATAAAAGCCCACCCAAAAACAGTCAGCTGCCACTCCTATATCCGTACCTCCTAGTGCTCCACCACTACCAAAACCAAGTGGTGATCAGAAGATCAGAAGAACTATCTGCAGTACAAGAAACAGTGGATGTAGAGGGTAAGGAGGTATTGGATGACTCAGTCCTGGAAATCTTTTTGGAAGAAGATATGGACACAGGCCAGTGATTCATCTTTCCAAAGAAAGATAAAGCCAGGACTGAAAAAACCAAGCCCTCGGTCCTTCGGAAACAACCGGATGGACCCAACAAATCCAAATAATGGGTAAGTTCGAATTTCTACAATGAAACTGTTGTGGATTCCATCGAAATAGTGACATCAAGGCCCTCCTGAGTAAGCATGAACCAACTTGCTTTTGCTTACAGGAGATGTATAATCAGTGGACACGAAGTGGACTCTTCGGACTAATGTTATTAGTGGAGTCCCTCAGATATGGTACATTAAGCCTGATATACCATTGATATGGTATATCAGGCTTAATGTCAAAGTTTGTAGATGATACGAAGGTTGGCAGAGTTGTTAATGACACTAATGAGAGTAAGCTTGCAATAGGATCTATAAAAGTTGAGCAGTGGGCTGAGAGGTGGCAGTTGAAGTTTAACACTGACAAATGTAAAGTACCGCAATGAGGAGCAGTAACCCCAGAGTAGCATATCAACTGTGTGGTATTACACTGACAGTGGTAGAGAATGAAAAGGACATGGGGGTAATTGTGCCTGCAGATATGAAGTTTTCTCAGCAGTGCAGATGGTCTGCAAGAGTGGCTCATGGTGTCTTGTCAATGATATACAGGAATTTTTCTAGCAGGGATAAGGAGGTGATTATCCCCTTGTATAAGGCATTGGTCAGGCCACACCTTGAGTACTGTATACAGGTCTAGAGGCCTCATTTTAGGAAGGATGTAGAGCTACTGGAACGAGTACAGAGAAGAGTAACACGATTAGTGAATGGAACAAAAGTTTTGCAAATTACAGTGTCTGGAGAATAGGCACCTGCAAGGTGATCTGATTGAGGTGTATAAAGTCTTGAATGGTTTGAGCATGCTCGATGCTGATGGGATTCTTCTTCCTCTTGCTCAGAATAATCGCCTGAGAGGGCATAAATTCAAATTGAGGAAAGAATGTTGTAGGATAGATGTGTGGAAGCTTGCCTTTAGCCAGCATGTGGTTGATTGCTGGAACAAACTTCCATTGTAGAAGTTGATAGCTTAAATAGATTAAAGGCAGAAGTAGATAAACATTTGGAGTGAGTGGATGGGTGAAATTAGAAAGTTTTTTTGTTTTTTTTTATGGCTGATTCTATATAAGCTTGCTTTCTTGCATCATGTGCCTTTACTAATGTTACAATGTATTTAAAGGCAAATGAGCACCCATACTTGCAATAACTTTTCAGTTATTTGAAAAGATATGATGGGGATGGACCTGCCCACAGAGGTGTCACCATCCTTTTTGGTAACCACACTCCATTTCAAGAAACTACACTTACCACCAACTTAGAGGCTGTAGCAGTTGAACTTACTGTGGGGTTTCTGTTAACTGTTTGCTCCATCTATTTACCACCTGGGAACGACATCCTCCATCAGACCTTGATGATCTTATTAGACAATTGCCACCCCCTTTTTTGTTACTAGAGGATTTTAGTGGACACAATACTCAGTGGGATGTTGCCAACATCAATGGAAGGGGTTAGACTATAGAGTGCATGCTCCAAAACAATGACCTGGCCCTGCTAAATGTTGGACATAATATCTTTTTCCACATGCCTACACATACATTTATCGTGGTTGATATCTCTATATACTCCCATCTCTCTATCCTGTGTGTATATGGGAGGTTGAAGACAACATTTATGGCAATAACTGTTTCCCCCTGATATCCACCCTTTGCAAAGGGAGACCATGCCACCTGTCTAGGTTACCATGGCAGAAGATTGGTCACACTGATTGGAATACCTTCAAAGATCTGGCATCATTTGATACCAACACAGTCAGCAAGGAACCTATTAATGCCAGGGTAAAGTACATTTCAGAGACTGTTGAAAGTACTTTGGACAACAGTCTAAAGTACTTTCAACCCTGTCCAACCAGTGGCAATTGCAATTCCAAAGACTTCGACTCAATTTCCACCATTTCCAAAACCATTGTGGAATTCTAATTGCACTGCAACAAGAAAGTCTCAAAACAAGGCACGGGGGATTTTTTTCACCATTAACCCACCACAGAGAACATAATAGCCTTCAAACATGCACATGCCAAAGCACATTACATAAAAGTGAGAAAGAATCTTGGATCCACTTCACATCTTCTATCAACCAGGCTTTATCATCTAAGCTTGTCTGGGATAAAGTCTGGAAAATGAAGGGGAAATACAAATCACACCCTTCATCAATCCTGGAGCATAATGGATGTGCAATTGCAAACACTCTTAGGGGATATTTGCTAAAGTGTCTGCCAAAACATCCTACCCCCTAAGTTTTTGATCCTCAAACAAAATGCTGAAAAGAAACATTTGAAGTTGTGAACAACTGTGAAGAATATAATCAACCTTTCACAGAATGGGAAATGAAAGTGGCACTATCACTATCCCATGCGAGTGCCATAGGGCCAGAGGACATCTATTATGAGATGATTAAACATCTTTCATCTGAATCTCTGGATGATCAGTTGCCCTGTTTGTACAACAGAGTTTATCTTGAAGATGAATATCTGGACCCCTGGCATAAAGTAATCATGCTTAACTTCCCAAAACCAGGAAAGGATCCAAAATTTCCGAGTTAGTATCAGTAATGGCAAGGAAGCCTATGGCTTATGCTACACCACCCAAGAAAAATAAAAAATAATGATAAAATTAAATTAAATAACAAAAAATAAAATAAGAATAAAAACAAATTAATAATAAGAAGAAAATTAAAAATAATAATAATAATAAGAAGAAGAAAATTAAAAAAATTATTATAAGAAGAAGAAGAAAATTAAAAAAAAAATAACAATAAGAAGAAAATTAAAATAATAATAATAATCATTAATAAGAGAAAATGAAATGGATACCTATTCATTTCCCTGCTTAGATAGTGGACATAGTGTTTTTGTCAGTCGGTTCCTGTGGTTCCCCACAAATCAGCTTTGAGTACTCTCTGTGGGTTATGTGTGAGTCGTGTGTTGTTTGACTGGCCTCTTAGTTACTGGGAGGCTTGATCACCATGGAAGGAGCCTTTCAGCATCAGTCCACCGGCACGAGGAGCCAGGCCAGGAAGGTAGAAGGAATGCCTGACGGGCTCTCTCCCGACTTGCAAAGCAAGACAGGAGAGTCCTTGCTTAGATAATTATCCAGCTGTCCTTTGAATTTTCCCCAAACTGTCAGCCTCTACCACCCATATAGGTAACTTATTCCAGTAATAGTAATTTATAACTCGCTGCTGGCTAAAATAAATTTTCCTGCAATCCAGTCTAAATAACTCCCCCCGTAACTTGAAATAATGGCCCTTTGTTCTAGAATCATTTATACCCGTGAAAATTTCATTCTCATTCATTTTACTTATGCCTCTCGGAGCCTTAAACACCTCAATCAAGTCTCCTCTAAGGTGCCTAGTTTCCAAGCTCTGCAACCCACATATTCGAAGTCTTTCCTCATATGGACGCCCTTTTGCCTATCTCACTAGGTGAGCTGCCTGGCTTTGGATACTTTCAAGAAGCAAAATGTGCGGTCTTTAGGTGTGATCTCTGTCCATGAACACAGTATTCCAAGTATAGCCTAATATAATGGGATTATGATGTCCTTATCTCTACTAGCAATTGTTCAATAAATCATCTCTAGGACACCATGGGCCCCCCCCCCCCTTGCAACCAGTCTACAATGCTCAGAGAACTTCATATCTGGCCGTATCATAATACCCCAGTCCCTCCACTACCGGCTTTAGTTCAACTCCACCAAGTGTATAAGTCTTTTGGGGTTACTGTTCCCCAGGTGCAGTACCTTACACTTTGCTAGATTAAAGCATAGCTGCCATTTTTCTGACCATCCCTGAAATCTATCTAGGTCATTCTGAAGAAGCTGTTCTTGGCGGCGATTGTTAATTACTCTACCGATCTTTACATCATCCGCAAATTTAGACGTTGTGCCCTCTATCCCTTCATCGATGTCATTTATGAAAATAAAAAATAACAGTGGTCCTAATACCGATCCTTGGGTAACTCCACTTCTTAAATCAACCCAATCTGAGGAATAATCATTTATCACAACCCTCTGCTTCCTGCCATTAACCATTCAGCTATCTATCTAAGGATTTGCCCTGTGATTCCAACCTGTTTCAGCTTATAAAGCTCATGTGGGACTGAGTCAGATGCCTTGCTGAAATCCAAATAAACAATGTTGAAATTATTCCCTAAGTCTGGCTTTTGAGTGACCCTGTCAAAATAGCTAACCAGATTAGTTAAACATGTTTTTCTCTTTACAAAACCATGCCGAGTATCCTTCAGAATTCCATTTCTATCTAAATGATCCTGAATTCTACCCTTAATCATAGACTCCTTGATTTTCTCTACTACTGAAGTAACCGGCCTGTAATTTTCCTTATGAAGTAACCGCCCATGTGAGACTGAATAATTACTATCCAATTGCTCTGACAAGCTGCTTGTGCAAGATCCCAGAAAGGATGGTGAATGCCCCTCTCATGTGGTATTTGGAAGCAAATGCCCTCCTTTCCAAAGTTCATTGTGGTTTCCGAAGGAGCAAGTCAACACTTGACCATCTTTAAAAGACTGGAAACATCTATTTGAGATGCTTTCCTTAAACGTGAACATCTTGTGTCAATTTTCTTTGATATCGAAAAAGCATATGACTGACACGGCTTGGAGATTTGGAATTTTAAAGGATATCTATGATCTGGGTGTTAGGGGCCATTTAGCCCTTTTCATCTAAAATTTCTTATTGATCTAGTCATTCCAAGTTCATGTAGCCTCCATTTTCTCTCGATCTTTTTGTCAAGAGGAAGGGGTCCCCCCCCCAAGGGTCAGTGCTAAGTGTTACGCTTTTTGCTATCAAAGTTAATTCTATTACTGAAAAACTTCCAACTGTAAACAGCATCCTCTTCATTGATGACTTTACCATCTTCTGTTAGTCATGCAACATGAGGGTTATCAAACAAGAATTGCAGCATGCTGTTGACCTTGTCAAACCTTGGGCAATGGCTAATGGTTTCTGGCTGTCTCCCCAGAAGACTGTCTGCATACATTTTTGTCACAAATGGAACCTTCACCCTGAACCAGAACTCAAACTCGGATAACACATTATTCCAGTAGCACTTGAGACAAAATTCTTGGGGCTCATATTCGATACGAAGTTAATGTTTTTACCACATATCTGTCAACTGCAGACAAAATGCACGAGGGGATTGAATCTCCTTCGTGCCATGTCCTCTAATAAGTGGGGAGACAGACCGATGCACTTTACTCCACCTTTATCATGCGCTTGTTTGTTCAAAATTAGACTACCGGTCCCAAGTGTACGCACCGGCTAGAAATAGCATACTACGGTGGCTAGACCCATTTCACCACCAAGCCATCCGTACTGCTACTGGAGAATTTTTAACATCCCCTGTCCAGAGTTTATATGTCAAAGCAGGTGAACCACTAGTATTGCTCCGACGAAAACAGTTGTCGCTCGCTAAAATATACATTTAAACTAAAATCCCTGCCAGACAACCTATCATGGACTTCCATCTTTGAGCCATGATGGGAAACTCTTTATAACACCCATCAGACTGCTAACCGTCCCTTTGGAATCCATGTCCAAAAGCTGTTCAGTGAGCATGATACCACAGTAGACAATGTTGCCCAGTCACAAGGCATCTACTTCCAACCTGGCATGCTCACTTACCATCATGCGACTTCTCCATTAAAAGTTGGTGTAAGGCCATAACTCCATTCTCTGTCTGCCAACAACTCTATGCTGCCCACCGATCCAATTACTCTGATTTCTTGCCTGTGTTCACTGATGGCTCGAAGTTGGAGTTGTCTGTCGTATCTGATGCTGTCTTTCAAGGTAGTAATGTACTATATCTGGGAAGATTCCCCATAAATGCAGCATATATACAGCTCATTTGTATGCTATGAGTTAGCCTTGGACCACATTAAAATTGCCGACCGGGCTAGCCGAGTGGGTAAAGTACCTGCCCGGCAACCCAAAGGTCGCGGGTTCGATTCCCGCCTCGGGCTTGGATCAAAGTACTGCAAAAACCTTGGGAGGTGCAATATGGCCACAGCAGCCGATGCGCCAACAACTACCAAATCAAATCAAATCAAACCACATTAAAATCCACAAGCACCAAAAAGGTTTATGGTGTACATTGACTCCCTAAGTGCACTGCAGACTTTATCAGTGATGAGATATAATCCTCATCCATTCGTGACCCGGATTCCGTAGACGCTACATTCTCTGTTTGAGTATTCATTCGAAATTTGTTTCTGCTGGATTCCAAGCCACATGGGGATCAGGGGAAATGAACTGGCAGATGCTGTAGCCAGATCACCAGAACTCCACAGCACTCATTGCCTGTTAGTGCCCTATGCAGACTATAGACAGCTAATACGTGCTAAATTACTTTCCCAATGGCAACAATCTTGCATTAGCAAGTCACAAACAAGCTAAAAGCAGATAAATCCTGTAATCCATCACTGGCAGTCTAGTCTGTGCAGGAACCACAGAGAGGAAGTTGTTCTAGCTCTCCTCCGCATAGGACACAGTTGTCTTACACATGCGTTTCTGCTGAGGGCAGATGACTCTCCTATGTGTGAGAACTGTGGCACCATTTGAATTATTCATCACATTTTAACTGAGTGTCCACGTTTTAGACACAAACGTGATTTATATTTTACCACTTTTAGTTATCTGGCTGAGCTTTATACACTCAGTCAGATTTTATCCGAATGACCATGTGTCTGCTGTTTTTAGCTTTTTTTAAAATCAGTTAACTTTTTTACTCGTATTTAAAATTTACCTTTAATTGTTATTTCTTTATTGATATATCTTTTATACCTATGTTATTATATATCTTGACATGATGACCTAACTAATTAGGTCACTGAAAGCTTAAATTTTTTATATATGACCTGCTTTCGATGCATTATAGTTTTAGTTGTTAATGTGCCAATAAAATCCAAACCAATCAATTACGTCAAATGTCTCTCTGTCAGCTCTGAACAGTTGCTTCACGTACATCTTCTCCCAAGCTTCCTTCTTCCTTCCTTTCTCCCCTCAATAATTAGTCGTGGAATTTCATATTTGTTGTTACTCATCAGGTGTCTAATATCTTGCCATGGTGATTATTCTAGGGATATAGTAATGCAGTAGTTTCCCTGCTGGCTTTCTACATCGCAGTATTGTAATGACATAATCTATCACTAAGCTGTCAGCACAATGACTTTTCAGATAGCTTCTATCCCCACTCATTGTTTGTACTGTTGGAGCTGCTGTCCTTATCCAGAATTGTTATTTAGAGCACCTTCTCCTAGGTATGTTACCTTACTGTAGCTCACATCTGGTGAGTATGGGCTTGTCACATCCATGGTCCAGAGCTGTATATCATCATTGTTCTCTTTCTTCGTGATTCCTTTCTACCTCTCTCTCTCTCTCTCTCTCTCTCTCTCTCTCTCTCTCTCTCAGAAATATTTTGTGGCTGGTGCAGCATAAGTCTCAAAGCTTCCTTGCCATATGGCTAATACTAAAGCATCACACCTACCCTGGTTTCAATCAGAGTTTCCTTCTCCTAGGTATATTCATGTATAATTTCCATATATATAGTCTATTTTATCAATGAAATATTATTAGTCTATTTTTGTTTATTTTATGTTTATTGTAGTTGCTTCTGTCTCTATTATTTGTGATATTTCACACAATTCAGACCTGGTACACGTCAAGGAGGGTGCAGTTGAATTCTTATTTAATCAGTTATCAAAATTTATTGCTCATTTAGATTTTCTAAATCATTTTGGAGTGTTGCTTCCACAATACCTTTAGTCTTTGTTACCTTTCTCCCCCTCCCTATTGATTTGATTTTTTATGTTTAGTTTTGCCTATTTTCGCTCTTCTGGTTTGCCATACTACTGGCCTAATTTTTATTTTATTTTATACAACAAGCAACATGCAGAGGAATATGCAATTTTGCTGTCTCTGATGTTTGCCTTACCATTTTGTTTTCTTTAATTTTTCTTTTATTACTGTCATTTATTAATAAAATTATATATATAGAGTGGCAGACAAAAAAAAAAACTGCATCACTTGTGAAATTTGCAAATAATGTATTTTGCACTGCATAGTGAGTTGCAGAAATGAGAAATATTCGAAATGCATTTGTTAGATGGGATATATATCTCTGTGAATGAAATCCAATAAAAAGACTCCACCTGATATACCTAATTGCCATAAATATCTTCCTAAAGGATAAAGTATGTAATTAATGGGAATATGACAAATCTTGCAAATGGCAATTACCCTGGGTGCCAAGCGACCGTGATCAAGCGTTTTCTCTGTGGTTAAAGTGCGATTGTAGAAAAGTGATTTTTAGTTCTAAGTTCCTGTCCTTAAGAAATTTATTTATTTAATAACAGCTCCTGTTACAAAAATACTTGTACAGAGCAAGAAAGGAAAACACCTTTCTTTATTTTTCTTATTTATATTACTAACCCTTACTAGTTAATGCTTGGTCACACCGGGCACTGCTCCTGCCTCCCTGTGCCAGGGCGGGAAACCTTGGCAGGACAGTTAGTCTGCCTAGGGCCAAAAGGAGCAATTATGGAACAAAATGTGTTTTTCCCTCCTTGGAGCCTACAAGCTCTTGGACAGACATAGAAACTGAACATGACACGTCGCAATCCAAGAGGTTTAAAACCACTCCTCAGCTACAGATTTTCCTGCATTTCTTTTAATGAACTCTCTTACAGATAAAGCTTCTCACTAAACTGTCTCTGTTTCTTATCCAAAAACACCGGAAAGTCTTGCAGGATATCCTGAGACAGTCAAACGACTGCAATCAGGGGCCCACTAGTAGAAACAAACAGCCGGAAACATTCAGAGCATGTACCAAAAGTTACAAATTTTGTTGGAATTCCAGTAAGAGTTTCTCCCCATGGAACCCTAAACACATCTAAGGGTGTTATATCCAGCTGAGATCTATTGAATGTCTCGGAGGAGGAGATAAGTCAAGAGCTTCAGGAGCAAAATGTAATTGCAGTGAAAAGAATCATGATTAAATAGGACAATACACTCACACCTACAAGGAATATTATACTCATTTTTAATACCCCAAACCTTCCTTTGTCCATAAAAGCAGGTTTTCTTCTTTGCCACATTCAACCCTACATTCCTAACCCCGTGAGATGTTATAAGTGCCAAAAGTATGGCCACTCTCAAATGGCATGTAGAGGAAACCCAGTTTGCCCCAACTATGGGTCCTCCGATCACACTCAAAACGATTGTTCGGCAACAGAAATGATCTGCCCTAACAATAAAGGCAACTGTCCTGCTTATTCTAGGACATGCGACAGGTGGAAAACTGAAAAGAAAATTGTGAAGTATAAGATAGAAAATAAAGTAGGCTTTCAAGAAGCAAGGAAATTAATTGTTCCCAGTATTACTAAATGTACATATGCCAGTGATGCACAAAAATATCAATTAGTGGCCACCCAAACTGGTGTTACAGTCCCTTCAAATGCCTCAATCTCTGACTGGCTTGAACTGTTCTCTCCCAGCAACAGTCCAATATCCCCAAGCAATACTGCTCTTACAGTATCAACGAAATCTCCTTCTCCCCCTCCTCCATCAATTTCTGCTACATCAAATAATCGTGGTTCAAACATAAAATAGAATATTCAAGACACATCCGTGGATACAATTGACTCATCCAGACAGTAAGACCCAATCTTAGAAATATATGTGGAAGAAGATATGGACATCAGTTGGCCATTCTTCTCCAAAAAAGACAATCAGAAGCTTGAATGCTATAAACCAGTCACATCAAAAAAACAGTCAGATGTTGTTACTTGGTTTTTAGGAGCATTAGCAACTAAGGCCATATGGCCCCGGGGATATGCGGTGGTCATTCTCTGACCCTTCCACATCCTCCGTATTTGGTGGTCACAGGCTCGAACCCCGGTCTAATCAAGAAGCGTGTGCTACGCACTGCTGCTCCTGCCCACCCGGCTACGGTGGCGCCAACAGTTAAATACAGCTTCTTTTACTAAACACCAATAATACCTTATATCCTACAATGGAATTGTAGAGGATTTCATAGCAACTATAACGATATTCACGACTTAATTAACCACTACCCACCAGTTGGTTTCCATCTACAGGACATATCTAACTCCTCAAATTTTTACCAGCATAAAGAACTATTCTATCTATCAACGTGATTGTAATACTTCAAATTCCTCCCATGAGGGTGTGGCCATCTTGGTCAGCTCAAAGATCCCAACCAAGCAAATTGTTTTGAAAACTGAAATTGAAGTTGCTGCTGTACGTTTGATAACTCAGATTGTGTTAACATTAGTATCAATTTATCTCCCACCAAGTTATACCTTCTCCTACCAAGATCTTGAAAACCTGCTAATATAACTACCTTCCCCTGTCTGTCTCTTGGGGGATTTCAATGGGCACCACCCCTTATGGAGATCTACTAAATTGGATAGGCATGGCCAACTGATTAAAACATTTGTAGATAAGCAAAACCTTACCATTCTTAATACTGATGCACCTACTCACATACAATTACCAACTGGACAAACTTCAGCAATCAATCTCTCTATATGCTCCCCGATTCTGTTTCCAATCATGGAATGGTCTGTTGTGGACAATCCCATGGGCAGTGACCATTTTCCGATTATTTGTGATCTGCTCACTGCACAACCATCATTAGCCAAACTCTGCAGGAAATGGAAGTTCTCTTGAGCCAACTGGGTAAAATTTCAGTCAGCTGTCACTCTGGATAAAAAATTTATACGAACACAGGCGATAGATGAAGCCACAGATTATATCACTTCACACCTACTTTCTGCAGCTAAATGATCAATTCGTTGTCGAATCCGCAGTCCCAACAGCACCTTAACTATTGGTGGAATGAAGAATGCTTAGAGATTTATTTCGTAGATCCCCAACCACAACTAATCTTATCAACTACAAGAAATTAAGGGCAAACCACATCGCATTCAGATGCAAGCCAAGAAGAATTCTTGGATTGGGTTTTCATCTACCATAAATAGAAACACTAACTCCAGTTTAATATGGAAGAAAATTAGGCAGATTTCTGGTAAATATCCAACCACCTCTTTACCAAATCTTTTGTGGGATGGACAAGAACTTTCTACTCCTGAAGACATAGCAAATGTCTTGGGAAAAACCTTTGCCCAAGTTTCTGCAGCATCAACTTATTCTCTGAATTTCCAGAAAATAAAGACCACGACTGAACAGTGTGCCATTAACTTTCGAACCTCAGTTTTCCTTCTGTATAATCAACCTCTTCAATATTCTAAACTTCTACACGCCATTATAACAACACGCAACAGTCCCACTGGGCCAGATGGAATATCTTATCTCATGTTACAAAACCTCGGCGAAAAAAATTTATGAATACTACTGGTCTACTATAACCAAATATTTCTGGAAAACATTTATCCCAGCTCTTGGCATCATGCCACAGTTCTTGCCTTTTTGAAACCTGGAAAAGATACTACCAGTCCATACAGTTACAGACCAATTTCCCTCTCCAGTTGCCTTGGTAAATTACTAGAAAAAATTATTCATAATTGACTTGTTTGGATCATTGAAACAGAATACCAAATGAGTAATAATCAATGGCTTTCGTAATAACAGGTCCTTAGATCTCATGATCAAAGCTGAGGCTGCAATTCACAATGCCTTTGTAAAAATATGAACATCTTGTTATGTTTTCCATAGACATAGAGAAGGCATTTGATACTACCTGGCATTGTGGCATTCTCAGTGACCTCCATGCTCTTGGTCTATGAGGCAACCTTCCTATATTCATCAGGGACTTTCTCCAGAATCGGTTGTTCCAAGTTCGATACCACAACTTGCTTTCTGACATATTTACAGGAAGGAGTGCCACAAGGGTCTGTACTGAGTCTCCATTGTATGCAACCCTTTTTGCCCTTAGAATTGATTCCATCACAAAAGCATACTTCCAAATACTGTTCAGACCTACCTTTATGCCAATGATCTCTCTGTTTCTTACCATTCTCAGAACACGATCCATTGAACGTCAACTGCAGATATCCCTGAATAAAGTCCAAAAGTGGGTAGGGTTAAATGACTATCATCTATCCAGCAGAAAACTGTTGCAATCCAATTTTGTAATGCATACAGATCCTGAACTTCAGATGTCAAATTTTACCATTCCAGTGATTAACAACATCAGATTCTTGGGATTAATCCTTGACAGGAAATTAAATTTCCTTGAGCACATTAAATTTGTGTGTACTTCCTGCCTCAAAAAATCTGAACATACTAAGAGCTTTATCTGCCTTGGCTTGGGGAGCAGACCATACATCCTTGCTGCTCTTATATAGAGCATTGATCAATTCCCGTTTGGAGTATGGTGCTCCACTCTATGATTCTGCCCATAAGACTACACTACAATGGCTGGATCCTATACAGCATAGTGCTTTGCAGATTGCACATAGGCACATAGTACTTTCTAATGAGCTTTCTAAAGCTAATGAGCCTCCTCTTTAACTCCTAAGAAAAACACTGCTTCTTAAGTATGCCGCCTGAGTACAAAGTTGCTGGCAGCATCCTATTGAGCCATATCTCTTTAATCCACTACTGCAAATTCTCTATAGAAACAAACCCACTAAAATAAGACCAGCCTCTGATTACAATCACATCATACAAACAGCATGTTTCGCACAGTGGAAAGATCTGTGGCACACCCAAACCAATAATAAACTCTACCAGTTGAAACAGGACCCAAAGCTTTGGCACTCTAGCACCAAAACAGTGCAAAGAGAAGTGGTACTTGCACAGGCACGAATAGGACATACGTACCTTACTCACCTCCATCTACTCACAGGAGAGGAACCTCCTCAGTGTCTACACTGTTCAGCAGCCAATCGGACTAGCCAGGTGGGTTAACTGCCCAAAGGTCACGGGTTCGAATTCCGCCTCAGGCTTGGATCAGAGTAAAATACAAAAAACTTTGGGAGGTGCTTTATGGCCACAGAAGCCGATGCGCCAACAACTAAAAAAAAAAAAAACCCACTGTTCAGCACATTTATCAGTGAAACATATCCTGACTGAATGCCCACAGTATTAACAGGACAGAACATCCGTCCTGTCTTACCTGACAAATTTGTGACAACTGATAACATTATAGAGAATATTATTGGTGAAGAAGCAATTATCAATGAATTTTTCTCTTTTCTGAAAAAAATTGGACTTTTTCATAAATTCTGAAAGATCTCCGTAATAAAATTGAAGTCATTACAACTGAATTTTGTTTTTTAGCATTTCACTGCAAAACATGCAAATGGCAATCATTACAACCATATATACATTTTATTACATTTAAGTGTACAAACTGAAATGACAAGTTAACGTAATAGTATTATGTACTGTAAATCAGCAAAATAAGTCCTCAATATTTTGTTCTTCCTCCTCAACCTGCAATTACAGCCTTGCAACAACCTGGCATATAGTTAATCAACTTCTGGATATACAGTTGCCCAATTTCATGCTACCACACCCTTACAATGCTGTCCTGCAGCAATCCAAAAGCTTACTTGTTGAAGCTTACTTTTTGACTTCTTCTGAGCAATTTTAGATGCCATTATGAACCAGAAATTTTCAATAGGGTTCAAATCTGGACTGTTGCCAGGCCAGTCCAACACCGTAATGCTATCATTTCTGAGGTATGATTGCACCTTAAAGGAGAAAAACGAGAGAAAACATTGGTGTAAGTATGTTTTAAGCTTTGTGAGACAAGGAGACAAACTCATCATTAAGTCTAAATAGCATAAAACTTACCAATTTTGCTGAGTCTTGTTGAAATATGCAGTTATAGGGATCACCATGCAATATACATCTAGCATGGTGATCCCTAATAACGGCTTTCAGACACTCCTCCAAGATAGCAGTGTAGGTTTCTGCATTCACTGTTCCGTTAATAAACTTAATTCGCCCTACCCCTTTGTTTTGTTATGCATCCCCAGACCATCTGACCGGCAGGGAACTTTACAGTCCATGTTATGCAGTCAGGATAGTATGCCTCTGATTTTTGTCTTCTGACGTATCACTTCCCATATGACCCATGCAGTGTCCCATTGCACTTTTGTCCACGAAACATGCATTTTTGCCCAAGCAAGTCACTTCTTTCTCATTTGTTGGGTCAATAAAGGCTTCTTCTTGGGTGGATAGGCAAGTAGACCACATTCCTAAAGCCATCTTTGGATAGTTTGTGGACTTGTTTCAACACCAGGGGCCATCTCAAAGTCCAGTTTTAGATCAGGAGCACTAGCTCCTGATCTAAAACTGGATCATAAACTGCAACATATAGAAGTATGTAGGCAATTACAAAAGGCATAGCCATTTCAAATATCGATCTTGGGAAGACAGTCACTCTCTTATGGCCTGATCCAGGTCTTCTCTTCACATCACCGGTTTCATGCTTTAATTTCAGCACACAGGATACTGTTGACTGGTGCAGCCTGTTTCATCAGTGATAGCTCACGTAGAAAGCCCTTCCTGGGACAGAGCAACAGCAAACCAAATTTTTTTTTCTTGGTGTCAACTGAACATGTGGAGCCATGCTTACACCTCCGCAAAACAAAATACTAATGAGCGTATATACCCTTCCAACGCCATATTTATAGAAACAGCTGATGTAATACCTTGAAATTACTGTCTGAAGAAATGGAAGTGTTATCTGATGCAATACCTTTCCTTTGCGACGAACAAAATGACTGTAATCAAACAATATCTTATACATTTCACTACAAATGTTACTTTTTTTAAGGTGATTCAGCTTTTTTTGTCCACCACTATAATTATATATATATATATATATATATATATATAGAAGTATGTAAGAATAGATAAGTCTGATAAAGGTTGTACAGTTTATTATTATTATTAACCATATGGTGCAAGGAAGCCTGAGGGTTATGCTGCACCAGCCAAAAAAAAATTTCTGAATTACCCTCAGAGAGAGAGAGAGAGAAAAGTAGAAGGGAATCACCAAGGAAAAGAAGAATGATGATATCCAGCTCAGGACCCTGGGTGTGCCAAGCCCATACTCACCAGATGTAAGCCCCTGAGGTTAGTTGGATTTGGATGTGAAAAGTACACAAAGTGTGCCAAGGTTTAGAAGGGCAAGGAAAGTAGAGAAAAAAAAAAAAAAGTATTGTAGGTTTGTAAAAGGTGAAAGAATGTTAATATCCTAAAAGTTATGATGAATTAAAACAATTATGGGCTGAATTGCAAAGCCAATCAGAGGTGAGGGTTGTAAAGTAAAATGATGAATACCAAATGATTAAACAAATAATAAAGATGGTAAAGCTGTCATCAGGTATGTGTTGGCAAATTTAGTTATAAATCGAAAAACAGGATAGCAAAAATGCAAAATCTGATGTTAGCTGAAGTAAATATTAATATGTGGTCAGGTATTTCCTCAGGAAACTACACCTGATCAGGTATCAGGAACTGTGTTTCTATACTTTTCCCTAACAGTGGAAGAGAGGTGAAAAAAAGCTAAAAAGCAAAAGGAATTAAATTAGCACATTCTCTTTCAGTATGGACAAGGTGCTCCCAATGCAGTGTCAAGGATATAAAAAAAATGTTAAGATTAAAATAAGGATAAAATAAAATTAAGTGTTTTCAGAGTGGGAAAAAGGTTTTTGAATTATATGTAGATTTTTAAGTAAATTTGGAAAAATATATTAGTGTTGGAATTTTGTACAAATTAGAAGAAAGAAGAAGAAATTAGAAGTACCACAAAGTAGTACCACAGAGTTGGTACTCATTTATCCCTTCCCCATCCTCTATTTAATACCGCACCCTATATGCTTGGTCTAAATAATTTTAATTCTAATTTCTACAACATTCCAACACTAATATATTTGTCCAAATTTACTTAAAAATCTACATATAAGTCGAAACCCTTTATCCCACTCTAAAAAAAATTAATTATATTTTAATTTAGCTTTACCTTTATTTTTACCTTAAAACAAAGTGAAGAGGACTAGAAGGGCAAAGAAAGTAGAGCTTATGCAGCCTCAGCCAAAAAAAAACGCTCTCATTTAACCCCTCCATTTCGTTCTAAATTCCTGTCCAGCTCAGCCTTAAATTTTTTTTAGGCTATTAGTTTCAACAACAAAAGATGGAAGCATATTCCACCAATCAGCTACCAGCTGGCTAAAGGCAAATTTCCGCACATCTATTCTACAACTATCTTTCCTCAGTTTGAAACTGTGCACCCTCAGGTTCTTAGTCTGAGCAAGAGGAAGAATCCCATCAGCATTCAGCTTGCTCAACCCATTCAAGGCCTTATACACCTCAATCAGATCACCTCGCAGGTGCCTACTCTCCAGGCACTGCAATTTACAGAACTCAAGTCTTTCTTGGTAAGAGCACCCCGTTGTTCCCCTCACCAATCTTGTAGCACTTTTTTGTAGTCATTCTAGCAACTCTACAATCTTCCTAAAATGAGGCCTCCAGACCTGTACACAGCACTCTAGGTGTGGCCTGACCATTGCCTTGTATATCAGGATAATCACCTCCCCGTCCCTGTTAGCAAAATTGCTATATATCATTGACAAGACTCCATGACCTGCCCTGGCAGCCCGCCTGCACTGGTCAGTGAACTTCATATTTGACTGCACAATTACCCCCCCCCCCCAGGTCTTTTTCACTTTCCACTTCCCTGAGAGTAGTACCACAGAGTTGGTACATTTCCCTTCAGTTATCACTACCCATATGCAGTACTTTGCATTTGTCAATGATACACTTCAGTTGCACTTCTCAGCCCATTTTCCCAACTTATCTAGATCCAGTTGGTGTAGCATACTGTCTTTACTGTCGTTAACAACCCTGCCAACCTTTGTATCATCTGCAAACTTGGACATGAAACCTGATATACCTTCATCAATATCATTCATAAATATACAAAACAACAATAGGCCCAACGCCGAACCCTGGGGAACTCCACTAACAACATTTCTGCACGAAGAGCAGTGTCCATTGATTACCACTCTCTGTCTTCTCCCACTCAACCATCCCTTTATCCATTGTAGCAACTTACCCTTAATGCCATACCTCTCCAATTTGTACAGCAGTCTTCCATGTGCAACAGTATCAAAAGCTTTCCTGAAATCTAAGTATATATGATGTCAAAATTATTTTTGGCATTCTGTTCCTTTGTGACCACATCATAGTATCCGATCAAATTGGTCAGACAAGACCTCCCTTTAACAAACCCATGCTGTGTCTTAACTATTACTGCAGTCTTGTCCAGATGATCCTGCAATGTTTCTTTAACCAGTGAATCCATTATTTTTCCCCATAACACAAGTTAAACTAACAGGTGTGTAGTTACTTTTGAACCCCCTTTGTGAATTGGTGATACATTTGCACACCTCTTGTCCATGAGGACATCCCCTGATTCCAAGGAATCTCTCATAATTATGGCTAAGGGTTTGCTTACTTCGTTTACTGCCTCCTTTATTATAACTGGATAGATCCCGTTCACCCCAGGTGCCTTCCATGTTTAACTTCAACAATTTCTCCTTCATTAGCTCTCGGTTATTACAAAATCACTTAGCTCTCACTTATTACAAAATCACTTAGCTCCCTGTTAGCGTTTGATAAACTTCTGGCACTCCCCTCATTGAATGACTCCTCATGTGTGAATGTAGGTGCAAAATACTCATTGTTTGTCAGCTACCTGAGCATGATCATCAATAGTCAACCCATCTATGTTAAGTGGTCCAATATGATTCATCTCTTTCCTTCTAGAGTTTACATAAGTAAAGAACTCATTGCTGTTTTTTCTTTGCATCCTTTGCCAAAGATTTCTCTTAATCTGCCTTTGCCTGCTTAACCTCCTTGCAACTTGATTACAGACTAGTTTATAACTGCCATAGGCTTCTGTGTCATCTCATATTATATGCATCCCATGCATTCTTCTTCTTCTTTGCCACGAGCCTCATTAATTCATCTGACATCCATTTAGGCCTAAACCTGAACGGTATTTCTTAGTTGGAATGAAAAGCCTAGTAACCTCCAAAATGAAGTCCCTGCAGGCTTCCCATTTAGAATTCAACATTGGTAACATCATCAGTTGATCCCACTGTACAGAATTTAAAAACTGTCTGAGAACACTGTAGTCACCTTTATGAAAGCAAAAGCCCTTTCCTTTAGCCTTGCTGGTAGTTACATCTTTAAGTAATTCCCACATCAGTACATTCTGATCACTGTCACCCAGTTTTTCCTTTATCTGCAAATTCTTAATGCATGAGTAATCACTGCTGATAATCAGATCAAGAGTATTACTCCCTCTGGTTGCCTCTCAACACCTCTGAATATGTTGCTGTAGAAAACAGTCAACCAATAAATCCACAAAAGTCTTGCTAGTGTGCAAGTGACCAAACTAAAAGTTTCAGTCAATATCTGGAAAGTTAAAATCCCCATTATGAGACATTCTGATTTACTGGCCCACTGTATTTCTCTGCACAATTGCTCATTATACTTAATTCATTCATTAAGCCTAGAACACACACACACACCTACTCTCATTTTTCCTTTGCCAGTGCTTATTTCACACCAAAAAGACAACACTGCATTGTCCACCAACATCCAATGGATGCACTTCCGTAGATTGTGTTTCTTGACTAACAGCATAACCCCTCCTCCCTTCTTGTCCTGTCTGTCTGTCCTTCCTGTACACATTGTACTCCCCAAATTTCAATTCTGCCCTGCTTATATCTGTGTTACACCACATCTCTGATATCCCAACAATATCTGCCTTTGATGTCTTGACTAGCACTTCAAGCTCATCAAATTTATTAACTATACTATTAGCATTGGTGTACATGCAAATATACATGCACATGTTCCTACTCTTAGTTACTCTAACACAGACGATGTATTTGCTTGTTCCACTATGACTCTCAGCAGTCCAGGCTGCTGCTCATTCTAATAGAAGCAGTGCAAGAATTACTTTTGCCTCTGCCTGCGGCCACTGTTAACTTTTTAGTCTGTGTAATACCCCATGCTACCAGTTTTCTGACCCACCTAACACTGCCTCGATAGCATCAGCAAATATTCTTGCACCCTTTCTATTTAAGTGTACCCCATCCCTATAGAAGCAGTCGCTCCTGTCAACAAGCACAGACCAGGCTGAAAAAAATTCTACCCCTTGAGCCTTGCACAATCTCTCCAGGGCCAAATTGATTGATAAGGCTTTCATCATATACTCCCTCCTATCGTGTCTGGGCAGAATTGCAGACACTTTCACATTCAACCCTAACTCACGACTTTTTTTCAACGTTGACCTGTACTTGTTAAGAAATCTGCAGATCTCTTACTCTTAATGTCATTGGTTCCAACGTGTACACCAACATCACCTTTTGTGCCCTTAAAAGATGTCTGCGCTACAACGAATCATTGATAAATATACAAAACAACATTGGGCACCAACGTCGAACCCTAGGAGACTCCACTAATAACATTAGTCCATGAAGAGCAGTGTCCATCGATTACCACTCTGTCTTCTCCGACTCAACCACCCACTGTAGCAACTTACCCTTAATACCATACTGCTCCAATTTTTCCATTGTCTTCCATGTGTAGTGGTGTCCAAAGCTTTCCTGAAATCCATGTATATTTATTTATTTATTTTATTATATATATATATAATT